>NC_071588.1:9871666-10172760 GCF_024509145.1 Vidua macroura | reverse complement strand
GGAGGCAGTAAGAGGAAAAAAATCCACCTGGCTTGTTCTGTAAATGGTTGACAGCAGATAGGCCAGACAGCAAAACTTCCCTTTTCCATCTGATCTAGGCAGACCACAATGAAAGTGATACTCATTTTGCGTTATCAATTTGTGCAGTTCTTCATTTAGTAACAGAAATGGGTGTTTTTTCCCATCTTTGTCAGATAACTCAGCAGTCTGTGGCCTTTGATGGGGTGGTTTCAGAGCTGTCATGAGGGCTGGTGCCATTACCCCAGCACCACCTCTCGTTCCCAGAGTACAGATCAGGATCTTCCCTGTGATTGTCCAGAATGTCTAATTCAAGGGAAAACCCTTCTCTGTATAAACTCCCTCTGCCCAGGAGCTCTCCTTCCTGTGTTCCACTAAAAAAAAATTACAGTATCCATCTTTTTTTTCAAAGTGTTTCTTCTCAAGTGGTTTGTGTCTTGGCCTTTTGTTTCAAATGTATCAGTAACTTTTTTTCTGTGTTGCTTAAGCCTAGAAGGGACATGGATTTCAGGAATTTCTGCCCTGGTACTGCTTAAAAGAAAATTGCACAGGCTTTAATAAAAGCACAAAGCAGTAGATATAGAAATTTTGAAAAACACTGCTATGTTAGCTGTAAAAGAGTGGCTTGGGGTTTTCCTGCATGCCACAAGGCAATGCTCAGACTGCTGTCAAGCCCAGCTGCTCCTTGGAAAAGGAGGGGCAGGAGAGTGGCCTCTGCTGTGCTGCTGTTCTCACCAAAGCTGTGCTGCGGCAGGTCCACGCAACCCTGGAGCTGTTCGCGTTAATCGTGGTCGTCTTTGAGCTCTCCATGAAGATGAGGTGGCTGGGCTTCCAAACCTTTATCAGGCACAAAAGGACTATGGTCAAGGTGAGTTGTCTGCTTGGTTGCCAGGGCTTCTCCTGTGGCACCTCCAAGAACCAAAGAGCCAGATGAAATGCTGTCCTGCACCGCAGCAGGGTGACGTAGCCGCGGTGTCCCAGCTGCCAGATGATTCGTGCGACATCCCTCAACTCTCAGGGACACCTCCCATCCTTCAAATGTGCAGATAAACAGGTGGTCAGCCAGAGCTTTGCCTCTGATCCCCCCTTTCTTGCAGACGTGTGTGCTGTTGGTGCAGTTCATCGAGGCCATCGTGGTGCTGGTGCGCCAGACCTCGCACGTGCGCATCACCCGCGCCCTGCGCTGCATCTTCCTCGTGGACTGCCGCTACTGTGGGGCTGTCAGAAGGTGATGCTGGGCTGCCTGGGGCTTCTGCCCTCACTCCTGGGCTGGGCTGGAGGGAAAGCACTCACATCCTGTCGAGTTGGGCATGGCTCTTGGGTCTTCAAAGAGACAGGAGATGTTGTTGGTTGCTGTAAAGTTGTTTATTGCATGAACACATCGGTCTGGAAGAGTTCAGAGTGTTGAAGTCCATGCTAAAAGCTTCCTGGCATAGAGTGCTGGTGTTCTGAGCAGAAGCAGCAGCAGCTAGCAGCTACTATCCCTTTTTTTCTTCTTCCCCTTTGCACCCCAGTACAGGGGGATTTTATTAATAAATCATCCAGTCAGCTAAAAACACGATTCTAAAACATCCTTCCTGCACCTATCCGAGCTTGATTCTAACGTGTGAAAGCAGTGTCAGTTCTTACCCAAAATCTACACAGGTAGTTCTCTCTGTTCATGCAAATAGTTCTGTCTGTTCTATCTAGAAATGCAAGCAGTGTTCTGCTGTGTTTTCATTATGTCTGGAGCTAAGTTAATTTTGTGAAAGGTAACACTACTGAACTTTAAACTAGGCTTTAGGGCTTTTAACTAGCTAACACAATCTCTTAAGGCACTTAAGATAGATTTCTACTTACTTAAAACTAAAACTTACACTTTTACTTCATGTCTGTGTGGCTTAATATATTTCATTTTCTCTAAAAGTTCCAATTTAATCCCTGCATTCCTTTCTCTCTCTGAGGGACTCAGAGAGGCTTCTATTTCATGCATTCCAGCAAAATCCTGCAAGCATCCCAGGAAAGTCAGTGTCTTTCACTGGCATTTGTGTTGGAGATGGTTCCAGTGTGAGCTAATGTGCTGATGGTGCACAGGGCTTGGGTGTATAAACCACCTCAGAGAGACCAGCACAGGGTGTGGCTGCACTGGCTCTGCTCCTGGGCTTGCCTGGAAACTGCACAGTGAATCAGAGCTGCTCTTCAGTCTGCAGAAGGAGAGTTGACAGCATGACATTAGTGTTGTTTGCAATACCTGAGAGCTGACTGCAAAGGACAGATGGGTAGCTTGGAAATGATCCTAATTTAGCAAGCTTTCTACTTTTAATCCTTGGAGGGAGTGGGAAGAAAGCCCTTGAGTGTGGAGTGGTGGTGGTGGGTTTTTTTCTTTCCCCTGACAACCTGGAGGAGTAAATGTGCAAATTTTAATTTATTAATGTTTTCTCTTATTTTTCAGAAATCTGCGACAGATCTTCCAGTCCCTCCCACCATTTATTGACATCCTTCTCCTCCTGCTTTTCTTCATGGTGATTTTTGCTATTCTAGGTGAGTTGTATTTATGGGTGGAGAAGTGATGCTCTTAACCAGTGATTGTCCAAAAGCAACATGAACAGCCTGGATGAATATAAAGCTGATCAGATCCAAAGTGTTGCCAGGATCTTCCATTGATCCCATTTCATCTGCAGTCATCTGGAAGGCAGAGTTAAAATCTGAAAGCTGGCTATTTAATTTTGAGACAAAAGTCCTTTTGACCTCTTCCAGAGCACAGTCAGTGGTGTGTGTTTTCAAGCTCTGCTTCCACCAGCTCTTGCTCAATGCTGACACTTTAATCTCTGCATCCCCACAAATGCATTGTCTGGAGTGTACCTGCTACAGTCCAAACCATCCCCAGAAAGTTTATTTTCCAAAAGGAGCAGCGAAATGACAGCGAAATGAGTATCTGGAAGACTTTCTCCACAGAGATTTGCCAATGACATCTATTGGCAAATCTCTGTGGAGAAAGTCTTCCAGATACTCCCATCCTCAGGGTGTCAGAGAGGATTTGCTGTTAGTGGGACCTTCCCTTTGGGAACTGCTCCACTGCTCGACATTGAACTGACTTTATTTTTGTTTGTTCTTTCTCCTTTCTCTCCTCCTCTGTTTTCCCTGCTGCCTCTTTAGGTTTTTACTTGTTTTCTCCTAACCACTCGGATCCAGTGAGTATCTTGATTCTTTCATTAAGAGTTCAGCATTACAGTGCAGTCATAGTTTATTCCATGTGAGACCAAACTCTGGCTGCTCCTGGCAGTGTCACCCTGCTCTACCCTCTGCTGGGGAGGAAGACTGTGGAAGGAACTTCCTCCGAGACAGGATGTCCCAAAGGGAACATTCTCAGAGTTGTTCCTTGTCCTTGATGCCTTCATTCAGCCAAAAGAGCCACCTGCCACTGTCCCCAGGGGAGGAGGTGTCTGGGGCAAAGCTCAGCCACTTCCACTGCTGTGGTCAGAGTCCAGCAGTCACTGGTTCCTGCTGCTGCCCAGGCTGTGGATGCCTGGGAGAAAGTACTAGCAAAAATGTGCTTTTGGTTTAACCCTTCACACATTTCTCAGGGAACTTTAAGAAGTGCTGAAGTACTTTTCCCTAGGGAAGGCATCAGGGAATTGTGGGAGTGCCTGTGTCCAAAGGGGTGAGGGGACTGGTTGTTTCTTTGAACAAAATGTCCCTATGAGTTCCTGCTTGCATTTTGTCATGGGATTTTTTTCTTTCAGTACTTCAATACCTTAGAGAACAGCCTGGTGAATCTCTTTGTGCTTTTGACCACTTCAAAGTAAGTTCATGCTCTTCTGTCTCAGTCTTCCCCTTTATCCCAAAGGAGTCTGGCAGAGCCAAGGGTTTATCTGCAGAAATGCTCTGTTCTCCAAATGTGTGACCCCTTTCCTCTGCCTGAGAGAGATGTCCAGGGTCAGCCTGCATGGGAAGAGCTGGTATTTCATTTTACTTTAGGGCACTGTGACCTCAGCTGCAGAGTTATCTCTAAGGACTCAGATGTCTTCATCACTGTGAGGGCAATAAGGGGGAAACAGCTTTGTTAGGCCTTGGTCCAAGAAGGGAAAATGTGTGTTTGTGCTCCTTTGTCAGCCAACAGCTCACAGTTGAGAAGTAACTTCCTATTCCTGTGCTGCAGTTACCTGTCTGCTAGGAAATTGGGATAACAGCAGTGGGTAAATATTGATCTGCTGTCAGGGAGAGCCCTGAGGATTAGGAAATTAGCAAAGGATGGAAGGAATCTGAGCTTGTAACACCTGCACTGAGGCTGTGCTGCTGTTGTTAAGTATCAAAGCATAGCCCTTAACCACACCACAAATCCCGTTTGGTGTTTGGGATGTGTGAGGAATGTGCTCGCCACATTTATTTTCACTCCAGGAGTTTTGTACAAATGTGCAGCTCTTTAGATGTGAGTTCATACACACACACCCCCCTCCCTGTGCCTGCTGCCTGTGCAGTGGGCTGTGCACCACGAGTTTTTTGGTGCTCACCCTTGTGTCCTTTGGGATGCAGTTTCCCTGATGTGATGATGCCATCCTACGCCCGCAACCCCTGGTCCTGTGTCTTCTTCATCGTGTACCTCTCCATTGAGCTCTACTTCATCATGAACTTGGTGAGTCCCCAGGGCAGCACTTCATTCCCTCTGCCTGCTTCTGGAGCTCATTGCTCAGCAGAGTCTTCCCCATTCCCAGAACTGCTCTGCAATCATCTCAGACCCTTTGGCAGAACACTTCTAGAAATGGCAGCTTGGCTACAGATAGAACTCTTTTAATGTTCTAACCATGAGGAATTGAACTAAATCACAGAAAACCAAATTATATGAGCATCTTTCAACTACTCTCCCATTAATATCGTGCTTGGAGTGACATACTCGGTTGCATGAAATTTATTATCCTTCTCTGTCTTAATTATTTATCATAAAATGGCATTTTATTATCTGGACTTGCCCGAAATACTTTGTAAATCAGTTTGAAGGGGATGGAATTACTCAGGATGGCAGGACTGCAGTGCTGATCACTGCAGAGGGAGAGCACGGCTGCCCAGGGGAGGATTTGAGTGCTGGAAAAGGACTTGCCAAAGGAGCTGAGGAATTCTGCAGCCCAAGGTGAGGGATTTGATGCTTGTGGTTGGATTTCACTGCCTTCCCAGATGGAGGGTTAGCTTTGCTATGTGCTAGCCAAAGCTCCCAGGAAGGGTGAATCCAAAGAGCAGCCCTCAAACTCTGCTTTCCAGGAACAGATCAGGGTGTTTTAATTAATCCTTTGCTATGGTTTTCTGCTGGCATTTGTGTAGCTCTTAAAACCCACTAGCAAGTGGTGAGAGGCCAGAAACATCTGGGCCTCCTCCAAGAAGTGGATCAGAGCTGTGAGCTTGGGGATCCCTTTGTGGGATCCCTCGTGCCAGCGCGACCTCACCCACTCCATCCAGCATTCCTGCTGCAGGCAGTGCCTCTCCTTGCTTCCCTGAAACCCTGCAGAGTATAAGGGTCAAAACAGCACTTTTTTTTTTTTCCTGTCTTCTCAGCTTCTGGCTGTTGTGTTTGACACTTTCAATGACATTGAGAAGAGGAAGTTCAAGTCCCTGCTGCTGCACAAGCGCACGGCCATCCAGCACGCGTACCGGCTGCTGGTCACCAAGCAGGTACAGCTGTGCCAGCAGCACCCCTGGGCTGGCTGCTGGAACAGCACCTCCAAAAAAAGGGCTTTTATCTCTCTTGATTGTGATCAGGCTCACCACGGGCTGGTGGTTTTTTCATTCTCTGTTTGTGGAGAAAAAGCAGAGTGCTCTGAATTTCAGCCCTGCTTGAGGTTATGGCTTGGTAAAATGAGGGAGATTTGTTCTGGAGAGCATGTGATCATTGATTTCTCTCTGAATCAGTCTGGGTCACTTGAGGACTTGTTTAGCTTACCAACAATCACTACTGAGAGGAGGGATGGGTCGTGCAGTTGAAAATATAATCCATTTTCTAGATCCTGCACAAGTGAGCAGTGCAGAAGCAGAAGGAATTCACCTACAAACAGCATTTTACAGGGACAAACACTGTCGGGAGAAGGTTGATTTCTTGCTTAACTTGTTGGAGCAGCAAGAGAAATAAGATCCAAAAATAACTAACCCACTTCTAGTAGATTAGTTCATGTTTAGTGCACATAGCTGGTGGTCTTTAAAAAGTGCCATGATGGGATCTGTTAGGCTGCCTGCTAATTTCCCAAGAAGAGGGGTTGAACTCTGCTTGGGGTGTCTGGTTGGACAGTTTTCAGGTGATGGAGCAGCAGGGAACAGTTCTGCATTTGCTGGAGGGACCCATTGCCAGCAAAGCTTTCTGATCTCTGTGCCCTGGGATGAGCTTGGTGTGTGAAAGTAATAGCTCAGGGTACTTAGTGGGCTCAGTTATAATGTATGAAATCCTGCTTAAAACAAATCCAGAGTGAGAATTAAAAGCCTCTGTGCATTCCTGCCCGATGCTGCTGTTTCTGACAGTGTTCCTTTGTTGCCAGAGGCCGTCTGGAATTTCCTTCAAGCACTTCGAAGGGCTGCTGCGGTTCTACAAGCCTCGGATGTGTGCCAGGGAGAGATATCTCACCTTCAAAGCACTGAATCAGAGCAATACCCCTTTAGTCAGGTAGGATGCTCCTGCTGCTGCACGCAGAGCAGGGAGGTTGCTGTGCTTTGCAGAGGATGGCTGGCTTTATGGGATGAGCATCGGGGAAGGGTTTTTCTGGGAAGCAGGGAGCTGGGAGGGGTGTGTACCCTGAGAGCTGAGGTGCTGGAGTTCCTGCGTGCCCTCTTGTGGATACGGCGCTGTGCTGGCACTCACGGGCAGGAGCTGCTTCCCTCTCCCCTGGCAGAGCAGAGGCAGGAGCTGGGGAGCAGCACTGGAGCCTGCCAGGAGCATTTCCTCGCACAGCGCAGCCTTGCAGCTTAACAAGTTTTGCTTTTTTCCAGCAGCTGGCTGTCCCCCCCAGGGTTTTGTTAATTAAAATTTGGTTCTGCTGGTGCTTTCAGGGAGGCCATCCTCTGTGTTATGAGGCAGAGAATTGCCATTCTGGTGGGGGGTGGGTGCAGCTAACTTCCAGCCAGCAAGGGAGAGAGGGAATTAGAGCAGGAGACTCTTCCTCTTCCTTTTCCTTTGTTCTAGCCACAGACAGGTTCCAAGTGACTCTCCTATGAAACTGGTGCTGATGCTTCTCCTTGAAGTCAAGTGCTGCAGAGAAGTATTGAAAATGGCACAGGGAGAAAGACTGAGTTGTGAAATTTAGGCACCAATGTCACCAGTAAGAGTCTGAGAAGTTCAGCATCCTCACTTCCAGACACATAAAAGCTGTTACAGGCCTGACCCTGGGCACTTAGACAGGCACTCATGTTCTATGAGTTTCTTTGCTTTCATGTCCTTTTTCAAACTTCATTTTTACCTTGAAAAGAAAATGTGCAAAGATGTTAGAAGAGGACTGTACGAGTAATTAAGCCAGTCCAAGACTTCTTCATGAAGAGCAGTGCAATCTCCATCCCTTGGAGTTGGCATCTGAGCCTCAGGTCTTTCCTCTCAGTGGTAAAATTCTGGAGTTCAGAAGAGTCAGAGTTTCCCTTAAGGGCTGAAGCATTACAGAAAGGAGATTCTGGCTATTGTCAGTCAGGAACCTTTGGCCAGGCTGGGAAGAGGTCACTGCTGAGTCCTGTCAGCCGTGGCTGCAGCGCTGATAAGGAGTTAATAACTTCCAGGGACTCTCCACTGCTGATGTCTGACAGGGACAATTAGGGATCTGCTCACCCTCAAGGCTCTGATCAGATGTTTCTTTCTGTTTTGCAGTCTAAAGGATTTTTACAATTTCTATGAAGTTGTTGGCTTAAAATGGAAGGTAAGAGTTCTTTGGGTGGAGAGGAAGGAAACCGTGTGTGGGAGGGAGAGAAAAGGAGTGGTTGGAGAGGAGCTGGGTGAGAAACAAAGGCAATCTAAGAGAAGCAGGTGATGGGGATAGGGTGGGTCTCCATCCCTGCCCTTTCTATTTGCATGGGTGTAGCTCTGGCTGCTGCTGACCGTGGCTGTTCTGCTTCCAGGCCAAACGGAGCCGTGAGCACTGGTTTGATGACCTGCCAAGGACTGCGTTCCTTATTTTCAAAGGTGACACTCTCTTTTCATGGCAGCGTGTGTTCAGCTGGCAGGAAGTGTATTCTTTACAAAGACAGGACACTCTGAAGGGACTTTCTCTTGTGTCCCTGGCAAACACCTGAGGGAAGGCCTTCTAACCAACTCCCTGTGTGTCCAGAGCCTCTGAGGCCAGAGACTTGGATTCGGAGTCTCCAGGGAAGATTTCTGTCCTGTAAATATTCCTGCAGTAACTGTGGACTGGGATTTGGGTTGTCACAAAAGCTGTTAGGCTGCCTGGTCCCAAGATGTGGCTGCAGCTCCCACTCAGGTCAAGAACAGCAGTTTGGGAAGGGAAGAGAGGCCTGAAACCCCCATCAGAGTCATGTCTTGCCAATTTACCTGCTGTGTCCCAAGTTCCCTGCCTGGATGTAGCCATTCAGAATGAAGAACCTGCAGCTCTTCTGAGGTGTTGTGTGCTCCTGGGGAACAGCTGACACCCTCTGATCCAAATACAGCTGCCACAGGAGCCCTCAGAGCTCTGCTGATGTTCTCAACCCTCCTTGTTCCAAACACAGACAGAGCATTTACCTCTGTCCACCCCAGAATTAGCACAGGGCATCTTGGGGGCTAAGGATAATGACTTCTTTGCTGCTAAAATTCTAAAGGATATTTAAACTTGTTCCCAAAAAGTGACAGTTAATCATCTGCTGATCTGTTTAGCTTCTGTGCTGAGGATTGGTGTGGAAAATGTCTCTAAGGAGAAGACAGAGGGATCTGTGGTGTGGAGGATGGTGTAAACGTTTATTTTATCATCCTTTCCTTCACACAGGCATCAACATCCTGGTGAAGTCCCGTGTGTTCCAGTACACTATGTGTGAGTAGGAATAATCTGGTGGCTCTGCTGTGCTGGGTCTGCCAGCCCTCCAAGGACTTGGTGTGGTCTGAGCTGTGGTTCATGGACAAAATTTGGAGTTTTAGTGGAGAGGGAGGGAACTGCTTCATTGTACCACCAGCCTGGGCTCTGAGCTCTCGTTCTGGAGAGGCTCCCTGGCTCACTGCACAGCAGCCCTGTGGAGCTTGGTGCATTTAGGTGGCTTGGTGATCAGCTTTCCCAACCTTGGGGGGTTTATCTTGCAGCTGAAGGATGCTGGATAAGGAAGTGCCTTGCCAGTCAGCCACATTCTGTTTGCTCTCCAGGAGCTGTGAGCATCCTCAGTGCTGGAGGGATTGTTTGGCAACTGAGCTGCCTGGGACAGGGAATGTGTGCTTCCTCCTGGTGCTACCTGCTGGCTTCTAAGTGATCTATTCCTACTCAGTAATTTGGGGGCTGGGCTTTTTGGTTTTTTCTTTTAGTTTTGTTTCTTTTTGAACATAAAGGCACTGCATCTGTTAAAGGCCTGGAGAAAGACGTGGGGGAAGACTCACAATTTATGAGTTCAGTTTGTTCATTGACTTGGAACCAGTGACCCTGCCACTTGTCCTGTATTGTATTCTTTTTGTTGGCCTAAGAGATGGATATTCAGGTGTGGTTTTGCTATGGGTTTTTCCTTTCTTTTCCAGACACTGTGGTGGCTGTGAATGGAATTTGGATTCTTGTTGAAACCTTCATGCTGCAAGGTAGGAAACATCACAGCTTGTTGCTTAACTGTGGTGCTGGGGGATTGGAAAAAAGGGAGGACTTGAGAAAGCTGTTCTTGTGTCTTGCAGGAGGGAATTTCTTCTCCAGGAATGTCCCATGGAGCTACATAGTCTTCCTCACAAGTAAGCTGATGCCTCCCAACAGAGCTGTGTCATTTCCTGAGGAGCTGGGAAGGGAATTGGAGTTATAACTTAACCATGGGTGTAGAGTCTCCACCCAGAACAATGATGTGCCTGGCAGGGATTGTTTTGCAAACTTCTCCAGAGAGAAATCTCCATGAACACAGGCAACTGTGTTGATTTGGAGGGGAAAAGTCTCTTTGGCACCTCACTGAGAGTGAGGAGGATGGGTGGGGTCTGTTAAACCCCTGTTTAGAAATCCTTTAAAATCCCCACACATCCAGGAGGGGATGAGCCTTCCCGTGAGCCTTTCCTGTCAGGCTGTTCATTCCTGACCCCTCTTGTTTTGCAGTCTATGGCGTGGAGCTGCTCCTGAAGACCACTGGGCTGGGGCCTGTGGAGTACCTGTCCTCAGGCTGGAATCTGTAAGTGCACATCCATCTTTTTGGGTTGGAAACACCAAGTCCTGAGCCAAGCCTGTTATAATTCTTCTGCCCCTGGCCTCGTGCATCTTGTTAGGCTGGAGCAGCACCAATCCCTCTTCTCTGCTGAAGCACTGCTGATAAATCATTGCTCTTACATTTATTTTATGTTATTTTTCTTTCCAGCTTTGACTTCTCAGTCACCCTGTTTGCATTTTTGGGGCTCATGGCACTGGCATTCAACATGGAGCCCTTTTACTTCATCGTGGTCCTGCGACCCCTCCAGCTGCTGAGGTGAGCTGGGCAAGGCTGGGAAGGGGGGATTCCAGAGAGCAGGAGGGAGAAAACAGCCTTGTTTTCCATCAGTCCCACTGGGGACTGAGCTCCTTAGCAGGAGAGGGCAAGGATTGCTCTGTGGGAATGTGACCGTGGCAAACAGGAATTGCGTGGGCTAATGGGATTAGCCCGAGTTATCGAAATGAGCAATAACAAAAACTTGGGATGGGATATGAAAACCCCGTGCTTTGGAGCTTAAGCTGATCTCTAATAGAGATCAAGGGATTTACTGGGGGCAGATTATCCTGTGTCTGCCTTCATGGGGTTCTTACACCTCCTCTAAATTGTCTGATGCTGTTCAGAGAAAAGCTCTTCTGTCAGGGTGAGATGGTCTGAGCCAGTTTAATAATTTCCATTGAATTACCAGAAATTACAGATTTCAAAGGATGCTGCTTTCTAAGGTGAAGTACTGCCCTGCTCTAACTGCACCTCACACTTGGAGCAAGACCATGGCCTGTAACCTCTCTGCAGTTCAGGGAGCTGGGGCTGATTAACCCTCTCATGTCGAGGTACACTCACCTTCACAAACACCTCCAGAGCCACAGGGGAACGAGATTTGAGGTGAAATGTTTCATTA
Source organism: Vidua macroura (assembly GCF_024509145.1). Lineage (NCBI taxonomy): Eukaryota > Metazoa > Chordata > Aves > Passeriformes > Viduidae > Vidua > Vidua macroura. The sequence continues at coordinate 10,161,566 of NC_071588.1, read as the reverse complement.
AAAACAAGCTGATGTAATTTAGCTTTCCAGTGAGGATTCTAAGAACACTTCATGACACTCAAGAGAGGAAAAAAAATAATGTTTTCTCTGTTCCTCCCCTTCCAAAGCCTGTTTGGCAGCTGTGTTTCTCTGTAAAGGCTGATGGGGTTGCCAAATCTTAAATTAGCAGGCACAGTGTAGTTTTCTTTCATCAATTTTTATTGGGTCATGGGGGAAACACAGAAAAGCTTGTGTCTGGGGGAAGCAGGAATGAATCCTGACCCTGTACACAGGCCTACTGTAAGTTCTTATAATTTTTAGGAGTTTTAAATAGCTGTTTATGCATCATGCCATGTAAAAAGACAGCCTTTTTATCCCCTGAGATCTTCAGTCCTGTAAACAGCTGAATGTGTCATAAATATTTAGATGGGACAGCAGGTGAGCAGAGACCGCTTGAGCAAGAAGTCAGGAAAGTCAGGAAACCTCACTGTCATTGACCTGCGAGGCAGAGAGAGCTGGGATTGTCCTTTTAGCTCTTTCCCCCAGCCCCAGGAGAGCTGCAGGGTGTGGGTAACTCCTGGCCTCTCCTTTCAGGCTGTTCAAACTGAAGAAACGCTACAGGAACGTCCTGGACACCATGTTTGAGCTGTTCCCTCGCATGGCCAGGTACCATCCTCTGCTCTTTGGGTGGTGGCAGGGAGAGGGCAGTGAAGGTTTGGGGTCGGGGTAGGGACCTGTCCAACCTGCTGAAGGGATTTATGGGTGGTGGCAGGGAGAGGGCAGTGAAGGTTTGGGGTCAGGGTAGGGACCTGTCCAACCTGCTGAAGGGATTTATGCTGTGGTCTGTCAGTGGGTAGTTACTGATTGTTCTTAACCAATGGAGTGTTCATCTTCCAATTCCTTGGAACAGCAACACTCCAGCACCCTGGGCTCCTCCTGCTTTGGTGGTAGGAGGATAACTTGTTTTAGTTTTTCTCCCCCATCCCAGCTCTTGCTGAGAGACAAAACCCCTGTGGGAAGAACATTGGCACGAATCCCCTGGGCCCCAGCTGTTCCCTGTCCTCAGCAGAGCCCCTGAGAGCATTTTTGTGAAAAGCTGGGGCAGAGGGAGCCTGGTGTTGAGTGCTCCTCCAGCCCTGCTTCCCTCGCAGGAGGCCTGAGCTGGCTGGAGAGCCCTGCCCTTGGCACTGTCCCTGTGTGCAAGGATGTGGAGAGGGCAGGAACAGTGTGTGGTGTTCTTTATTAAAGGAGCTGTGGAGAGATGTTTATTTAACAGAAAAGGACAGACTGGGAGGGAATCCAGGCTGCTCTTTGGGTTCTCTCTTCAGTGAGTGGCAAACTCCTTGTCCAAGGACCCCCTGAATGAGAGCAGGCCAAGAGCTGCAGAGCCACAGCAGCAGGGAGGGTGGCCTGGGGTCTCCAGTGCTGCTTCCCATCCTTTGGAAATTCCTCCCAGAGCAACCAGCCTAGGATTTTGTGTTTCCCTGCCTTAGCAACTCTTCAACACACAGTACTCTTTCTGTTTCTGCCTCCAGCCTGGGTTTAACCCTGCTGATCTTCTATTATTGCTTTGCCATTGTTGGCATGGAGTTCTTTGCTGGCGTGGTCTACCCGAACTGCTGCAAGTGAGTACCTCAAATCCAGCCCCCTCAACAGTACTTTTGGTGCTCAGCCAGCAGCAGGGAGCTCTGGCAGCTCCATTTCCATGTGGAGAAGTAGCCAGAGGATGGGGCTGAATGGGGTTTTGTAGCTAAGGCAACACGTGGCAGAAATCCAGGAGATACTTCATTCCTCTTGCCTCATGCCTGGAAGTGTCCAAGGCCACGTTGGACAGGGCTTGGAGCAACCTGGGATGGTGGAAGGTGTCCATGGCAGGGGGTGGAACTGGATGGGCTTTAAGGTCCTTTCCTACCCAAACCATTCTGTCTCTGTGATGCCAGAGTTGCTTGTCCAGCAACAAATTCACCCAACATAAATTCACCTGGTCCTGAACTCTGAGCTGTGCTGTGCCTTTAATGATGGCAGACTTCTTGGAAATGCCAAGCTCAAAGGGTGTGAGCCAAGGAACTCAAACTCTCAGTTTCTCTGGTATAATATTTGCTGAATGATTAGAAAGACTCCATGTGCTCCCTGGGCTTGAGCTGAGCTGTGAAGGAGAGAGCATTCCTTCCAGAGGAAAAGTACAAGTGTTGGCCAAGAGGTAGAAATTGCTGCTCTTCTTACCACCTTCTAGAGGGGCTGGTATTTATAACTTTTTTAGATTTTCCTTGATTTTCCAGTCTCTACTGATTCTTTGTCCTGTTTTCTCCAACCAGCACAAGCACAGTCGCAGATTCCTACCGCTGGGTGAACCACACAGTTGGCAACAAAACAGTTGTGGAAGAAGGTTATTACTATCTCAACAACTTTGACAACATTCTGAACAGCTTTGGTAAGGGCACTTCTGTCCCTAGAAAAGATTATCCTGTGTTACTGCAGAGCTGCATGGCTCTGTAATGCTCATGTGAGCCTGGGACTCTCCCAGGGCAGTCCTGCTAATGCAGCTCACTCTGCATCCTGCTCTTTCTGTCTGGAGAGCTCCAGCTGACTGATTGTGCCAGGACTGCTTTGCAGGGCAAGCAGAGGTCTCTCAGAGCCAGCTGGAAGCCAGCAGGTCTGTTCTGGCTGGTGATCAGACCAGAGGTGTTCAACGAGGGCATTAAGGCACTGCCCTTCTAAAGAACCAACAGTGTCTTTTAAACCCTCTGATGAAGAATAATTTGAATGTGTTGATTGCTCTCCTTGATTTTTCTTCATGTGTGAGCAGAATGCTTATCTCCTGGAGATTTCAGAGGTCTCCATGCTCTCTGGTGAGGAGTCAGGCCTGGTTTGTTTAAGAAACAGAGATGAAGCCATGCTGCAGGTTCTGTGGGTCTGACCCTTTGTCTGAAGGAATTGCAGTGGGGAGGGTCTGCATTCTCTCTGGAATTGCTGTCTTTATTCAAACTGTCAAACACTCTATCTAAAAATCACAGTAAAACAGGGCAGGATGGATAAAACAATTACCTGTGTGTGTTTTCTCCCCCTTCTGTGCAGTGACACTGTTTGAGCTGACGGTGGTCAACGACTGGTACATCATCATGGTGAGTGACCCCCTGCAGGCAGCACAGACTCTGCCAGCTCAGGCACACCTTCCACACCACCCCTGCTTTCTTCCCACGGTGGCTTTGTTGCCAGCTTCTTTTGGTCCTGACTGTTGTGGGGCATTTGACCCCTGCCATGCTGCTGGGCACATTTCAGGCTTCACAGGCTGGACAAATGAAGTCACCCTGTGCTCCAGTTTGTCACCCTGCTGTCCAAAGCCACCAGCTTTGGATGTTCTGTGTGTTTGCCTGTAGGAACATCTCTTTTTAGCTGCAAGGACCTGTTGGGGCATTGAGCATTGCACAAGCAGTCCCTGGGGCAGAGTGTTTATGCTGCTTTGTGCCTTTGTTGACAACCACTTAACGCTGCCTCTCCCTTCTTTGGTGCACTGCTCACTTCTTCCCTCTCCTCTTTAGGAAGGGGTGACATCCCAAACCACTCACTGGAGCCGTCTGTACTTCATGATCTTCTACATTGTGACCATGGTGGTGATGACAATCATCGTGGCTTTCATCCTGGACGCTTTTGTGTTCCGCATGAACTACACTCGGAAGAACCAGGATTCAGAAGGTCAGAACTGAGGCCTGGCTGACCTGCAGCCTTGTGTCTTCTCTCCCTGGTACTTTATGTCTCTCGGAGAAAATGGGATTGGCCAGGAAAAAACAGATTTTTTTTTTTTTAACTGACATCCTGAGCTAATTCTTTTGCTCGTTGTACTTTTGCTCGAGCTTGTTCTTTGTGTGATATTTCTGTCTGGTCTTTGTGCTCTGCCCCTCATCTCTCCCCCAGAATTCCCCAAAAAGCATGGGTGGGTGTATTTATGTGGGTTTTATATATGTCTATATGTTTGTGTGCACACACACATACAAACTTCAACCACTTGAGCCATTTCAACCAAATTCTTTGAGAATAGGAAGTCCGTGTGCATTTCATGCAAGATTTCTGGGAAACATCTCAGCAATGGTGTATCAAAGTTCAATGAGGGACCTTACAGGCAGGGAAGGTTGATAATTTTTTTTTAACCAATTTCCCTTTCTCAATAATGCACCCACTGCTGGCAGGATGTGTCTCCAAGGTGATTTGCCAGCACTTTTTGCCACGACCTGGAGGACAACAGACACTGCCTGTCCAGTTCTTCCCACATTTTCTGGTTGTACTTAGGCTGCTGACTCTGTGCTGGTTTTGGACATGTCTTTCCCTCTAGGAACTGGCAGAGACTGGGCTCTGCATCCCCCTCATCAATTACTCACTGTCCTTTTCCTCCTGAGCTGGGGGGTCTGGAGCTGCAGGCACCTTCCTGACCTGCTAATTCAGGTGCCAAAGCCACACTAATGGCTCACAGCCCTTCTCCTGCTGTTCCTTCAGGTGAAGGCCCTGGTTTTTAGGTGCCAGAGGATCAAATTTGTGTGTCCCAGGAGCTGTTAATTAGAGAAACACTTGTGATCCTTCCTGCACCCAGTTTGAAGGGGGCAGTGAAGGACATTGGTTAGCCCTGGACTCCCAAGCTCTCTTAGGCAGGTGAAGGTCAAAAGGCAGAAACTCTTATGTGATTATTTGATTTCTTAACTTACAGGCCAGCAAAAAAGCTACAAGATTTATTTTTTTTTAAGACACCAAGGAGCCTGATGAGAATAGTTTGAGTCAGAAGGTTTGCTGGCCCTAGACACTAGTTAACTTTCTCCCTGCCTTGTTGGGGGTTGAACATATCCATGTTCTAGTCACAAGGGCAGGTACAGACTGTACCTGACCTGTGGCTTGGTCCTGTGTGCTCTGGGCTTTGCCTTCCAGGGTTATGGTAGCAGCTGTTGAAGCAATGCTTATCTTGGTGGCTTTTTTTTTTTTTCCCCTCTTTCTGTTTCTTGCCTCTGCAGAAGATAATGGCATTGTGCTGGAGAAGGAGATCTCCAAGGAGGAGGTGATTGGCATAATTGAGCTGTACAAGAGGACTTCAGCTGCCACTGAAACAGCCCAGCTGCAGAAGATCGTGTTGCAGATGGACAAATATGGGGTAAGAGGAAACACTGTGAGTTTTCACCTCCAGGAGGGGGAGGTGTGCCAGGGCCACTTTGTCTGTCTGGAGAGAGAAGATCCACCTGCCTGTGTAGTGTTCAGGGCTGAGCTGCTGGAGGAACTCTGCAGCATCACAAAATTTTGCTGCTCTGGAAAAGCAGCAGCTACTCCTTGAATAGCCTTGACAGAGGCTGGTCCCTGCTACCTGAAAACTTCCCTAAGAGCTGCCCTGGCCCCTACTGACTGGAAAAAAAGCATATTTATTTTTCCTCTAAAGGAGCCACTATCTCATAATTCTCCTATTTGTCTCTCTGTGCCATCATACACTGAGGCTTGGACAGTCCTGGAGCATTATGCTGCAGCATGATGGCATTGATTCCAGCTCCTTCCTTTCTCCATGGCACTGCTTATGCTTCCATTCTAAAACATTCTAAATTGGGAAAAGGAGCTCTTGTCTCAGAAGTGTTGTCTCATGCATCTGGGAAGAGCTGAAGTGGTTGTTTTAACAATGGCCACTATAGCCCTGTCACCATGCCACAGGGCAGGTGCTGCAGCCTCTCAGGTGACAACAGAACGGGCCTGGGGTGCTCTGAGCTCATCAGTGGGTGATGGGTGTCCACAGGAAGGATGCTTGAAATTCCAGGACAGATCCAGCTGCTCAGTGACTGATGAATGGCTTTTGTGATGTTTCCTCCTCCTTGCCCCAACTCTCTAGCAAATGTCAACAGTGTTTCTGGGACGCAGGTCGAGGACCAAGAGTGACCTGAGTATGAAGATGTACGAGGAGGAGATACAGGTATGTGGGCCTGAGCTGGAGCTGCCACCAAGTCTGTGCTGAGAGCATTCCCTGGAATAGCAACCCATCCTTTCAAGCACTGGGGGCTGCTTTCCTCTGAGCCCGGGGGTTTGTTAAACCACAGAGCACCTCAGAGCTCCTCAGTGGGTGCAGGTGTGTCAGGCCAGTCACAGAGAGCACACTGGGGGTGTGCACAGGCACTCCTGCTTTGCTGAGCTGCCCTGGGCTCCCCAGGTGTCTGCTGGGGCTGTGAGCACAGTTTGGTGCTGCCTGGGGCTTGGCTGCTGAGCACAGAGCTCTTAAACCTCTGGAATGTGGTTGTGTTTGAGCTTAGGCGTGTCTGTCTGACACAGAAACCAAGGCTGGCTTGTCCCAGGCAGGCCTGCCTGGTTTGCAGGCTGAGCAAGATGGGAGACAAATAAATCAGCAGATTCCCTGGATTTTTAGCACCTTCCTGCCAGTGCCATGCATGGTCAGGAGTTTTCTGCCATGGGTTTGGTTACTGCCAAAGGTAGTTGAAAGTCATGGGCTAATGTAATGATTAGTGCTGAAAAAATTAATCTTGTAATCGTTTGAATCTGTCCTTTGTCCCCAGAGCAGACAGATTGGGGATGAGTCTTGAGTTCCCCTAAGGAAAATGCACATTATTTACCATGGGGCTGGGTCACCTGCAGAGAAACTTCCTGCCTGTTGTGCTTGGTCTGTGACATCCTGGAACACCCTGGGTGCTGCCCAGCACCAGGAGCTGCCCTGCAAGTCCCAGACATCATGGGAACAGCTATCCTCAAGCCTTGGGTGTTCAGGAGGGACATCCCGAGGCTGGGAAGTTCCCTTGGGTTGTGGCTGGCAAGGTCTCAGTGCATCCACCACAGGCATGCTGCAGTTAGCTGGGTTGTTCCAGGAGGTTGGGCTGTACCCAGGGTTTGGAAAGAGCCCTCTGTGCCTGAAAAAACGTGCCCTCAATGGCAGTGAGAGCAGGCTCTGCCCTTCTGGGGTGTGTGGGGCACAGCCTGATCCCTGCCTCTTTACTCCCCTGCTGCAGGAATGGTATGAGGAGCACTCCAGGAAAGAGGAATCTCAGACACCACTGCAAGAGCCTGCATCTGCTTCCAGCAGCTCTCTGAAGCCCCTGAGCCTCCGACAGCGCTCCCAGACTGTCATTTAGGCCTAGCTAACGCGAGCCACCTTCTATGCAATAACCTAGAGAATTCCTCCCCAGCCTGTGTTTTGGGAGGGTGTATATAGATCTGTCAGTGTACCAGTGTAGGGATCAAATCCTGCCCCCAGCAGTGGTTGCTGAGAAGCCAGAGGCCCAGGGGGCTCAGGGGAAGGCTGCTGCACACAGATTGAGCATGATTTCCATGCTCAGCACATCTGGGCAGAGCAGAGCCCTTGTCCCTCTGAGCCCCTCCCCAGGCTCCAGCTGCTGCTGCTTGTCTTACCACTAACAGACCTTGGGGAAAGGGATGTGTAATCCATTAACAGCAGGGAATTGGCTGAAGTCACCTGCTTAACAGTAAAACTTCGGCCCTTTTGGAAGATCCCTGTTGCTCAAAGGGTACCATTAACCTAGGGACAAAGGAGCAGGGAGTGAGTTTTTGTTTCTGCTCCACCTTCCTTGCTCAAAGAAAGGGGAGGTGGTGTGAAATCTCAGCACTTTTGGAAGGGCAGCCTGCCCTCCCCCTCCTTTTTGGCACTCCTAAATGCACTCCCTGTAGCAGCTCCAGCTCTGATTACTGAATTTTGCTGTCCCCAAGTAGATCTGAGGCAGAAGTGAGGGCCAGCACCTCATCATGCTGTGACCATAGGTGGGGCAGGGCTTTGGAGACCCTGTCTCTGCTGTGTCTGCATCACTGCTGGTCAGTCCTGCCCGTGGCACTGCCTGGGCTTGGGGTCACCTCTGCAAAGCCCAGAGCTCCTGTGTGTGTTCAGGGAGGGGGATTCTGCAGGGTGACGTGGCTGTTGGGCTCTGCCATTGGCCACCTGCTCTGTGAAACCTCTCTGCCTGGTCCTTAGCTGGGATAGATGACTGGGAAGAAGAGTGGAAGGTTTTGCAGCTCCAAGTCTGGCTTTTTTCTGCCTGGCTCTGGGTTAAAGAGAACTCCTGGGCATCACACACAGTCCTGCTGGTCAGTCCTCATTCCAGCTGAGCAAGTCCCAGCACAGAGTGGGGCTCCTCCCTTGCAGGAATGTTTCTCAGGCTGGAAAAGGTCAGCTCAGTCAGGTGTTGGGAAGATCCACTGAAGAGCTCTACTGTTCCCCTGGATTTGGGATGCAGGAGGAACGTGGAAGACAAGGATTCATCTCACCTGTCTGCTTTTTCTGCTCCTGAGAGCTGAGGGATGAGGAGGAAGGGGGAAAAGGGTTCCCTTCCCAGCTCTGCCACGTTTGTGGGATTGTGGCACTTGTGTCATCCTTTGAACCTGTCTCTCCAAGTCTCTCCAAGTCTCTCTTTTCCCTGTCACCACTGGAAGTTCTGAGGGCTGAAAGTCCCTGGCAGCTGGGAGGTTCCCTCACCTCCTGCTGTTTGATCTTTCCTCAGGTTCAGACTAAGAGTGGAGCTTCCTGAGGAGGCTTCCTCCTTCTCCAGCAGTGGGAGATCTGTGTCCCCATCCCCTTTGTCCCACATGCCTGTCATTCCTTGGTGGCCTCGCCTCGTGGCACAAGGACTGATCCTACCTGGGCAGCTCAGGAGCATTTCCTGGGTGGGTGAGACTTCCAGAGGGAGGCAAGACAGAGCTGCTTCTGGAAACCTCTCCCTCCATGGCACGCTGGGAGCGCTTGGAAGGAGCGGGAGAGCAGCACACACGCACCAGTGGCTGCTCCCAACCCTTGCCAAACTCCCTGGGTGCCTCACGGCAACTCTTTGTTTTCTTTCTGGATACTTGCAGGTATGAAACTACTTCTGAGCTGACCCATGAAGGACCTTAAAGGGCTGTTTTCCAAACCATGAATTCAACCACAGATTAAGGAGCAGTGCAGTTGTTGCTCTTGCAGTTGCTCTGCGTGGAGTCGCAGCCCGGGAGGTTTATCCAGCTTAGCCCTGGGGCTGCAGGAGATGGTGTTTATTGTGCTTTAAGATGTGGGCAGAGTGAATGAGCATTATGAAGGTTAGTGGGGAAAAAAAAATGTGGTTGTGGTTAATCTCCACATTCCCCTACAGCCGATTTCTCCTGGTAGGGCTATCAGTGACCCTTTTTTTTTTTTTTTTTTTTTTTTTTTTTTTTTTTTTTTGGGTGTTTTCTGGGTGTGAAAGGAGCTGTGACTTTAAGCTGTGTTGAGGAAGGCACTGAGGGCTGATCATGCAATAAAGGGCTCCCTGGAGGGCTGGGGGTCAGGGTGCTGCCTCCAAGATGTTGATCCTCCCCCACATACCCACTGTGTTCATTATTTTTGTAAAACCAAGGAGGGCGGCAGGAGTTTGCTTCTTCCTTATGACTTTGGAAGGAAACAAAGTTTGAGTACGGGGCATCCCCTTCTATTTATCCTCCTCTCCCTTCCCCCACCCACAGACTGACGACAGAGACAATCATTTTGTAGGGAGCACGGGAGGAAGCACTGCAGGATTTTGTATGCTGGCGTTTTTGTTTATAAAAAAACCCGATTTTCTGGACGTGTCTGTCAGATGTTCTCTAGATTTTTTTCAGGCGCACTAATAAAGAGCATCCTCGGCTTCGTAAAGGCAGCGGCTTCCTTTCCTCCTTCCCCTGTTATTCCAGAGGTGGGTTTGGCCAAGCTGGAGCATTTCCAGTGTTTGAAGAGGAGCCTGCCTGCCCTCTCTGGTGGCAAGTGCTTGTGTTGGGAATATTTTGCTGCTCCACATTCCTGTTCCAGGACATTTCAAAGCCTGCCTTCCCCGTGCCAGCTTTTCCCCTAAACATCAATGCTTTCAAAGTCAGGTTTTTAAGGCTGCCTCAGTGCAGTGTGGAGGCCAGAAGGGGTGTTTGACCCTGCACCTCTGTCCTGGGACCTTGGCCAGGCTTTGGATTGCTTTAGCCCTGCCTGTGGCAGGAAGTGGGCGTTGTGTCCCAGATCGTTCTGGCAGCTGCTGGAGCAAGATCAAGGCACAGCCAATGGCTGTGGGTACAGGGATTGTTACTTTTTTGTGAAAGCTGCTGGTATCTGTTAGAAAAAGGAGAAATGCTACAGGCCCAGGAGGAAAGGAGGAGGAACCAGGTCTGACAGTTGTGGTGTTTGCTCAACACCCCCTCCTCCCGTGGGGCAGGGATGTGTGTGTCCCTCTGGAGTGATAATTTGCTTTCCAGCCTGTGTCCTGTGGACCCTCCAGCTGGGAGCAGAGCCACCAGCCCGCCCCTCCATCCTGCTGACACAGGATTCCCTGTTCCCAGGGACTGAGCTGTGCTGACCCCGTTTCCAGGGTGGCAGCACGTGACTGCTCTGGGGACATCAGCTACTGGAAACCATTTCCCCACTGCCTCAGGAAAAACCACTCTGGGTGTCCCAGGGCTGGCCCTGGCTGTTCCCTCTGCCCTCCAAGGCTCCGTGCTGAGTAAGGGCTGAGTCAGAGCAGCAGAGAGCAGGAGGAAGGGCCCTTGCAGCAGGCAAAAGTCAAGGTCGGGCTTGTGGTTTTGTTTTTTTTGTTTGTTTTTTTTTTTTTATTGCAGTTTTTTACAGTGCCTAAATCTTGTCCTGCCAGAGGTCAACACTGTGTGTGGAAACCTCCAAGTCCTTTCCTACAGCTCTGCCCACCCCAGGAGGAGGAGAAAAGTAGGATCTGAAACTCAGGTTGAAAAACATTACTAAAAAAAAAGCAGGGGAAACCAGCCTCCCTTGGTTTGGTGTTTGTTTTTCCCTCAGGCTTTGCTTGCACTAAACCCAGTGCGTCCCTGGAGCACTGTGTGCCCTTAGCCCTGTCTGGCTGTGCCCTGTCTGCTGTTCCAGCCCACGGTGCCAATGGGGACAGTCCTTCCCAAGGACACACGTGTACCTGGGCGGTGGCAGTGTCACCTGTGCAGCACAGCTGCCCCAGCTGTGTCCCAGAGCATGGCACGGAGCTGAGGAGGCAGAACCTCCCCTGCTGCGCCCCTGAGCTGGAGCTTCCCCATCCTCTGCTCCTGCCACTGCCACCCGACACAGCTGAGCTTTGGATGCTGCTCCTGCCCAGAGTTCCCCAAATGAGGAGAGGAGAGGATGTGGGCACTGACAGCTCCTTCCCCAAAAGACAGCAGGGGCCGAGGGCTGGGCTGGCACCTCCAGCAGCACGGGGAAGTTGAGGTGCCCTTGTCCCCCTGGCAGGGACAGGGGAGGGCAGGGAGGCAGAGCGAGCTCCAGGGCTGGATCTGCTGGGGCCGTTCAGGGCGCGGGGAAACGGATGACCCTGAACTCAGTGAGCAGGGCCACGCTGAGGAACAGCAGGTAGTAGGCGATGAGGCAGAGCCCATAGGCCTTTCCCAGCTGGAAGCACTGCGCCGGCACCGTCACCAAGGAGAAGGCCAGGCTCAGCCCCAGCGCCCCGGCCAGCACCCACACCAGGGGGCTGTCAGGCTCCAGCTGTGGGGAGAGGAGGGTGATGTGGGGTGACGACGCGTCCTGCTGCCGGCCTGGCCTGCGTCACCGTGTCACCACAGCCTTACCTTCACCAGCGGCTGGCTGCTGGTCATCTGCAGCAGGCAGCCCAGCCCCACGCCGACCAGGATGTCTGGAGCACGTTCAGGATGGACACACAGCACAGGAGAGCTCGAGGGGGCAACAGCACTGAGCCCGTCCCTCTGCCCCACAGCCTCCTTCCTGCACCTCATGGCTGAATACAACCTGAGCACTCGAGGAGAGGCTTCACCCAAAACCCACCGGAGCGAGGCACAGCCCCCTCCCCTCCTTCCCTTTGGCAAATCCCAAATCTGCTACGCTCCAGCCCAAACTCCCGCCCAGCTGGGGCGGCTGTGGGGACAGGGGGGTGCTGCTGGCTCTGTCTCTGCCCCTCCCAAATCCCTCTGTCCCCTTGCACTGTGGGAACACTGCGGGCTTTGCCAGCGTTGGAGGGACTCTGGATGGATCCCAGCTGCTCTCCAGGGATCCCACAGCACACGGGGCCCTCCCTGGGCTGTAGGCAGGGAACCTCGGGCAGCTCCTGCCCCACGTGCCAGCATGCTGGCCCTGGCATGCACAGGATACTGAAGATGATGCCCCCGAAGCAGGCGGAGAAGGCCATGCGGGGATAGCCCTGCCGGGCCATGGTGAGGTCGGAGAAGGTGTCTGTGGAGGGACAAAAGGAGACCTTGGGCACGGCACGGGGGCCCCAGGGTGTGCCAGGGGGGCACTGGGAGCAGCAGAGCCCTCACCCCCGATGCTGTTGCCCCAGGCCAGCAGTGTGAGGCCCAGCACGGTGTTGCTGAGCTGGAAGATGACACCCAGGGTGCGCAGGATGTTCACCAGCTCCGTGGCCGCGGCGTTGATCCACATGGCACTGGCCAAAAACCCAAGGAAGGCAAACACCTGACAGGAAGAGGAGCAAGCTCGTCCCTGTGTGCATCCCACAGGACCCTGCACACCTCCTGGGACATTGGGAACTGGGAGAGAGCTCCAGCTTGCTGCTCTGCCCCAGCACCCTCAGCCCAGTCTGGAGCAGGCTGTGCCGGTCCCTGGTGGGCGTTCAGGGCTGGGGGACACCTCACACAGTGATACTTGGGCGGCTCCTCATTGCTTGTGGTGATGAAGATGATGAGGGCCAGGGCAGAGGCAACCAGTGTGACCAGTCCCCAGACTGGGAAGATGCCCTGGATCTGGTACAGCCCATCTGCACATGGTGGGGAGAAGAAGGACAGAGAGGCTGGGACAGGATCCCACCAGGCTTGAGGTGGAGGTAAAGCCTTGTCAGCTAAAGCCACCTCTGCCCTACGCCCCCACAGAGCTGCTTCCCTCCGTGCCTCAGTTTCCCAAGCAGGCCAGGCCTGCTCCATCTTCCCCTCAGGACCCCGATGCTGGGGGGCCCAAGCCTCCCAGCCTTGTGAGGGTGTATCCAGCTGCAAACCAACTGCAAACACAGCTTGGCTCTTCCCTGCCCATCCCTCCTCCCCACAACGGGGAGCCAGCTCTGATAGGCTCCTGCAGTCCCCAGGGCTTTGGTGGCCGTCTCAGTCCTGTCCCCTTCTGGAAGCTGGGCCTGCCCTGGCTCTTACAGGCGCCTGACTTCAGGGTGAGGACGCAGAGCAGGGGGCTGGTGAGGATGTGCAGGCAGTTGAGGGGTCTCCTCCAGTTCAGGTCATCCTTGTCGGGGTCCACAACGGGAACGGTGAGCAGCAGCAGCAGCTCCACGGGCACCTGGCATGGGGGACACCCACCTGGGACACCCTGCCGGGTGCCCCATGACCTGCTCCCAACCCCACTGCCCCCATCCCACCATCCCCACTGCCAAGCCCCGGGGGACAGAGCCTCCAGCAGGGATGGGGATGCCCCTTGGGGGGCTCCTCCTGGCTCCTGTTGCCCCCTACTCACCCTGAAGGCCTTGAAGAGCCGCCAGTACCAGGGCTTCCTCCTCCACTTGCGGTAGTCCAAGGGGCTGAGGGCCGAGGCGAGGATGCGCAGGGAGGTCTCCCGGGAGGGCAGCAGGGGCCGGTACTCCTCCCCTGAGAGGGGCCACGGGGACTCAGCGGGGTGGGGGCTCCCTGTGCGCCTTCCAGCACGGGGCTGCAGCTCCCTGTGTGTGCCCAGGGAGCTCCCCCTGCCCCGTGCGCTGTCACCCCACGGGCTCGGTCACACCTGCAGCAGCCTGGGGGGCTCTGGGACCGCTGAGGACGGAGCAGAGCCAGCCCTGAGCCCACAGGGAACAACGTACCATAGTCCCCGCTGTTTGTGCCCGGGGGCTCCGGCGCTTCCACGTCTGTCGGCATCTCTGCGGGGAAGAGGAGCAAGCAGGGGCGCTGGAAGGGCACCCCAACACACCGGGGGTCCTGTCCCGGCTGGGCAGCCCTTACCTGGCTCCCAGGCTCCGGGAGGGGCCAGCCCGTCCCCGCGCTGCCGCCGGTGGATCCAGGTGCAGAGCACCACGGTGAGCACGTAGAACACGTAGAGCCCCAGGTAACCTGAGATGGGGGAGTGATGGGGGGGGTCACGGCACCCCCAGGCGGCCCCCATCACCCCCAGGCTGCTCCCACCATCCCCAGCTCCCGCAGCGCTCACCCAGAGCCTCTCCCAGCCTGATCCTGCCCAAGTAGAGGACCACGAAGGTGAGGAAGACGGCCACCATGTAGAAGATGACATCCCTGAGGAAGGGCCTGGAGGCGGCCGTGAAGGGCTTGACCAGGGCGATGCCCCCGGCCACCACCGTGGTCACAAACACACCGGCACCTGCCAACACAGCGGGGCTCCCTCGGGACACGGGAACATCCCACAGCTCCAAAGCGTCACCCCGTGAGGACGTGGCACCGCGGTTCCCTTACCAAAGACGGCCCCGATGGCCAGCCCTGCTGTCCGGGGGTCAGAGAAAGCCACCACAGCACTGAAGACATCAGGTGCCCCGTTTCCAAAGGCCAGGAAGGTGACACCATGGAGAGGGGACGTCAAGGAAAAGCCCTGGTGTCCTCCTCCCCGTGGGAGTGCTGTGTACTCCTGTCCAGTGCCAGCACATGACCACTTGTCCCGCTGTCACCTCCAGCTCACCCTCCCAGTAGGTTTCCCCTGGCACGGTGCTGAGGGGACAAAAAGTGACCCTGTCATGGCCACCTCCCCTGCCCTGTCCCCACATCCCTCCTGCCTGAGGGCCCCTGTGATTTGCCAAGGATACTGCCACGTTGTGGGACAGCTTCAGGTTGGTGGAGATGGCTGATAAATTGGGGCAGAAGCTGGAAGGGCAGAAATGGAGACAGAGAGAGGTGATGGGGCTACTTGGGGACCACGGGGCTCCTGGTCACTCTGGGGACAGTCCCCTCCTCTGTGGGCCACTCACAACTTCTCTGCTGTCACACCGAGGATGATGAACAGGTACAGGAGCCAGAGAGCCTGTGGGGTCAGGGGGGGCACAGAGCGGGGTCAGCGGGGTCCCCACCACACTCCCCCCCAGCAGAGCATCCCCAGCACTGCCCTTTCCCATCCTTACATAGAGGGTGACAGCCAGGGGCAGCAGCTGGGGCGGGAAGACACAGAAGACCCCATCGAGGTAGTCGAGGAAGCCCCCGTCCAGCCGGCAGTCGGGGTTGCTCCGGATGAACTGGCACCACTCGGAGCTGTTGCGCTTCCGAACCTCCCAGCACTGCGGAGCAGAGGGGAGGGTGCCTGGCCGGGCCCCCCCGAGCACCCACCGCCCTCCCCGAGGGCTGCCACGGCCACCCACCACTCCCACAAGCACTGCCGTGGGGCTGCTTTGGCAGGTCGCTGTCAGCCCTGCCTCAGTTTCCCCACCCGAGACACATGTGAGTGGGTCGAGGGCTGTGCCAGGGCCAGCAGAGGTGGAAACCCTTGTCCCCACCCCATCCATGTCCCCACACAGCCCACACCCACCCCGGGCCATGGGAAGGCGCCGGCCTGGCAAGCAGAGAGGTTTTCGGAGGAAAAAGCAGCAGCGGAGGAAATCCTGGTGAGATCCCTGCTGCGATGGCGGGGACGTGGAAGCAGGGGCGGGACGGGACCCCACCACCTCGGCAGCACCGAAATCCCTCCCGGCATGCCCCCCAAACCCCACCGCAGCCCCCAGACTTACATCCAGGCCCCGTGCGTGGCTCAGAGCATCCCGGCCGGGAGGGAGCGTGTGCCCCACGTCCAGCAGCAGCGGGGGCCCGGCTGGCAGTGCCCCGGCCGGGCTGAGCACCCCGGCCAGCCCCGTGGCCCCGTGCCCCATGGTGCCCGGTGCCTGGCGGGGACACCCCGCGGGACACCTACCACCGGCAGCGGTCCCCGGGGGCAGAGAGCGGGGGCTGCCCCCGGAGCCCCATCCCGCGCTCCCCGGGCGGGGCGAGGAGGGGTTAAAAATTAATAATAAAACTGGAAATTATAATTAACGCTAAAAATAATAAAACCGATAAAAAGCAGAGCCCCCCCTCCCCCCCGCGGGCAGGCTGCGCCACGTCCCCGCCGGGGGGGCTCAGCCCGGGGCCACCCCGAGCGGAGGGACGGGGAATGGCACCCACACCGCACGGACAAGGACCGGGGCACCCGGGGGCACCCCCGAGGGCAGAGAGGGGACAGAGAGGCCGCGGGACCGGCGGGGACAGGACCCCGGGGAGGGGCGGGGGATGCGGGGATGGATGGGGGTAGCCGGGGACCCCAGCCGCGGCGCGGCCCCACCGTGTCGGCGCGGCCCCGCTGCCGTGCGCGGGCAGCTGCTCCCGGCCGGCCCCCCCGCCTTAAAGGGGCCGCCACCCTCCGCCCTTAAAGCGACAGCGACGCTTTCCCGCGCGGCTGGCGGCCGAGAGGGGACACGCGCGGCTCTCCGCTCCGTGCCGTCCCTCTGAGGCCGGGACACCCACCCTGCGTGCTGCGGCCACCCGCAGCCCCCCGCAGGGGTGACCGTCTGAGGACGGGCGGGCTCAGCGCAGCCGCGGCCGGGGACGGTGTCCCGTGCTGGGGCAGCCTCGGCACCGGGGCTGCACAGACCGCGGTGCCGGCGGTCCCGCACCCCACAGACGTGCCGCAGTCGGCATGGGGTGCCGGTGCCCCTCTCCGCACCCGTGTCCCCAGCTCCAGGACACTCCAGCCTCAAGCGTGCCCCGTGCAAGCGCCGTGCCCTGTTTGTGGGGTGCAGGCTGGCCCCCACGGCCGGAGCCCCAAGATCCTCATGGGATGCAGGGATCCATTTCCCACCCTGGCCCGTTTGCCCCCGAAGCTGCGCTCCGCATTCTCCCCGGAGAGAGGTGAAGGGGATTGCGCAAGGCCGGGGCTGCCGCGGCCCCGGGCCCGAGGGAAGCAGCAGCACCCGGTGTGCGCCCCCCGCCCCGAGCACAGGGACACGCCGCGTCCGGGCCGCTCACACGAGGGGCCCACGCGTGTCCCCCGAAGGCGGGGAGGAGGACCCTGCGCACGTCTCCTGAGGGCGCGGGGCTGGGAGAGGCGGGATGGGAGCGTGGGTGCGAGTGTGGGGCTGCGGGGCGCCATGGGGGGAACGGGGGTGCTATGGGGGGGTCTCGGGGGTCCCCACGGCCCCGGAGCGGCTGGGGGCGTGGCCACGCCAGAAGCCCCGCCCCAGGCCCCGCCCCGTGTGAGGCGTTCATACAGGGCAGCGCTGTAGGGGGCGTGGCCAACACCACGCCCCGCTCCAAAGCGGGCCCCGCCCATTGCTGCACGGCCGGGCCGCTGGGGGCGTGGCCACACTGACGCTCCGCCCCAATCCGGCCCCGCCCCATTGATATAACGGGTCGCTGCGGGGCGGGGTAACACTAAGCCCCGCCCCATCCCCGCCCATCCACGCGCGCCGGCGCTGCGGGGGCGTGGTCCTTCCCTAGCCCCGCCCCTCGGTGTCCCCGCCATGGCGGCCCCGCGGGCGCTGCTGGTGGCCTCGCTGCTGTCCCCGCTGCTGTCCCCGCTACTGTCCCCGCTGCTCTCCGCCCTCCCGGCCCGCGCAGCCCCGTCCCCGGTGCCCCGCAATGTCTCCGTGGTGCTGGAGCCCGGCTCCGAGCGGCTGCGCGTCCTCCCCGGCCGCCACCCCGCCGCCGTCGCCTGGGCCAGCCTCGATGACCGCATCCCGCACGTCGGGTATGACCCGGGCGGGACGGGACGGGGCCGCTCGGAGCCAGCCGAGCGGGGGTGGGGTGGCCGCGGGGCAGCCATGGTCGGTGGGATGCCTCGTCCCACCCGTGCCCGTGACCCACCGTGCCCGTGTCCCCACAGCTGGGCCTTCCTGGAGGTGGCCACCAACGCCTCGTACAATGACAGCCTGCAGGCCTACGCTGCCGGGCTGGCCGAGGCTGCCGTCACCGAGCAGGTAAGGGGGGGACCGTGCAGGAGTGCGTGCCGTGCCCGCTCCCCGGGCCGTCCCCCGCGGTGACAGCGCGGCCCTGTCCCCCAGCTGATGTACATGCACTGGATGAACACCATGGTGGGCTACTGCGGCCCCTTCAAGTACGAGAGCAAGTACTGCCAGAAGCTGCGCGACTACCTGGAGGCCAACCTGGCCTGGATGGAGGAGCAGATGGCGAAAGGGCACGACACCGAGTACTGGCACCAGGTGAGGATGGGGAACCCCCAGCAGGGGACCCCCCTGGATCCTCCTGCGCCTTTAACCCAGAGGACAGCGCAGGGCAGCGAGCTGTCCTGGCCGAGCTCCAGGTAGGATGACAGGGATGTGGTCATCCTCCTTCCTGGGCTGAGTAGAGGTGACTCGTGACTTTCTCCTCACCGGAGCCTCGCATGCTGCAGTTGGGGTGCACAGGAGGTGGCTTTGTCACCCTTGGCCATGAGTGCAGAGTCATGACCTTGCTGACAGTGATGCTTCCCCTCATGACTCTGCAGCAGCACTGAGATCCAGCTGATCTGCTCTGTGCCCTGGGGGAATGAGGGAGCCTGTGCCCCAAAACCTCTCAGGCTGCCCCCTCGCAGGAGCCGGGTGCCAGCTCTGTCCCCTGTCCCCAGGTGCGCCTGGCCCTGCTGCAGCTGAAGGGGCTGGAGGACAGCTACAACGGGCGCCTGGACTTCCCCAGGGGCAGGATCACCCTGGCACCCTTCGGCTTCCTGTAAGCTCCTTCTCAGAGGTGGGGGAGAGTCGGGGAGGGTTGTCCCAGGGTTTGGAGAACTGTGGGACAATTCCTGCATGTTCAGGAACAGCCAGTTCTACTCCCAGTCTACTTTGTCCACCTTTCTGGGCATTTGTCTTCTGCTGCTAGGGCAGGTCAGAGCCAAGGCGGGTTGTCCTCTTCCCCACCCCATGGGCTGGGTGGTGGGTTCCCCCCACAGCCCCTGCCTCAGTTTCCCCACTGCTGTGTTCCCCCTTTCCTCTCTGCTCATGCTACCAGGGTGCTGCCAGCACAAGTGGGGTGTGGTGAGATGGACAGACAGACAGAGAGCTCTGAGCCAGCTCAGCTCCAGGCCTGGGGCATCCCTCACCTGACATCTTATGCCTTGCTTCCCCTCAGGCTGCTGCAGTTGGGGGGTGACCTGGAGGACCTGGAGTCTGCCCTGAACCGCTCCTCCCCTCAGCGTGTCCTGGGCTCGGGCTCCTGCTCGGCTCTGGTGAAGCTGCTGCCGGCCCAGCGGGACCTGCTGGTGGCCCACGACACCTGGAGCTCCTACCAGGCCATGCTGCGCATCGTCAAGAAGTACACGCTGCCCTTCCGCGCCTCGGCCGGCGGTGCGTGGGCTGGGCTGGGGGGGCTGCGCCTCACGCCCCCCTCCTGATGCTCTGCATCCCCCCTCCAGGCAAGTCCCAGATCCCCGGGAGCGTCCAGGTGTTCTCCTCCTACCCCGGCACCATCTTCTCCATGGATGACTTCTACATCCTCAGCAGCGGGTTGGTGAGTGGGTCTGGTCCTCAGGCACCTCTCCCCGGCCCTGCTGCCCTCCCCATCGCTCCCTGCCCTGCAGGTCACGCTGGAAACCACCATTGGGAACAACAACCCGGCCCTGTGGAAGTACCTGGAGCCCCGGGGCAGCGTCCTGGAGTGGCTGAGGAACATCGTGGCCAACCGGCTGGCCCGCAGTGGGCCCGAGTGGGCCACGGTCTTCCGACGCTTCAACAGCGGCACGTGAGTGGGGTGGGATGGGCCTGGAGGGATGGTGGTGCCTTGTGAAGGCTGCCCTAGAACAGAGGCTAGATGTAATTAAAGAGTAAAGCAGGGATTTATTAAAAACCTCAGTGGATCCACCTTGAGCAGCACAAGAGCCCAGCCAGGGCTGCACCCAAGATGAACCAAAATGGTCACAAAATGCACGAGAGCTCCCGGGGGCTCTCACTGTGATCAGTTCTGTTCCATTTGCATATTGGAGTTCATTGTCCAATTCCAGCTTTAGCTTATGCAGTCCCATCCTGCTTGTTTTTCTCTCTTCAGCCCACGTTGTTTGTGCTCTTGGGCCTGAGATTTGGATCATTTGTCCTTGGTCCCAAGGTAGAGAAGGAATTGTTTTGTCTCCCTGCTCTGTGAAGAGACCTCACCATCCCTTAATATGAAGCTCAGAACTACACACTAAAGCAGCACAGAATCTGAAAAATAGAAAAGCTAAAACTTAAGACATCAGTGGGATTGGATGGAGGGTGCCCAGGCTGCCAGAGGGATGCATTCCTTGCTCTCCATGCCAGGTACAACAACCAGTGGATGGTGGTGGACTACAATGCCTTCACACCGGGCAGAGCAAGCCCGGCACCGGGCGTGCTGACAGTGCTGGAGCAGATCCCGTGAGTGGCTCCATTCCTCCCTGAGCCCCTGCTGTCTCCTCTCTCATCCCTGTGGCTTTGGGAAAGCCCTGAGGGTGGTGCCTGCCCAGCCCAATGGGTGGTCACAGGGCAGTGGGGCCTGTCGGTGCCTAAAGGCTCTGGGGGTGCTGGTACTGAGGTGATGGGTGCCCAGCACCTCTGGCTGGGGAGGGGAACCCCATAGTGGGGAACCCCAGGATGTGTTCTCCCCAGTCCAGCATGTCCCCCACTATCCCTAGTGGCTTTTTCCCCCCTCTGCTCTGACCAGTGCTCTTCCTCCCAGCACAGGGGCCTGGTGGTGGTGGCTGATCAGACAAAGCTGCTGTACCAGCAGGGCTACTGGGCCAGCTACAACGTGCCGTGAGTGCCACCCCTCCCCGTGGCCTGCCCTGGAAAGAGGGGCAGCGGTGCTCACCTTGCAGCCGCTTGGTGCCAACTTGCTGGGTTCCCCCACCCCAGGTACTTCGAGGAGATCTTCAACGCCAGTGGGAACCTGGAGCTGGTGAGGAAATACGGCGACTGGTTCACCTATGACAAGAACCCTCGTGCCCAGATCTTCCGCCGGAACCAGACGCTGGTGCACGACCTGGACTCCATGATCCGCCTGATGCGGTGTGTGCTGGGCACCCCCAAACCCGCCTGTTCCCCCAAGGAATTTCCCGTCATCCAGGGCTTTTTCCACGTCTTCACCGTCTGTCCCCTCCGTTCTGCAGGTCCAACAACTACCTGCAGGACCCGCTGTCGCGGTGCAGGGGCTGTGACCCCCCCCAGAACGCCGAGAACGCCATCTCCGCCCGCTCCGACCTCAACCCTTCCAACGGCACCTACCCCTTCCCTGCCCTGCGCCAGCGCTGCCACGGCGGCATCGACATGAAGGTGTGCCAGCCAGGCAGCCCTGGAGGGGCTCCTTCTGGGGCTGTGCAGCCCATTCCCGCTGCTGACTCGCTGCCCTGCCTTGTGTCCCCACCTGCAGGTCACCTCCTCGGCCATGGTGCCCACCTTCGGGCTGGTGGCGGTCAGCGGCCCCGCCTGGGATGACGTGCCACCCTTCCGCTGGAGCGCGTCCCCCTGCAGCTCCCTGCTCCACATGGGCCACCCCGACCTCTGGACCTTCCCCCCAGTCAAGGTCCACTGGGACTGAGCAGGCGCTGGTCCCGTCCGTCCGTCCGTGGGCGTCTGTCCTGTGGGGGATCCCTCTGTGGGGGCAGCCGGCTCCCGTGGGGGGGGTCTCAGCTCTGTAGCAGCTCTCAGCTCTGTGTAACAGGGTCCCGCCCTGTTCTCTCTGCCTCTCAGGGTCCTGGCTGCGCTGCACAAGCCCAGCGTGTCCCCTCCCTGCCATGGGGCTCTCCAGGCTCTTCCCTGGGTGCTGAAGCCTGGTTTGGGGGGGCTCTTCCCAGAAAAGGGCCATCCTGGGAGGCTGGGGCTCGCCCTCAGCGCAGGCAGGAGGGCAGCGAGCTGGTTTGGCTGTGGTAAATAAAGTGCTCTGTGCTGGTGGCTGTGCTTTGCTCTCTGCTGAGGTTCTCTGGTGGCTTCTGTTAGGGTTGGGCTCACGCAGGGGTCTTGTCCCCTCGCCATTAACGGGGCGCTCTGCTTCTCAGCTGGTGGGAGGCTCTGTGCCCAGTGGGGCCGGGGCTTGTGGGGTGCAGGCTGTGAAGGCTTCTCTGCTGTGGAATGGGGGAGCCCCACTGCTCGCCCCCCAGGAGTGGGACACCATCCTCACGCCTTTTGTCTTCCTTTCCTCTGGCACCTGTGTGCCCAAAAACCCGCGGTGCAAAATCCTCTTAGGCAGCTCCCTTGATCCGCTCTGGCTCGTTAGGAATAACGAGGTCATTACTGGGGGATTAATGAGCTGCGCCTCGGCAGCGCTTTGAAGGCACCAGGTTCCCACCGGGGCTGGGGGCCCCTGGGGGCTGCGGGGGGGTGGGAGGGAGCAGCTCTGGGCAGTTGGGGTGCTGGCACCCCAAAAGCTGGGATGGGTGCCCTGGGGAAGCTGGGGTGTCCGTACCCCGCTGTGCTGGGACAGATTGCAGGTGATTTGGAGATGGCAGAGCCTGTGTCCCCTCGTGTCCCCATGGTGTGTGGGCTACTGTGGAGGTGGGGGGGGGCTGCTTTTGGGCTCTCTGTGCCTCAGTTTCCCCAGACAGATCGCCATCACTGGGTGAGGGAGCAGCAAGGAGGAACAGGGCACTCTGGAAATGCCGCGGTGTTGCTGATTCCTTTGTTTCCTTAAAAGTGGAAAAACAAACAAAAAGTTGATAAATACCATCCCAGCTGCTGCCACCGTGTCAGCCAGGGACGCTGGCCACGGGAAGTGACCAGGTGACAGCCTGGCATGCCTTCCTCATGGCAGGGATGAGCCAAAGGGGAGCAGAAGAGGCACAGGGAGGTGGGCATGGGGTGGAAAGGGACTCTGGAGCACCCCAGGGCTGAGCTGAGATGTGGTGTCCTCCCAAGGGGGTCTCCAGCCTCATCCCTGTGAGCTGGGGGAGGCTTCTTGCACCCCTTTCCAGCTCCTGCTGCTGTCCCACCCTCATGGAAGTGGCTGCAGTCTCTGCCTACTTTGAGGTGGGGGGGTCACTCCAAAGGCCCCCACAGGGACTGGAGCTGTGTCCCCACCGATGCCCCCATTCAAGAAATCCTCCTCACTGCCCTCCTTTCCAGGCCCCCGTGTCCCAGAAGCAGCGTGGCTCTGCCGAGGGGCAGTGCTGTGCTCTGTGCTGCTCTCTCGGGAGCCCAGGGAGGGTGTGGGAAGCGGGGATGTTTTATTGGCACCAAAGATCAGCTCCATGAGGAACAGGGCAGCCCCAGAGCTCTCCCCCTGCTCGCTGCCTGCCAGCAGTGGTGCTCTGGGGGTTTTGCAGCACAGTTTGGGTCAGGGCACTGAAATCCCATATTCTGGTTTCACTGCTGTGTGCCTGGCACTGGGGCAGAACTGGGCACAGTGTGGGGTTCCCAGTGCACCCTGTTTGGGCTGTGTTGGTTCCAGTGCAGTGTCCCCTTCTCAGGACTCCTTGTGCCCTCTGCTTCCAGGCTGCTTCAGCTTGGCCAGAGCAACAGAGGAACCTCCTGCGGCTGCGGGGCTGCGTGCCAGGGCTGGCCCTTCCTCCAGATCCCACCTTCCTCCTCCTCCCTGCCTGCTGTGGACAGAACCAGCCCCTCAGAGCAGAGGTACGGCTTTTACCCTGGGGGTGTCACCACGGCTGGGTGACAAGGAAGGGTCCCAGAGGAAGGGAGGGGGCTCTGCCTGCTTTGCCTGGGGGCTGCTGGACCTTGGGTCTGGGCCAGCCTCTGGCTGAGTCACTTGGGACAGCCCCTCTCTAAGGGATCTTTGTCCATGGGGTGCCTGCATGGCCAGCTGGAGCAGGGGGGGCTCATCCCGGGGGTCTCCCCCAGCTGGAGGGACTGAGCCCCCTGGGATGGGAACCTTGGGGAGGATTGAAGGCCGGCCATGGGGTGAGGGCTTGGCAGGGTGAGCAGAGGGGTGTGATGGCTCTTCTGGAGGCAATGAGAGGTGTCTTGGCTGGGGTTTTGGGGTGTGCAGGCTGCACTGGCTACATCAGGGGTTCAGGGACAAAATCCTAAAATCTGCTGGTACATGTTTTTGTCCGGACCAGATAATACCCAGTGCAAACCCTTGAGGGGCCCCAAAATCATTTGTGAGCTGCCTTTCCTCTTCCCCCATCTCCTGGGAGCCCACATCCCATCTCCCGGGCATGTGAGAGCTGCCGGGGTCTGGCTGGCAGGGCCACACGTGTTTGTCCCCGCGGGTGGCCCTGGCAGCAGCACAGCCTGTAAAACCCGCCCAGGGCTGAGCAAACAGCAAACAGCCGGGGCAATGTCCGACCCCTTGCCCCTTGCCCGGCTGCGTGACTGAGCACGGCCGCCTGGGGACACCGGCACGGCCCCTCGGACGTCACCTCTCCCTCTGGTGTCGCGCAGGCTCGGCGGTGGGTGAGGACACACCGCGAGGTCCCACGGGCCACCAGGTAATGCCCAGCCCGGGTTACAGGACAGGCTGTGCGCGGGCACCTGGGGACACCGGGACCACGAGGATGGAGCAGGGGGTGGCACAGCCTGTCCTGGGATCTTCCAGGGAGAGCTGCTGCATCCTAGAGATGGGAGGGGACACTGGGAACAGCCCAGGTCCCTCCCGGTGCTCCACACCGAGCCCGGAGTGGACATCGGGGCTGCGGGAGGGACCCGTGGGGAGCAGCTGGTGACTCCACCGCCTCTCCCTGGCAGAGCATCCGTTGTCAGGCCATGGCAGCCCAGCCAGTCGGGGGCCAGAAGCCCTTCCACATCGTTTCACCCGTCCTGGAGAGCATGTCCCTCTCCAAGGCCGTGGGCACCAAGGTCTTCATGAAGCTGGAGAACGTCCAGCCCTCGGGATCCTTCAAGATCCGGGGCATCGGGCACCTGTGCCAGGATGTGAGTGTGGGCGCGGTGTGTGCAAGGGGCTGCTCCTGCCCTCATGGGGGCACCTTG
Source organism: Vidua macroura (assembly GCF_024509145.1). Lineage (NCBI taxonomy): Eukaryota > Metazoa > Chordata > Aves > Passeriformes > Viduidae > Vidua > Vidua macroura. The sequence continues at coordinate 10,136,883 of NC_071588.1, read as the reverse complement.
GGGGGAACACAGCCGTCCCCTCCCCTCTTTCTCTCCTGCCTTTCAGGCTGCCAAGAAGGGCTGCCGCCACTTCGTCTGCTCCTCAGGTAACTGCATCCCGAGCTGGGGGGATGCTCCTGAGGAATCTGGGGATGTGCAGGGGGTCGAGCCCTGGCTGAGCCCTCCCTTTGCCCAGGAGGGAACGCGGGTCTGGCAGCAGCGTACGCAGCCCGGAAGCTGGGGCTGCCCATCACCGTGGTGGTCCCCAGCAGCAGCGGCCCCACCCCCGTGCGCAAACTGGAGGAGCTGGGGGCCACAGTCGAGGTCTACGGCAAGGTACCCCCAAAAGTGGGGTCCGGGGGGTCCAGAGGGGGCTGAGCCCGACCTCAGCTGCTCACTGGTGCTTGGCAAACCCCATCCCGAAATGTCGCCCTCCTGCATCCCCTGCACCCCAGCATCACAGCAGGGTCACCCTGGGAGCCCTCGCTCGTTCTGGTGTCCCCCAGCCCCGCAGGGACAAGGGACCCATCCCGGGGTTGTGAGGGCTCTGTGGAGCCCTGCTGAGCGCCCCCTTGCCCCACCCAGGTGTGGGATGATGCCAACAGCAGAGCCCAGGAGCTGGCTAAGACAGAGGGCTGGGTCAGCATCCCCCCCTTCGATCACCCCTTGGTGTGGTGAGTGCTGCCCCGGTCCCCGTCCCCGGGATCCAGGGGAGCCCCCAGGCTGCATCCCCCTGCCCCCACCCCCGCAGGGAGGGTCACGCCAGCCTGGTCCGGGAGCTGAAGGACTCTCTGGAGGCCAAACCAGGCGCCATCGTGGTGGCGGTGGGTGGCGGGGGGCTGCTGGCCGGTGTCGTGGCCGGCCTGCAGCAGGTGGGCTGGCAGGATGTCCCCATCGTCGCCGCCGAGACCCTGGGAGCTCACAGCTTCCACGAGGCGCTCAAAGCCGGCCGGCTCGTCACCCTGCCCGACATCACCAGGTGAGCAGCCACGCGTGCAGCCAGCTGGCAGGGCTCGCCGAGGTGTCCTCGCCTTGACCGCCTTGTCCCCGGCTGTCCCAGCGTGGCCACGTGCCTGGGAGCCAAGACGGTGGCGGCGCGGGCGCTGGAGTGTGCCCGGGAGTGCCAGGTGCTCTCGCAGGTGGTGGAGGACGCGGAGGCCGTGCGGGCTGTGGAGCAGTTCCTGGGTGAGCGGGGTGACGGGGACACCGCCGGGTCCTGCTGGGGACAGGGGGCCGGGCGAGCTGCCGCTCCGTGGGTGCCCCAATGTGGCGCTGCTCCGGTGCCCGCAGATGAGGAGCGGATGCTGGTGGAGCCGGCGTGCGGGGCCCCCCTGGCCGTGCTCTACTCGGGGCGGCTGCAGCGGCTGCAGAGCGAGGGGCGGCTGCGGAGCCCGCTGCGCTCCGTGCTGCTCGTGCTGTGCGGCGGCAGCAACATCCACACGGCCCAGCTGCGGGCCCTGAAGAGCCGGCTGGGGCTGCAGTGACACCCGCGCCGGGCACGGGATGTGACAGAGCCCGCCTGGCACGCTCTGCTCGCTTTCCTTCCCGAAGAACCGAAATAAAGCCTGGGGACGTGGGGCCGGGCTCCTCACGCAGCCTCTTGCAGCACGCAGCGCCCATGCAGGGATGGGGAAACTGAGGCACGGGGGTCGCACTGCAGGCCTGTGCCGAGGGCGGCACCGGGCCCCGCACATCCCGTTTTTCCCCTGGGACATGCCAGGTATTCTCCTCGCAACCCTCCGCCCCCCTCTCCTCCCTCCCCCTGCTCCTCCCCAGGCTGTTCGGGCTGCAGCTCCCCACCTCAATTAGCAAGCGCTCCCTCTCTGACTAATTACTTTGCTACTGTCTTTCTGCATTATTATTGTAATGATTATTAATTATTACAATCCTCTCCCATTCCTGCCACATTGGCTGTGGCCAGACGAGAACAACGCTCTTGTTACGGTGATTTATCCACGGGAATCCCCGGCCGGGTTTAACACCTGCGGGCTCCGAGGCGCTCTAACATGTGGAGGGGATATACCCCATCCTAGACCCCCTGAGATCCCTTTTCCCCCCATCCCACTCTTTTTCCCATTCTCCCTTTCCTCCAGGCTTTCCTGCTCTCCCACATTTCCACTCTGTAGCGCTGTGTTCGCTTTTAGCCCTTTGCTGTGGCGCCTCCTGGGGTATTTTTTGTGTCCTCCCAACATCTCTCCTCTCTCCTTCCTCCCCTTCCGGGTGATGCGGAGTTTTGCTCCTGCTGGTGCTCCCCAGCCCCAGCTGGTTCCCCTGTTGAGCCTGTGCCCTGTGATGCTGGGCAGGGAGAGAAGCCTTTTGCTGCCCCCAAACCCCTCTCATCCTCCTCCCTTTTGGGGCAGGTGTCAGCCCCGGGAGCAGCTCACCACATCCCCCCACAAAGCCCTCTCCCCTGACCTGGCTGCCAGCCCCCCGGAAACCCCTCCCTGCCCTCAGCCCCGTGGCCCTGTACCTCCCACCGGTCGGGCCACCTTCCCAGGTGCTTCGTGGAGGCCAAACCCCCATAAATCAAAACTCTGCCACTCCATCGTGAGCAATATCTTATGTAAAAAGGTGTTTCCAGGGAGCACCGAAGGCTGGAGAATCCTATTACGAGGCACACTATTAATTATAAGGAGTCAGCCCAACCTACTCCAGCTATTTTTTATCCCAGGTCCAAAACCTGATTACTTTCCACCTTCTGCAGACCTTCCCTCTTCAGAAAAAAAAAAAAAAAGGCAAGAAGGTCAGGAGAAGAAAAAAACCCAAAACCGAATAGCATTGGTGTTTGCCCAACAGCTTTTAAAAAGGAATTTATTCCTTTGATTCTGCTCGGGGAGGTGGGGGGAGTGGTTAGGGCAGTCAGGATCTCACGATGGGGATTCCTCAGCACAGAAGGGTCACTGCTGGCAGTGGCATGGGCGTGACTGTGGGGTTCGGGGTGACCCAGCAGGGAGCTTTTTCCCCTCCTCGCCTTCAGGAGGGGGCACTTGGCCTTTGGGTGCCAGCTGGGGGCTTTGGATGTCCCTGGCAGGGATGTGAGGTGCAGGGTGGAGAGGACACCCCTAAGGGGTGGCAGGAGACAGGCAGGAATCCTGTGTGCTGCTGCCTTCCCGGGACCTCTGGGGTGATGGGGACCCCGGGTCTGGCTCCTGCAGAGCTCCTCTGTGCCAGGGAATTATTCCTTGGGCTCTTCCCTGCTTTGATGGCTGCTCCTGCTGAGTCCCATCCTCCCGCGAGCCCCCAGCCTGGGAGGTGGCAGCTTGGAGCATCATCCCCAATCCCTCCTGCAGCCTCTTCTGTCCAGGTCTCACAGATGGGGTGTCCCGGCAGCCTAAAAACAACCCTCAGCTCAGTGCCTTGAATTTCGAAATAATAATAATAATAATATGAATAATAATAATAGCAACCAGTGTTCACCCAGTGATTGACCATTTCATACTCCTCAAAATGATGCTGTGAGTGGGTTATTTAGCACCACATCGCCCTGTCCTTATGAAAATTCCTCATTACCTGCTAACACCGACAACCTGCAAGTGCTGGAGCCCAGGGGAGCAGCCAGTTTTGCTCCTGCCTCAGTTTCTCCATTTGGGAAAAGGGGAGAAGGTGTTTTTCTTGGGGGGTGAGAGAACCCCAATGTCTGTGCTGGCCCCAGCTCCTGGCTGAGGGCTCGCTCGGTGGCTCGTTGGCCACCCCGTTATTAATGCCAGTAATGGTATAGGAAGGATAAATTCCACCACTTGGCTGAACAGCGAAAATATGCAGAGATGTGGCTGGCTTTCCATAAATCATCGGTGCTCCGTGCTACAACCGAGCCAGGACTTAAAATTCAGGTCAGGAGAGAGGGACTCTCGTAAGCCAGCAAGGGAAGGTAATTTATTCTGTTTATATCGTTTTACTGCAAGACAAGGAGCGGGAGGGGGGTGGGGTGGGGGGGGGGGACGAAAAACTCTGCCATGATTTTGCATTTTAAATATTAGTTCAGAGCTGCAGCCAGCCTGGGACTTTTTATTTTTATATCTTAAGGGATAGAAAGCAGGAGAGAAGGGGAGTGTGCTGGGGTGCTGGGGAGGAGACCCTCCCCCCTCCTGGCACCAGGATGCCCAGGGAAAATGGGACAAAAGATGCTGATGGCACTGCTGAACCCCTACTTCGGTGTCCCCCTCCAGCTGACCCCCGAGGCTGCCGCCTGGGGCTGCTCTGCCAGCAGGGCTGCAGGTGCCCCTGGGCTGCTCTGGGAGGGTCTTGGGTGCCCCCCGGGAGAAAGAAACTGTGCATTGCGCTGTGGGGGAAGGGGCCGAGCTGGGCAATGTGCCCCTTCCCAGTGCCACGGAGCTCTGGGACTGGGGGGAACTGGGGAGCGCTGGGGTGCGGGGCGGGGGATGCAGCAGCATCACCTTGTCCAGGTGCACATCGCTCACCCAGGGCAGCCGTGGGAGGTGCTCCCCCAGAGCCCACGCAGGGCTGGGGGACAGTGGGGGAGCCCGGGCAGCATTTCTCACGGGCTTGTGTTAAAACAAATTAAAATAAAATAAAATGAAAGGGACCAGGTGACCGAACAGTAGGTAACTAAAAGGTTTTTTATTCACATTGAACAACAAGAGCCATTCACACTAACAGCCTCCGCAAGAGGCAGCGGGGACAGGAAACCCACGACGCTTTCAGAAAACAACTTTTTTCTTTCCTTTTCCATTCTCCTTCCTTTTATTCCCCCCCTCTCTCTATGCTCTCACCCCCCCCTCCCCGGTGCCATCCCCTCCCTGCCTTCAAAATAGAAAAATTCGGAGCCTCCGATGACTAAAGTACAATAAATAATCAGTAAACACAAAAACATACTTTATTTGTTTCTCCTTTATACAAAATAAAGAAACTAGAAGCAAAAACTATAATACATCCTTAAATTGGCGGAGCCTCTGGGAATCGTTGGGGTGGGACTCGGCGTCGAGGCTCGGGTGAAATTTCTGCTGCTGTGGTTGGGTTGGTTTAGTTCTGGGGTTTATTGTTTGTTTGGGGTTTTATTTTGTTGTTGTTGGTTTTGTTGTGTTTTGTTTTTCCTGTTTCTGCCTCTTTCTGGTGCCTGTTCCACCACGTGGGAGCCCAATCTCAGCCAGTCACTGGGCAGCCCCGGGCCCGGCCCCGCACAGCCCCCTCCTCCCCACCGCCAAAAGCCGGCTCCAAGCCCACCTTCTCCTCGGGGGTGAAACGGGAACAATAAAAATGAGGGCAGGGAGGGGCCACGGGGAGGGTTATTCCTGCTATTCCCCATTCCCCCCCCTTCCTGTGGTAGGGGCAATTAAAAAGGATGCTAATTAGCAGGGGGAAGCCCTGCCGCAGCCCCCTCCCCCGGTGCCGCCGGGGCGGTGGGACCCGTGTCCAGGCGAGTTCAGCTTTGGTCCGAGAGGCGCTGGTCCCGCCGCCGGCGGGGTCTGCAGGGCTGGGCACCTTTCCTTGCCCCCCCCCAAAAATGTCGGGGGGAAGGTGCCGGGAGGGGGGAGGTAGCGGGGTGGCCCCAAGCTCCCGGGGGGTGCGGGGATGGGGAGGACGGGCGGATGCCGGGATGCGTTTCGGCATCTGCGGGGGGGGGGGGCTTTACTGGCCCCTGCTGCGGGGCGAGGAGGGGGACACGCGTGGGCTGGGGGGACCAGGGGGGGTTTCCCCCTGCGCACACGCACACGCGTGCCCAGGCCGGGCCTACCACACCGCCGCCTCGCTGAGCTCCGGGTTGGGGTGCGACAGAGCCCCGCTGTAGCCGCTATTGCTGGACATGGAGAAGGGCGGGCTGGGCCCCCCGCTGAAGACCTCCCCCGGGATGGGGTGCAGCGAGCCGGTCATCCCCGGCTCGGGGCTGGGGGTGTCGGGGTGCGAGATCATATCCGTGTACCTTTGGTTTTCTGAGGAGTGGTGTCCGCTTAGGGGGGGCTCCAAGGGTCCCAGGGGTGTGGAGCCGGGTCCTGAGTTCTGAAGGTAGCTGGAGTCGGCCGGGGACTGGGCTTGGGAGGGCGGCCCGTGGGGGAAAAAGTCATAGTTGCCTCCCGGCCCGTAGTAGTCACCTTGGTAATCTGTGGGGAGGGAGGGAAAAAGGTTGGATCTGGTCTCCTGGAGCTAAAAACCACCCGAAATCCCGCTGCGCCCCAAACCCTTGTTGCCCCCTCCAAAACCACCCTGTGTTGTCCCCTCCAAAACGCTCTGCTGGCTCCCAAAGAGCGACCCAAAGGGCGGGTGGGATTAAATCCAGCCTGGGAGGAATGAGCCCGTCCTAAGAGCTGCACTGCCCATCATCCTCTCTTTGCCCAGCCTGGAGTGAGGGAGGGCAGGGAATCCGGTCTGGGAGAGGTGAGGGGGCCGGGAAAATGGGCTCAGTTTAGTGCTTAATTAATGGAGGGGGAAAAAAAGAACGTGCATATATTTATGTATATGCATATAAAAAGGGAATGGGGGAAATATAGATATAAAAAGGATGGGCAAAAATAAACATAAAACGGGAAAAATGTATATAATGGGAGAATATATGTGCACATTGGAGAAATTATATATAATAGGAAAAAATGCATTAAAAATACATATAATGTGGAATTCATATATATGTTTAAGCAGCTTGGAAGGGATCTAGAAACTAACTGCAGGGCAACAAGGGGTGCCTGGGAAGCCCCTGGTCAGATGGGAGGCTTTGAAAATGCAGCTTTTGGGGGGGCTCTGCGGGGAGCTGGGGGAGAGGGGAGGCGCGGGGCCGCCCCGCTGCGCCCATCCCGTCCCGTCGGGGCAGCGGGGGGCGGCCGGCCCGCACTGACCTTCCATATGCTGCGGGCCCGGGAGGTAATTGGAAAAAATGCGGCCTGAAAGGGGGACAAAAGCCCCGCAGCTGGGGCTTTGTTCGCGGGAGAGGGGCCCCGCAATGCCGGGGGGGGGGGCGTGGGGGTGCGTGGGGCCGGCTCTGCGTGTGCGCGGCTGCGGGCACGCGTGTGTGCATGGGCGGGGGAAAGGGGGGAAAGCGGCGGAGAACGGGATGGGAGGAACAAAGGACAAGAGTGGGGACAGGGCAGGGACCCCGCGGGCCGTCCCTCACCTCCGTAGTACGTGTAGGGCGTGGAGCCGAGCATCTCGGACTCGTCGAGGCGGCCGCCGAGGGGCCGCATCCTGCGGGGGCTGCGGAAGAACGCGTGCCGGCGGGCGCCCAGCGCGCTCAGCTGCTTCATCCGCCGCTCCTTCGACCGACGGTTCTGGAACCACACCTGTGGCCGGGCTGGTGTCAGTGCCCACCGCGGACGGGCGAGCAGGGACCCCTCTGGGTCAGCGACATCCCGTCCCCAAAGTCTGCGCGGGGAAATCTTGCACCCACACGGGTTTTCCAATATCTGATTTTTTTTTTTTTTTTTTTTTTTTTTTTTACCGACACCGACCCCCCCCCCCCCCTTCCTGCTGCTGCTGCTGCCTCAAAAAGTACATGGGGACACCGCACCCCACAAATAACCAGGTTATTTAAAACCCTGCCCCTCCTTCCCCCAGCTGCACATCCTCAGCCTCTCTGTCCCTGCAGCTGGAAAATGCAGGAGGGGGAAATTTCCCCTATGGATAGGGGAAAGAAGGGAGGAAACGTGGGAAGGAAAAAGGGGATAGGGCTCTGGATCATGGCAGAAGCAGGCAGAAAGCGGGGAGCAGGGGGATGAGCACCTGCGGCAGCAGGCAAGGATTCAGAACAGCCGGCGGTGAGAACGGGAATAAAAGGGAAAGGGGGGATGTGGCCGCCTCTCCACGGGCATTGCTTCTTCCGAACCGCACGCCTCAGCAGCCTGGTGGGGCGTCTGGATTATTGTCTCGTACCCCCAGGGACGGGGCAGCTCAGGGGTACGAGCACAGCGCTGTCCTGCGGGACTTGTGCTCCCCTCTGCCAGGAGCCGGGAATCGCAGCTCCGCTACCGGCAAAGCCGGAGAGTCCTCCCCTATTAATGCCTCTATTAAAGCCCATTAATCCCTACATTTCCGCAGGGATTTTCTTCACGGGGGCAGTGCGGTGAGGAAGTGCCGGCTGCCTGCAGAGCGCGGTGGATGCTCCTCGCTTCCGCAAGGCTGGAGCATCCATCTCCCGCCACGCCGGGGATCCTGCTCGGCCCCGCGCAAAACCTCGTGTTTTGGGAATGGTTTTCATCCCTTCCCATGGCTGGGGGATCCCCGCTGACCCACGGGAGAGTGGCGTGGCTGCAGGGCTGGGCCTGAGGGGGCGCTGGCAGGGGACAAATGGGGTTTGCCCGCTCCCACTCCCACAGCCTTGAAGCGTCCGGGCTCCTCCCGGGACCCGCTGTCCTCCCCCGCGGTGGGCTGGGCTGTCCTACCTGGATGACTCTCATGTTGAGGCCGGTCTCCTGGGCCAGCTGCTCCCGGATGTGGCGAGTGGGTTTGGGGGTGGCGGCGAAGGCAGCTTTGAGGGTTTCCAGCTGCTTGGCTTTAATGGTGGTGCGGGGCCCCCTCCGCTTGGTGCCCGAGTTCTGCTCCTCGTTCTCGTTGTTGGTGGTCTCCTTGTCCGAGGAGGTCGAGTTGTCCGTTTCCTTGGTGTCGTCCTGCATGGGGTCCTGGAGATCCGGGGACAAACTCCTGTCTGTACATGAGGACACTGTAAAGGAGACCCAGAGAGGAAAGGGGGGGGTGGGTGACTTAGGGGAGAGATTGACCCCCCCTTCTCCTCTGCCCTCCGCCTGCTTTCCAGGAGAGGGGCTGGGGGGTGCTGGAGAGCAGCAAGGGCTGCAGAGGCCTCTGTCCCCCTGGTTCCCCTAAAGCATCGCCCCCCAACACCACGCGGAGCTCCGGGCAGGCGCCGCCCGCTCCAGCCCTGTGCACCGCGTCGTGCCGGCGGGGGGAGCTGGGGAGGGGGTGACCCCCAGGCCCACCGCTGCCCCCCACGCTCCCCCTCTACTCCCCGTGCCGGGAAGCGGGATGCGCCGCTGGGAAAAACGCGAACCGGGCCCTGTCGAGGTTTCGGGAGTTCCCCGGTCGCTGCCTCGAGCCTGGCTCAGCCCCCCCGCCCCCAGCCACCGTGTTCCCCCCGGGGACCCTGCAGCCAGCACCCCCCCAAGGCCAAGCTCTACTCGCCTCGCTCACAGCAGCGGCCCCACTGACTGGCGTGGCAGGATCCGGCCCCGGGTGCTGGACGGAGAGAGAGCCCACGGAAGGGGGTGAGCAGGGGCGCCCGGCATGGCTGGGACAGCAGGAGGGGGCCTGGCCCTGCTCTCCTGACGCAGAGACAGCTTCCAAGGAAGTCAAATGGGAGCTTTGCCTCTGGGTGAAAGGAGGCGAAGGATCAGGCCCACGGCGCGGGGGGACCGGGACACTCGCAGGGGGGGCTCTGGGGAGTGAGGGGCTCCCGAGGCAGCCCTTGGGGGGATCGTGGCTCCCCCCGCCCCGCAGCCCCGCTGCCGCAGGGGCCGTGCGCGGGGCAGGAGCCGAGGCTGGAGCGGGGAGCTCATCCCACGCGTGTCCGCGTCCCACGCGGGGATGTCACGGAGGCTTCCACCCGGTTCCAAGCCTTTCAGCCCACATCACTCCCTCCCCCGGCGGATCAACTGGCTGCGCGGGGCAGCCCCTCATCCCACAAATCCAAACCTCCTGCCCGGCCGGAGGTGCCTCCACCGGGAGGTACCGGCAGCTCGGGGCTTGTGCCGGCGCTCTCGGCGCTGCCCCTCGGGCCGGTGCCGGTGGCAGGGATTACCGGGGGGTCGGGCTGGCCGCGGGGTGCAGCCCCTCACCCCACAAATCCAAACCTCCTGCCCGGCGGGAGGAACCGACGGCGGGAACGGAGCGGTGGGCGGGCTGAGCCGCTCGTACCTGAGTTGAGGCTGCCTTCCTTCAAACTGGGAGAGTTCAAATAATCCTCTTTGCAAACAAATTTGTTTTCGTCGATGATATAGAGTTCCTCGCCCGTGGAGAGCTGCTTGTTGCAGACCATGCAGGTGAAACAGTTCAGGTGAAAGACTTTATTCCGGGCTTTCCGGACGAGGTCGCTGGGAGAGATCCCTTGGGAGCAGCCGGCGCATTTGGTACCAAACCTCCTGGGAAGGGGGAGAAAAGCAAGAGCTGGAGCCCCGGCAAAGATGGGCTGCGGCGGGGCTGTGTGTGCGCGCTGTGCCGAGCCCCGCTCCTCCAACCCCACCGCGGGAGCCCTGGGCCTCCAGCACGTCCCGATGGAAGATCTGGGGGAACAGGCGAACCGCGCCTTTGGGGCGAGGATGAGGAGAGCCTTCATCCCCGCGCAGCCCTGCCGCTGGGCTGCGGGCACAGCGCGAGTTTGGGGTGTTCCCACCCGCGGGGGACACGCACGAGCATCCTCGCCCGGATTTGGCCCCAGAAGGGACGCGCGGGAGGGGGAGAGCGGCCCGGGGTCCCCTCCGCACTCCGCGGGGCAGGATTTCGTTTCAGCCGGTGCCTCCCGGGAGGGGAACGCGGGGCTCCGGCCTGAAAATCCCGTGGGGAAAACGGGGCTGATCACGGCCAGAGAGACGGGAAAAAGGAGCGGCGGGTGCGGGGACCAGAACAACGGGCGGCGGAGGACGGAGCGTCCCGTAGTCCCAAGCCCCGCATCCTGTCCCCAGCCCGTCCCGCTCTCCCGAGGGGGAATTTTTTCAGGTCGGGAAGAGTGCTTTGTAAATCTCCCTTCCTTCCCAGAGCGGGTCTGGGTTTAGGTGTATTTTTGGGTTTTTTTCCCCCCCAGGAGATTAAAAAAAAAAAAAAAAAATCCAGGGAATCCGAATCGGAACCATCTCCCAAGGGGGGAAAAAAAAATAAAAGAAAAAGAGACAAAACCAAACCCTGCCACAAACCCCACAAAACAAAACCCAAATCCCCACAAAAAAAAGCAACAACACGAACAAAACATAAAACCCATAGCAAAATAAAACAAAAAAAAATTCCAACAAAGCCCCCCCCAACCAATCGAACAAACCAAAAAGAAAATGATACAAGGAAAAAAACCATAAACAAACAAGCAAAAAATAAAACCAACCCCCAAAAGAAACAAAAAAAACCGCCCCAGAAACAAAAAATCTGCCCGCAGAACAGGGAGCAGGGGCTGTCCCCGAGGTCCCCGGGGGCTGCCAGGCCTCGGGGCGCCCACGCAGGGTCCCCCCTTTTTCCCCTCGGGCCGCGGCACAACTCGTGCCCGTGTCGCTGCTCGCCGTGACGTTGATGTAGTGCGAGCATTAGGAGTCATAAGTCACGGCCCCCCTCGCCACGCCGGCCCCTAATTTCCTCCCGGCACCTTATCGCGGTCATTAGGGGCGTTTAAGGTGCGAGGGACCCCCGGGGGGGGGGGGGGGGCGGTTTTGGGCACCGTGTTCACCGGGGCCTGCGGTGCCGGGAGGGGAGCGCGGGGTGCCAGGCCGGGCCGGGAGCGGGGCACACCGCGGCTCCCCCGCTGCCCACCGAGGCCTGACGCGACGGGGCGGGCGGCGGCACCGGCCCGGGGCTGCCGGGGGAAGGTGGTGGGGAGATGGGGAGGGGGGCACAGCCTCGCCGCCCCCACCTCGGGCTGCAGCGGTGGTCGCAGCGCTGCCGCCGGGTCCCCCCCGGGGCTTCCCCGGGCCGGGGGCTGCTCCCGACGGAGCCGCGGGGCAGGGGCGGTGCGGAGCCCCGGCAGGGAGGGACCGGAGGGGGACCCCCCCTGAGCTCCCCAAAACTCCGGGGACACCCCAGGGAGGCAGGGGAGGCCGGGCGCCATGAGGAGCTCCGCACCCTCCGCTCCCCGCTGGGGTGGGGGTGAGGACTCACCTGAAAAAGTCATTTTTGCAGTAGAGTTTCCCTTCCCTGGAGAAGCATTTCTCGGTCAGGTTGCACTTGCACTCGCAGCACTGGACGCATTTGATGTGCCATGCCCTGTCCAAGACGTTCAGTAGGAACCGGTCCAAAATCGGCCTCTCGCAGCCCGCACAATGCACCATCATAACCTCCGCCGGGGGATGGAGACGCTCAAAAGGAGAAGGCAGCCCCGCGCCGGCACACGGCGGCGGCAAAAAAAGGGAAAGAAACCAAAAACCAAACAAAAAAACCTCCAAAACAAACAAACAAACAAACAAAAAGCAGGGGAAAATAATGGAAAAATAAAATAAAATAGAAAAAAAAAGGCAGGAAAAAATAAAAATCAAATTAAATTAAATGAAAAGAAATCCAATAAATTAAAATGGAATAAAATAAAGGAGAATAAAAAATAAAATAAAAATAAAACCCCAAAGGAAAATAAAATCGAACGAAATAAAATTAAAATTAACAAAATATAGAAGAAGGAATAACAAAAAATTCAGGGGAGGGCAGCGGGGCGGCTGTCAAGTTCTTCCCCCTCTTCTCTCCGGAGCCTCGACGACGGCAGGGAAAAAACGATGCCCCCCCCAAGAATAATCCAAACCACCCCCGAGAAAAAATAATAACAATAATACTAAACACCCCCCCCAAATCGCCCTCCGGTGCTGGCGGAGCGGCCCGGGAGCCGCCGGAGCGGCGGCCGCGCTGCTGGCGGGCTCTGCGGCAGCGGGCGCGGCGGGAGGGGTGCATGAACCCCCCCCTGCAGCCGGCAGCCCCGGTGCCTCGCTGTGCTCCGCCGCCGCCGCGCCGCCACTCTCATGCTGTCCCCATCGCCAGCTTTGTCCCCCGCCTTAGTAATTCGCGCATCCTTATTCAGATTTGGTGACGCCGAGGGCCGCGTCAGCCGGGATGCGGCCAATGGCAGGGCGGTAACCATGGCAACCTCTTAATTTATAGCATATCTAAATTGGCTCCAGCCTTGTGCTTGGCACAGAGGGAAAAAAACAACGCGCCTCTATTGTTGAGGGTGGCTTGTACCTGGGCCGCGAAGTGAGTACGCACCTGGCTGGGGGGCCGGGGGGGCAAGGCCGAAAAAGCGCTGGCCCACCGTTTTTTTCCTTTAATTTTAATTTTAATTTGCATTCATTTCTTTTCAAGGGATGCTCGGGGAGGAGTTGGGGGGTCCCGAGTTGCTCAGGGCGAGAGCCTCACCTGGTTTTGGGAGGTTTATATTTGTTTTGAGCAAGGGGAAGAGAGGCTTTTGTCTGGAAGAGCAACAAGTGGGAAAAAGAAGGGGGGGGGATTTATTTGGGAGGGGGGAGGGGTTGGTGGGGATGGGGAGGAGGCCGGGGGCTCCTTCCCGCAGCGGAGCGGGATGAAAAGTTCCCCCGGAGGTATGCGGCCCCCCCGAACACCCCGGGCTTTGTCCCCCGGGCCCGCCGCCCCCTCGGCCCTTCCCCGCTGCCGCCGGGGGGAGCGGGGCCGGGGCGTCCCGGGGGGCGGAGGCCGCTCCCCCTCCCACACTGAGATTTCTCTTTAATTCCAGGTGCGGCGGAGCTGAGACCCCCGCGGGAGGGACGGGGCAGCACCGGCCCCGGCCTGGGGTCAGGGGGGTTCGGGGAGGAAGATCCAGCCTGGGGCCGGCAGGTCTGCCTCCGTTCCCCGGGGGTTTTGGGAGGGGACGGGTCCAGCCGTGCGGGGAGGAGGAGGAAAGCGGCGGGGCAGGTGAAGGCCGAACCTTCCTTCCCATTCCCCGTCATTTCCTCTAGCCAAAATCCTTGTATTTTTATATTAAAAAAAAATATACTTAAAAAAAAAAATTATTTTCCCTAGCTCCGGCCCGAAATAACCCGTGGCTGTGGAGCCTCCTGGTGCTGAGAAATGCTCCTGGTACAGGCAAAAAAAAAAAACCCAAAACCCCCAAACAACAACAACAACAACAACAAAAAAAATCCAGAAAAGCTCCACGTCAAAATTCCAACAAATCCTCCACGGCACGAGGGCATCGGCGGGAAATGGAGCAGGTTTTGTGTGTAGGGATGTGTGCGACGAGAGGGAGAATCGAAATAAGAAAATACACAGACAGAAGAGATTCGGGGAGGAAAAATAGAAGAGAAGGAAAAGGGAAATAAAAAGAGAAAAAGCACAGGAGGAAAAGGAGAAAATGTATACAGGAAAAAAAAAAAGAGAAAGGAAAGGTAAAGAGAGAGAGAATGAGGAAAATAAATTAACGGAAACGAAAAAGGCAGGAACTAAGAAGAGACAGAGGAAAACCACAGAAAAACGAAGGGGGAAAAAGAGAAAGGCAAAGAAGCAAATAAAGAAGAAATAAAGGAACGAAAAAAAAATACACAGAAATAATGAAGGCAAGGAAGAAGATGGGAAAAAATGAAGGAAAAATAAGGGAAAAGGAAAAACAAACGGAGGAAAGAAATAAAAAGACAGAAAGAACGGCTAGAATAGAAAAGAATGGAAGCCAGAAGGGAAGGGCGAAGGTAAAGCTCCAGAGCGAGGGAGCAAGGAAGAGGAGGAGGAAGAAAAGAAAACAAAGACAGAAGGAAAAAAAAAAAAGCCAGGGAAGAGAGAAGAAAGGAAATGAAAACTGCAGCGAGCTAAAAAGGGGAGAAGCGGGCAAGAGAGGCGAAGGCACGGGAAGGAGGAGGAGGAGGGACCGGACCCGCGGCCGATCGCGGCCGCGCTCCCGCGGGCTCTGCCCAAGTTTGCGGGATTCCCTGGGCGCTCCTGAGGAATTTGGGAGGCGCGGAGCGGTGCGGGGGTGTGCGGGGGTGTGCGGGGGTGTGCGGGGGTGTGCGGGGGTGTGCGGGGCCCGCTCCCAGCGCAGCCTCCACGGATTTCGGGGCAGGAGCCAGCACGGGAGCGGGGTCAGCGCATCGGGAGCATCGGGCAGGCCCCGCTCCCGGCACGGCGGAGAAAAGCCGGGCTGCTGAGGGGCTGGAGAGCCGCGGGCACACGCGTGTCCCCGGGCAGGGCTGAGGCACCGCGGGCTGCTCAGGGCCGTGCCAGGGAGAGCGGGAGTGCGGCGGTGCCACGTCCCGCGCCCTAGGGATAAACCTGGGGATAATCTGGGCTGTACGGACAGCCCGTGCTGGGTGCGGGAGCGGCACCCGCGCTGCTCTCCCGCGGCCTCGCACTCCCCCGTGGGTCCCCTCCCCTCCCTCTGCTCCCCTTCACCGAGCCGGGACCCCCAGCCGGGGACCCCCACCCCGTCCCCTGCTCCCCGCGGCCGCCCTCGGTTCCCTTTTTCGTTTGAAAGTCAAGGAATTAATAAATCCAAGGGGAAAGGGAGGAGGGGAAAAACCACCCCGAGCCCCAAGAAACTCCCCCCAGCCACATTCCCCCATGGTAACAGATGGTAATTCAGGGCCCACAAGACCGCCTATATGTAACTAATAAACCTTTTGTGTTTTAACAGGGTAATGCGTGGAGAAGCAGCGTCGCTTATACAAGATGTTGATGGAATTTACTATATTATTAAAGGAAAAAAAAATCCCCTTTCAAGAATAAAGTGTATCAACTTACAACACAACAGACGGCAGAGGGATAAGTGAAACAGACAAAAGACAAACAAGATAATAATCTGTTTCCAATCAGTTAAGCCCTGTAGAATTTGTAATACGCGGTTTGCATATTCCCCCTGTGTTTTGTAATTAATTATCTATCTGTTCGGATGCTCCGCCGCCGACTCCGTAGATATCACCAACTATTTTTGGGGTTGTAGGCGGTGATCACGCCGGGAAAGGAGCGCGGAGCGGGGCCGGGCTCCGCGGCTCCGGCCGGCCCGAGGATGCCGAGCCCGGGCGCGGTGGGAGGCGGCGGCTCCGCGGCGCTCCGCGCTCCTCCGCGGGGCCGCTGCCGGCGGGCGAGGCTGCTCCCCCCGCGCTCCCCTCCTTTCCCCTGGTAAGAGGGGGGACGGGGCAGGTTTTAACATTAAACAAACCCAGCAAGCATCTCCTCGCCGGGCCATAGGCGTTTCTGAGTGACTGCGTTACAAATTGTAAATTTAAATAGCTCACAGGATTCATTACCTCCCGCGTCTGATTTCACCCAGCCGTGAAAAATTGTCCTGGTGTACCACTGAGAAAGGGTTTGCTGCAAAGAGCCACAGTCTAATCACCAGCTTTCTCTCGCCAACAAAAGTGTAATTATTTTGTTTTGGGTGTAAATATAACCCACGGTACAAAAAAAAAAAAAAAAAAAAAAAAAAAAAAAAAAAAAAAAAAAAGGGAAAAAAAGATAAACCTCCAGCAGCGTCTGAATGCATTACAGAGCTGTTTAAAAAGATCCGTCCTAAATTAATACCAAGGTTAAAAGGGGAAGACAGCTGGGACATGGAAATTTCCGTATTATTGGGGCGGGGGGGACACGAGGTGAGTGTGAGTGTGAGTGCGAGCGTGCACAGCGCGGGCGAACAATGCGGCCCCCCCGGCCCGCACAAAGCCCCACGCAGCCCCCACGCCGCCAGCCGGGCCCCCCCACCCGCGGCTCCTTCTCCCCCTCCTCCCCACCCCGCAAAAGGGGCCCGAGGAAGGTGCCGGGGACAGGGGATGCCCCAGCTCTTCGCTCCCCACGGGTGTTGCTGGAACCGCCGGGGGGTGTGAAAAAGAAAACAAACAAACCAAGCCCTCCAGCCGCAGCGCAGCTCAAATAGAAACGACCAACCGGGGGATTTTTAATTCGGGTTTTTACCCTTTTTACTTCATTTTAACGAATTTTTGTTTCCTTTCCTCCGTGCTCCGGCACGGGGTTTCGGTGGAAGAAAAGGCACAAAACGAGCGGCGATGCCGGCGGCAGGGAGAAGCCCCGGGAGAGGCGGAGCGGCCGCGGGACCGGGCTCTGTTGAGGCCGTTTAACGGGAAAAAAAGCGAAATAAAACCACATCACCAAAAAAAAACCAAACCAAACCAAAACAAAAAAACACACCAAAAAAACCCCCAAAACAACAACAACAACAACAAAAAAAAACCACAACAAAAAAACCAAAACACCCCACCAAAAACAAAAACTCAAAAAAAGGGAAAATAAATTCCAAACCAAAGTGAAGACACAAAAATCTCGAGCAGGAGCAGAGAAACGGGTGCCACCGGCGGTCGCGGAGATCGGAGAGCCGTCGGTGCGGGCTCGGTGCGCAGCGCGGTCCCCAGAGCACCCCGAGACCCGCGGGATCCCGGCCGGGGCTGCCGCTCCCGGGTCCGGGGGCAGCCAGCGCCGAGCGAGGTGCCGCTTTTCCCTGCTCCCCTCGACCTTTCCACAGTCACTCCACAGCCATTTTAACCAGACTCTTTTTTTTTTTTTTTCTTTTCCTGCGGGTTGCGGTAATTGGCGAAGCTTTAATTGCACCCCCTGCCCTTCCTGGCTCCAGCACGATCCCGGGACCCCCATTCCCACCGCCCCGAGGGCTCGCCGGGGCTAAGCCGGCCCTGGCTCGGGGTCCCGCTCTGCGCGGAGCCGCCCGGAGCGCCCGTGGCTGCCGCTCCCCGCGCTGCCGAACCGCGGGTGGGCAAAGCCCGGCCGTGAGCAGCCTGTGCTGATAGAAACGAGCCGGGCACGGGCAAACCCACACCTTCGGAAACTTAGTGACTTGAGGGGGATGCGGCACAGAACTCGCTCCAAATTTCCTCGGGTGATCCCCGGCCCGCTACAAGCTCCCGTCGATGCGACCGCCCCCCCGGAGGGGCTGCTCGAGCCGTTCCCAGCCGCTCCCCCCGCCGCCTCCCCGCTAATGAGCGTGTGTGTTGACACGGCGAGGCGATGCCCCCGTTTGCTTTTGTTTGGGAGGTGTGAAAGAGGGAATCTGCATGAGAAAAGCCGGCGGCAACCGCGGAGCTCCGCACAGCAGCGGCGGGACGGAGCGAGCCGGTGCGTGGGGAGCCCGCCCCGGCGGGGCAGAAGCCCCCGGAGCGGGGGGGTTCGGGGGGCACACGGGGGGGCAGGGCTGGAGCTGGGGCTGTGGAGCTGTTGGCGAGGCAGGGAGGGGAAGGGAGCTCGCCCCGGTGCTCCCGTCGGGGGTCGTGGCTGAGCGGGGCACTGGCAGGGTCTCACCCCCGGTACCCCCCGCACACGGGACCCCCAAAGCTGCTCGGGGCGTGCGGTGACCCCCTGAGGCTGCGCCCCTCTGGGTTCTCCTCCCTCCCTTGGGATTGTTTGGGCAATGGGAGGGGGGAGCGCTCGGGCCGCACCTGCGGGCGGGATGAGGGGCGAGCAGCGCTCCCACCGCGCTGCTCACGGGCACCGCGGGGCGACACGGGGGGACACGGGGGCACACGGGGGGACACACGGGGTGCTAAGCCTCCCCGCAGCCACGCGGAGCCAAGGGCGCCGGCAAGGGAGGGGGGGCAGCTCCACGGGAGGGGCGAGGGGCGGTTTTCAGGGGGAAAGTGGAGCAGGAACGCCGCTCCTTGCCTTCCACGTCCCGAGTGGCAGAGGAGTCCCGCGCCAGGACGGATGTGACAGCGATGCCTTCGGCAGGGCTGAGCCCCGGGATGGAGAACCCTGCTGGGATCGCGGCCGCGAGCAGCGCCGGGTCCCGCCGAGCCCTTCCCGGCCCTGGTCCCGCCGTGTCCCCCTCGGTGTCCCCGGTGTCCCGGCGGAGCTCTCCAGGGTGCTGAACCGCGCGGCCCCGCCGCCCCCGGCGCCGGCCCCCGCCTCGTCCTGCGGGCACCGGAACGGCTGCCCCCGTCACCCTGTCCTACTCTCCATCGCCTTCGTCCTCTCCATCTCGATCTTCCCGTCTTTGCTTTTATTTTTTTTTTCTTGGTTGGTTTTCCTTTTTTCCTTTTTCTTTTCTCCGCTTTTTCTTTATTTTTCCTGGTTTTCTGCATTTCTCTGTTTTTTTGTGTTTCCCCCTGTTTTTCTCTTTTATTTCTTTTTTTGTTGTTGTTGTTATTTTTATTTTTCCACCTATTTCTCTCACATTTTTTCCTGTGTTTTTCTAATTTTATTTTTTTTTCTGTTTCTCTCCCTTTGTTCCCCCCCCCCCGTTTTCCCTCATTTTCTTTTTTTATTTGTCTCCTTTTCTTTTTCCTCCCTCAATTCTTTCTCTATTCTTCTCTCGATTCTTCCTCCCTTTCTCTCTCCTCCTTTCTCTCTCCCCACACCCTCTGCTGCTCTATTTTTCGTTTCCCCCTCTCATTTCACACACATTCCCTTCCGATCTCTCTACCCCTCTCTGTTTTTCTCTCACTTCCCGTTTCCCTTCTCCTACAGAAAACCTCCTCGGCCAGAAAGACTGGAAATTTTGCCAACACCGCCATAGAATTCTCAGACACCCACGGGACCCCCGCAATGCCCCCCAGCCCTTCATCCCGAGGGGAGGGGGCTGCGCTGCCCAGGACCCCGCTGGCTGCGGACCCCAAGATCCGTTGGGACAGGCGGGATCTCAGCGCGGGTTTTTTTTCTTTTCTTTTTCACTTTACAGCGGCTGCGATTAAAAACGACCCCTAAAAAGCCGGGGCCTGCCTGCCCCGAGCGGTGCCAGCGCAGGGAGGGAGCCCCGAGTGTCACGGAGAGGCGACGCTCGGGCGTTTGTGCGAACGCTCCTGTCCTTGCACGCTCACACGCTCAAAGCACAGCGAGCAGGGGCCGCCTGCGGGGTGTCCCCAACAGGGCTGGCCGGGACCCCCCTCGGGAAGGGCTGGGGGTGTCCCCCTGCCCGCCCGCAGAGCTCTTTGTCTGCCTCATCCTCTCCCGCACCTCCCTTCCCTTCCCTGCGCTCGCCGCCCGCCCCGCACATCCCCGCATTCCTTCACGCGTGTGCACGGCCCCTGCTCACACCCGCGCCCCAAATCCTCGCTCCCCACGAGTCCGCGGCTCGGAAGCACATCCCTGTGCCACGTTACACACAAAACCAGCCCTTGCACACGCACGTTCCCCCTGCAACACCCATCTCCGTGGCCCTGCCTTCTCTGACGTACCCAGGCTCCGGGGGAGCTGAGCCATCCCTCAGCCCCATCTTTTTATATCAGGGGATGAGGTTTTTCTCTCTCCGTGCAGGTCAGGGGACAGAGCCCTTTCTGGGGGTGTCCTGGGACCGGGAATGGGGCTGAGAGTTCGGCCTAGATCGCTCCAGCAGCGGTTTCAGAGCCCGCGTGAGGAGCCGGGGCAGAAGCGCCGGGTGTTGGGCAGGGATGGGATAATTCCTCCATGGCCTCAGGGAACGGGAAGGCTGCACGGGACCTCTCTAACCTCATCAGCTGCCTAATGTGCACTTGTGCTGGGTGTGCTCCGACTGTCACTGTCACCTGGGCACAGGGCCACGCTGCTTTCTCTCTCCTGCATTCCCCTCTCCTCCATCCCCGCTTCCTTCTGCTGACAAGTCCTCGCTGGAAATGCACACCTGCCTCCCTTAATCGCAGTCAGGACCACGAAATAGCTCCACCTGCTCTGACTGAGGGGTTATCCCAATGATATCTGGGTATCTTGGGCTTCCCAGGGTGTCTGGAAGACAGAGGATCCAGAAGCAGGGTACTCTGTGGGGTTGTGCAGGGTTTGAAGGGGTTCAGAATCCTTGGGGACTTGGGAAGCTGTTGGTTTCTTTTCCTTTTTTTTTTTTTTTTTAATTTTTCTTTAAATATTTCTGATAGGTTTAATTTTTTTAACAACAAGAGGAAAAAAAAACAACCAAAAAAACAAACAACCCCCCCCCCCAAAAAAAAAAAAACCAACAAAAAAACCCAAAAAACCAGCAGGAGAAGAACACAGGTTTAGCTTTGCCATTGCAAGTAACTCCTCACAAAGGGAGATAAGGATGGCCAAGGATCAGTCCAGCCTGGCTGAGTCCCAAGACAGGGTCAGCCTTAACATTTTGCAGTGCCTGGGTGATGACAAAATCCGCTTGTCCCAAGCACTGGGACGGATTGGACAATTGGAATAATGAGCATCCAAACAGTTGAAGACTTGCTGGGTGCTGTGCTGCTGTCCTGAATTCCCAAAAAGAAACGGGCAGCTTCCCATGAGGGCTCATATCAGCACGACAGGGGAGTTTGGGCAGGGATTTTAGACCAGGCTGGTGCTAATTAAGAGAAGATGAGGTATCTGTGTGTATATATGTGAATGTGAAGTGTTCCACACGTGCTCTAAACCCTCACAAAGCACCCAAACCCCTGACACCCCACACCCAGAGTGCATCTCTCCACTCGCACACCCACTCACGGTTTGTGGGTGTGGAGGGAGTGGGGCTGGAGGGGGGATCCTGTTCCTCCTGTGCCCCAGAGCCCCGGAGCAGCACCCAAAGAGGCCGTTTTCCCTTTGCAGGCTCTCAGCCCGAGCCTGCACTTGAAACCTGGGGGGGTTAAACCCGGCATAGGCAGGCTCAGGTCTTTGGCTCACTAATTCTTTGTACAACTCTTCCAGACTTCAGCAGGGACAGAGCTGGGAGCAGCCCCAGCCCTGGCTCCGAATTTCTTCGCGTTGGTGCATGAGGGGAGATTACCAGGGAGAGCAGGAGGCTGCACCTCTGAACTCCTTGGGCACACCTCGTACAGCTCCTCTCTTTGTTTTCCCTCACATCCCCATCCCAAACCCTGTGCAAGCCTTTGGCTGGCTGCAGACCTCAGGCACCAACCCTGCAGTGGGCCTGCTACAATTCCTTTATAATTCTCTTTTTTTTTTCCCCCTACAGAAACACAAGGGACAAACACAATAATTTCCAAGAAGCGAAAGCTTCCCTCTGGAGAAGCCAACAGGGACCTGCAGCAGAGTCCTGGTCCGGTGTGTCAGTGACACTGATTCCATCTGACACCTGGGTGTCTCCAAAGCCATCACATTGTGTGCTGCAAATGTATATTAACATTAGTATGCATTGGCACAATATGGATCCATTATTCCAAATGCTTATGAGAACTAGGTGCTGCGTAGGAGCAGCTGCTGCTTTTTAAGCCTCAGAGCATCAATAGATTCATAGATTTTAGGGCCAGAAGGGACCCCAGCGAGCCTGGAGTCTGACCTCCCACGGAGTGTGAGCTGGGGGTGATTTTTGCATCCTGCCCCACAACTTGTGGGCAGGCAGCAGCCTCCCCTGCGGCCGGCTGCCAGCTGAGGGTTGATGTCTCCCTCTGTAAATTTGTTCCCTTGTTTTATCACTCTCCTCGTTAATCCTAAAAGGGCAGATTTTAATTTCAAAGCTCAGCTTGTGTAGGTCCAGCTTTCCACCTCTTGGGTTGCCTCCTCTGTATAAGAAAACCCATTTTCTTGCTTTTGTTGAAGTAGCAGCGATGTTGGAAAAAAAAAAAAAAAAAAAAACAACAACAAAATCAATGTCCTGGAATGTCGTCTGGGAAAATGATTGGTACTTCTTAAGGGTGGAAATGGTACCTGGCAAGTGTTCAAATTTTGGGTGATTCCCTGACTGTAAGCACTTCAGCTTTAGTCTTTGTTTAAAAAAAATAAATCTGCATTTTGTAGAGAGGGGTGATGCTGGAGAACTTTGGGTTTATAGTGCTTCCAGAAAATGAAAGCAAAGAGAGAATGAAAATCCACTAAATCAAGGAAATAAAAAGAGATGAAAGTCCTATATTATGGTCACAACAATTCTTCACATAAACACCTCCTGGGTGACAGCTGAAGATGGGTAATTATCATTCAAACCACCTCTGATCCCCAATCCCTGGCAAAACCTCACTGAAGAGTGAGCCAGGATCAGATGCTGAGTTTGCCTTCCTGCAGGGGTCTGTCCCTTTTGTTTTCCCTTCTGCCCCTCATTTTGGGGCAGCAGTTCTGTCCCCCATTGCCCTCCCATCCTGATGCCATCAGACTGGTGCCTTCAAGTGGGGTGCCAGCCCCAAAACACAGCGGGTCCCCAGCCTTTCTGGAAATCACCACGTGTGAGCCTGTATCCAACTTCCTACTCTAATTTTAAAGCAGAAACCAATTGAAAGTAGATATTTTCCAGGAATATCACCCCGTGTCTACTGCTGAACACGTGGGAAAGGAATGATCAGCTGATGGGTTGGATTGAAAGGCGTTATCCAACGGAAAAACAGGAATTATTTGGTGATCTTCAGTTTGTCCCTCATGAGAAGGGAGAGCTATGGGAGAAGAGACAACCCCAGCAGTGAGGTATCAGAAATCCAGTGGAGGGGTACAGGGATGGGAGAACTTCCCTGGGGTTGTGCAGGACTGGGGCAGTGCCTCAGGGACTGGCACGGGGGCTGGGCAGTGGCCTGGTGGCCACAAGCCGAGGGATCTGTCCCGTGCCCTGGCCTGGGGTAATTCCCAGTTCCTTCCCATGCAGGGCTGCTGCAGGATGGAGAGATGCATTTGTGCATTCCCAGGGTCTTCCTGAGGTCTTGGCTGACCTCAGGAGTTTTTTGCTTCCTTTCTGAGGTTATGTGATGTCTCTGGCAGAATTTCCAAACAGACAGTGGGGCACCAAATGGGACCAAACCCCATTTCATGACTTCAGGTGAAGCTGGCAGAAGCAAGATTTAAGACAAACTTTGCTTCTTGAAGCAGTTATGTCTAGAACTCCCCGCTGCAGGATTGAGAGGAAACTGGGCAAGCTCTTAGGAGAGAAATTCCTGGTTGTTGGGAGGGTGTTAAGAAGGCTGAGCCCCAGGAACATCCCGAGGAACTGTGATTTTGTCTCCTGGGAGCAGCAGTCTGAGGGATGTCCTCTCCTCGCTTGGGATGTGGCCATTCCTCTGTCCTGGGGACATGGCTGCTGGTCTCCAGCTCAGTGTTTTCTCCTGAACTGAGAAAGTGAGGATCATCTGTGCTCCTGGGAAGGACGTCTCCAGCAGAACTCCTCCTACCCCACCTGGCATGAGCAGCTTCCTTCTCGGCTGCTCAGCTGAATCCTGGTTTGCCTTTTCTCTTCCACTGCTCGGTTCATGTGGGAGCAGACACATCCCTCACCTCTCCCAGGCTCTGACAATGAGGAGAGGAGATAAAAAAAAAGATTATTTAGTATATTTTTTTTCTTCTCTGATGAGACGTTTCATGTAGGAAACACTTTCAAAGAAGAGGGATGAATCATGCAACCACAGAAATTAGAGATGGAAAAGACCTTTTAGGTCAGCCAGTCCATTTTCCTGTGAATGCAGAGAAGCTTCTGAGTACAGTTGGATTTTTTTCAAGGACTTTGTCCAGTCTAAACCAAATTTAGCAAGAAAGCTTCAACTTAAATCCATTCCAAAGCAGCTGCAGCTGGAAGAGGGATGGTCTTCAGCTGAATGTCATTTGAATGCTCCAAAACTTTCAAGGGAGGTGTGAAGCTCTTTCCTGAGGAGAAGTTGCAGAGCTGAGTGCCTGGAGCAGCCAGCAGGGCTTTGGCAGCTCACCTGGCTGGAAACCAGCCCCTTCCCACCCCTCAAAGCTGTGGGGGATTGCATGGGGGGATTCCAGCGGCCTGAGAGTGAGGGAGGGGCTGTGGGGTGATGGGCAGAGATCTGCTGTGACCACCACGGGTGGGAAGCCCAGGGCCCACATGGGTGGCCATGGGGTCACCACAGAGTCACAGGATAGGTCAGGCTGGAAAGGACCACAGTCAGGTCAGCTGGTCCAAGCTCTCTGCTCCAGCAGGGTCATCCCAGAGCACAGGGCACAGGATTGTGCCCAGATGGTTCTGGAATGTCCCCAGAGAGGGAAACTCCACAGCCTCCCTGGGCAACCTACTCCAGTGCTTGGTCACAAGAAAGAAGCTCTTCCTCGTGTTCAGGTGGAACTTCCTGGGCATCAGTCCCTGCCTGTTCCTCTTGTCCTCTTGCCTGGCACTTCCACGAGGAGCCTGGTCCATGCTCAGCCCCTCCCTGCAGATATTTACCTGCTCCTCCCTTTCCCGCTGCCTTTTCAGGGGTCGGGGCTCTGCCCTGCTCAGGGCTCTGTGCTTCGGGCTGCCACCATCCATGCTATGAATGGCAAAGCAACCCTTCCCACCCCAGGCTCTGAATTCGGTATCCCAGGCCACCTTCTGAGCCGTGGAAAACCTCCCTGGAGGTCAAACTACAATTAACTAACAATGCAGGCGGAATTAAAGGGGAACAGATCCGCTCAGACATTTCATCTCCGACTGGAGCCACTTCCCACACAGCCTGGAGGCTGAGCACTCCCAGCCAGCTCCTCCTGCTTCCAGCCTCGGTGGGAGCCGCGCGGGGACATCTGTGCCCTGTCCCTGTTCCACAGGAAGCTCCTTCCTTCTTCCCAGGGAAGGAAGAGGGCACCAGAGAAGTGGGGAAGGGGAGGTGAAATCATAATGATGTTGATGTTCAAAGGAAGCTCCCCAGCCCGGGGATTTGCTGTTGAATAGAGACTTTTGGCCGCGTGAACTTTCCCTCAGTGACTCTGCAAATCCTTATACTTACCTTTTTTGGGGGTCGTTTTCAAAAGACACCTTGCCTCTGAGCGTGGGATGCAGGCAGGAAGGGCCTTTCTAATTAACCCAGGAGGGAGAGCATCCCTCTTGCCTGCTCTGACCCTGCACCGTTAGGGAAGGAGCAGGATTGCCAGAGCTCCCCCAGAAATGGTACCTTAATCCGCCTCCCCAAAATCCCCGACCCCTGATCCGCACAGAGACAACCATTTTAAAGAGACAGTGTCACGATGTGCCACCTCCTTCTCATAAGTGGTCACCTGCCAGCTTCGACTGAAGGCGTAATTACCATCCTCGAGGCCTGATCCATCTTATTCCCCTTGAAGTCGATGAGGAAACCTCCCCGACTCTGCTGGAAGCGGTGTTAAGATTCCTTCCCCCCTCCCCATCTCTTTTCCCAGGATTTATCTCCTTGTGAGGCTGGAGGATCTCCCCAGCGCTGAGGCTGGAGTGGCCGGGGATGGAAGGATCTGCAGGGAGGCAGTGCCTCCGGGAGGGAGCGGGTGAGAGGGGGAGAGAAAGAAGAGCAAACACAGGTCCATTAATCCGCAGTTAGTCTGCCTTTTTTGTTAGGAAGATGAACTTGATGAGTTAATTAAGCCACAGCCTGTAAAACCAGTTTATTTGCATAGCAAACTCCTGGGCCAGTGTGCTGTGAGCGGGCATAGACGTGCAGACAATTCCGGGGAAATTACAGCCTCATTAATATGCTAATCTGGTTGCAGGCCTGGAACGAGTTTTGGGTTTGCGGTGCTTTGGGGGGGGTCGGGGGGGAGGGGTTGCTTAGCAACCCTTTCCTCCAGGTAACCCTTCTCTTCCTTGCCCTTGCTATCCCCCAAGGATCGCCAGGGGAGGGGGGCTCGGCGGCCACGCAACAGCGAGCAGAACGAGAGGCGAGCAGGGGGGCTGCGGGCCGGGGGGCTCAGGGCTGCCCTGGCACCGCAAACGGGCGCGCACCCCCAAAGCGCGGGGGCAGCCCCCTCTCCCCGGCCGGGCTGCGCGGCGCTGGATGCGGATGCGCAGCCGTGCCTGGCGAGCGCGGAGCGCGCAAATGCGAGCGCGCCCGGCGGAGGGTGGGCAGCACCCGCAGCCCCCCGGCTCCAGCGGTGCTCCCCGGCTCCAGCGGTGCTCCCCGGCTCCAGCGGTGCTCCCCGGCCGCGCTCTTCAGGGGCCGCTCCCCGCTGAGGGTCCCAGAGATCGGCAGCGCTCACCCCAATACCCTCCTGGCTCCCCTCGCCATCCAGCAGGGCTCCCCCAGCCTGCCCTTCCCGTGTCCCCTGCCAGCCCCTGGCTGTCCCCTCTGAGCAGCACCGGCCCAGTGCTCTCCGCCTGTCCCAGCTCCCTGCTACGCAAGGATCAGGGATCTGAGGGGGGATGCAGCATCTCCGCCCCCAGCAGCCCCCGCACCGCCTGCCGGGGCAGGACGGGGATCCCAGCCCTGCACCGCGTTTGTTGCACAGCCAGCACCTTCCTTCCTCCCGCAGCTTCGCCTGCGGTGACACATCCTGACACCCGGGCCAGCGCCGGGAAGGTTTGTGCCCTGGCTGTCCCGGCGTCCCGCAGGGCTCGTGTCCTCCTGCCTGGGAGCACAGAGGGAAGCGGCAGTAGGATTTCTGCGGGAATGTCGGGGCTTTCCCAGCAAGGTGGCCTGTCAGACATGGCACCTCAGGCAGTGTCTGTGCCGTGAGGGTCAGGAGGACAAAGCTGCAAGAGCAGATGGAATCTGGGAAAGCCCCACATCCTCCATCCCAAGGGATCACACTCCCGCTCATCCTCAGCCCTTTTCTCCCAGCAAGTGCTCCTACCTGCCAGGTCTCTGTTGACAGCTAAGCAATGGGGATTCTCATATTCCAGTGTTTGCTCTCTAAACACAGGTTTCAAGCCCTTCCCTGAGTCACCAGACCTGTCCTTTCTCTCCTGACATGGTCCTTGTTTGGGATTAGAAGAGTTTCCTCATCTGTTCTAGGCTGCTTCCTGGAAACTCACCCATGGCTCTGGGATGAGCTGGGGCACTCCTGTGGCACCTGACTGATGCCAAAGCAGTGTGACTTTCTCCCAGAGACCAGTTCTCCATGGTTTTGTCATCCAGAGGTGCTGTGCAGAGCTGTGCCAGCTCCAGCAGAGCTTTTCAGCCAGCTGCTCCCCTCAGGCCGTTGTGTGGCTGTCACCTGACAGACATCCAAGCCTTGTGATTTAGACCCAGTAGCTACAAAACAAGGCCAGGAGCCCTGGGGCTGATGGTGACATCTGGGAATGGTCCATGCAGTGCTCTGCCTTCGGGACATTCCCTCAGCTGGAGTTTAGACCTCTGGAGGTGCATGCTCAGCTCCCTTGCTCTACCACCAAGCCTCAGGCCAGGTGAATCCACACCTGGCTGCAGGAGGAATTAGACCTAATTAAAGCCTCAAAAGCTTTGAGAGCCCTTTGCTGACCAAACCTGGCTCTTGTTCAGTGGGAGCAGAGCTTGTGCTGGGAGGGAGGAGGTTTCCCTCTCTCCACAGGTTTGCCCTGTGATGCTTGGAAACATCCACCTCTACTCATTCCCCAGGCCAAACATTTGAAGTGCGAACAAATGTGCCGGGCAGCAAGTTTTAATGTCAAACACTTCCCTGCCAAAAAGAAACTCTGACTTCTCAGGAGGAGGCAAATTCCCTGGCTCGCTGCTGGAGACACTGACACGTACAAAGGAACTGCTGCCTTCCTACCTGGGGAGTCCCAGTCTCCAGGGTTATCCATCCGTTAACCTTCATGAGCTCAAATATTTATTATTCATATTACCCTGAAATGTGCTAAAAAGATGAAAAAAGGAATTAATGTGCCAGATCTTGCATCCACCTTTTAGCTTATTACAGTGCTAAAGCAGTATTAACATTTACAGTGTGTGAGCTCTGCTCTGCTTGTGCCTGAGGCCAAGGGGTTTAAGCCAGTGCTGGAGTTAATAGCAAGCACTGGTTAGAAAAAGCCCATTATGTCATAAAGTTGGAATTTGACTTGGGCAGTGGCCACTGGCTCTTTCCATTTGGGATGCAGTGCCATCCCCTCCGTCCCTTTCTGCTTCGCTCTCCCTCTCCCAAACAAAACCAGAATGGGGAAAATGGTGTTTTTCTCTTCAGTGCTGGTGAGTCGAAGGGCAGCACGTTTGCCAGAAGATAATTGGTTCAATCTCTGGCCAAGGAGATTCTTGGATTGATGCTGGAGGTGCCATGCGGTCAGAGGTGTTCCTGGGCCTCATTCCCTCTGCTGGGTTCCTGACATCTCCTCTTTTACAGCCTGAACATATTTATGCATCCAACATCCTCGTGTTCTGCTGGAGGGTGGCCTTATGAGCACCTCCTGCCTCCCCAATCTTTATTCTTCTGTGAGGAGCAGCTCTGCTTTTTCGGGTTCTCCCTCAAACCTGACGGCCCCACCACGAGGCAGGGTCTGGCCAGGTGCCCGTTCCACGGTGGTGGTGACCAGGCCTGTCCCTAAACCTGCTCTCCCCTCTCCCACAGCTCTTGTAGCCTGCAGAGCCCTGGCTCTTGTGGGCAGCTCATGCCCTCCAAGGACAGAGGGTTCCTCGGCCAGTCCTGTGGCTGCCAGGACTCTCTTGGCTCTGCCACCACCAGGAGCTGCTGAGGACAAGGCTTCAAGCCAGCCAAAAGCACTCACATTTCGTGGAGAGGTTGGACTGGGGCTTGCTGTGCCCTGCTGATGAGACATGCTCCTGTTGGGCACTGGCTCCATGGAGCCAGGAGGAGCCCTGAAAGTGAGCTTGAATGTGAGTTTGGTGCAATTCAGTTTGGTTATGCTGTACTTGAGGCTCAGCTGATGTTCCTCTGAGCACGAGGTGTGCTAAGGTTTCTGCTATTTTTATAACTCAGTTCTCCTCCTGTGTTCCTGTGCACAGGGTAGCTCTTCCAGTGATCCCATCAGGGAAGAGTTTATTTGGAGGAGAGGGCCTCACCCTTCAGGAAATCAATATTCCTTCCAGCTCTCCTTGTCCTTGGTGTGTGGGACCCAGCAGTCACAAGCTGGGGGTAATGAGTGTCCAGCAGGACCAGCGACAAACCCCCAGCCTTGTGTGCTGAAGAACTGCTTTTCTGGAGGCTTTGCCATCGGGTTTTTAGCAGATGGCTGGTTTTGGATGCAAACAAAGGTGTGGGAAGGCTCGGAGAGCTTGGTGGCACTGGGAGAGTGGCTCCTGTCAGCACACCGGAGCTCACACTTACCTGAGCACCCCTGCACCTCCACTTAGCCTGGGACTTGTCTTCTGCAGCTCCCCCTGTGGTGATGGCAAGCCTTTGGAGCACTCTCTGGGGCTGATATCCATCAGGGATATCAGCCATCAGGGCTGACCGTGGGACAGCCGAGTTCCATGCCCCAAAGACCCGTGCAGGGGCAGCAGTGCAGGGAACCCGCTCGGCAGGACGCGGGGATTGCACAGAGCCCTGGGGTCTGGCAGCAGCGTTCCCTTTGCAAACGGAGCTCCCTGGGCTCCTTCCTCTCTCTGCTCTCCAACAGAGCCACCCAGACTGAAAACAGAGCTGGGACCTGTTTGGAATTCAGAGGGCACCATCAGTCCATGTCATTGGCAGGAATAAATAAATAAACACCTCTTGGAGCGCGTCAGGAGTGATGTGCTGCTGGGCTCATTCAAGGTCACATCCGTAAACACGGAATGGGGAGGCACGGAGCAAATCCAGGCTGGATCCAATCCCGCCTTTCCTGCGGGACAAACGTCCCCCCCGGCTGCAGGAGCACCCCTGGGGCAGAGGGCAGCGCTGGGGGGTGTGCTCTGTCCTTGGAGGGGTGCTGGGACGGGGCTGGGGGTGACTGGGAAGGGTCAGTGGCCTCTGGGTGGGGAGGGTGAGTTTCTGAGGGTGTGGCCTGGTGTGTGACATCCAGCAAGGGAGGTTTTCCATGCAAGTGCCTGATCCTGGTCCAGAGGCCGCCTGAGCACCTCTGGTACCCGGTGGATCCCAACAGGACTTTGTGTCTGGAACAGAACTCCCCTGGGGAAGAGCTCTGATCCAGAGGTGACGCCCAGCAGCTCTGTGGACGATCCAACCCCTTGTCCAGACCCCTTTGCCCTCTCCAGGCACTGCAGAGCTCCTTTCTCCAGGCACTGCCTTTGCCTGCTTGGCTGTAAAGCTGTTCCAGGGCCGTGCTCGTCCCCATGCTCCCTTCCACCATTGGTTAAGCTATGGAAGAAGCAACCAAAGAGGGAGAACTCAACAAAACCCACCCTCGCTCTGCCAAGAGCCCCTTCCTCCCACGGCAGGGCTCGGACCCCAAGTCCGAGGCTGCTCAGCTCTGTCTCAGTGGCGCTCCCTCACCCTTTGACAAATCCTGGCTTTTGCAAAGTTATTATACCTCATTATGAATTGGATTTTAATCTAGTGTAAATAGTCCTACCATTATAGTGTCATAAGAAGCAATTAGCCCCCCTGCCTGCTTCTATGCATGAGGGGAAAGCTTTAATATCACGGAGCTGTGAGGGCTTGATGGGGCTTCAGCCTCCACGCACACGTGCAGGCAGAGGCTTTGCTCTCCTGCCATTCCCCTGCCCGGTGTGTGCTGGAGCTGTCCCCTCCGTGTCCTAGGAGCTCTGCAAAGTGACCAGCTCCTGAGCTCCGGGCTTGGTTTTGCCCTGGGATCTCTGCCTGCCGCTGGGTTTGCTCAGCAGCACGACTGGAAATCATCTTCCAGAGGATGGATGTGGTTCAAGCAGATGATAAATCGTGGTTTCCTCGCCTTGCCCTCAGCCCAGTCACAAAGGGGATTATCCTCCGCGGGGTGAGAGGCGTCTGCAGGCCGCTCCCTGCCTCGCCTCGGGCTGATTATTTCCAATCTCAGCGAAGCTCTCCTGCGCTGCCTCTCGCAGGAAATTCATGATGTGGGGCTGGCGCTCCCGCTCGGGTATAAACCAACCCGGCTTCTCCCGTGTCACCTGGAGCCGGCCGGGGCAGCCCGGGCTCTCCCGCGTCAGGGCCGTCCCCACTGGGCAATGCTGCGTGATTAACAGCCCCGGGTTAATGAGGTTTTAATGTTCCTCCACAGCGGCGGGAGGGGTGGCATCCTCAGCTCCGAGCAGGGGCTTTGATCTCCGTTTTAGGGAGGTGTCTTTGTGCTCCGTGCTGGCTGTGTGGCTCTGGACACTGTGGGCTGAACGACACAGGCAGGGCCAGGGGTGTTCCAGGGCTGGGAATTTGGAATTTGGGTGTTTGTGGTGATGGATGTGAGTTAAATGCTGGCCCCGGTGATGCTGGGGGGATTCCAGTACCCAGTACAGGGTGGGGGATTGCTCAGAGTGTGGCACAGCAGAAAGATCCATCCTTGTGCCTTTTTATCAAACACCGTGGCTGCAGCAGAGGAAAGGCTTTAACTCCCCCAAGGACGGGAAAGGACCCAGTTTGTGCAGGAAGGGAAATCAGGGCCTGGCCACAGGCTGTGCTGTGCTCCCTGCTCCTGTGAACAGTCCTGCTGGAACTTGCTCTCAGGGGATGGGCACAGAAAAATACCCCCCCAGCCCTCCCCATCCTTTCTTTGTCACATGAAAGAAAAGCTGGCTGCCTGTTAATTACATGAACCTTCTCATGGGCAATTGAGCTGGCCCTGTGTGTGTGTATTCATGCTGCCTGCGAGTTCTTGTCTGATTCGTGTCACAGGTGACTGAAAAGCAGCCAAATTCTACAACAAAGCAGGGCCCTGCTGGCTGTGTCCAGCTGCATCCGGGCCCTGTCCACAGCTAGGCAGAGGCTCTTTCTCCCAGGCAGGGACAGGGACAGGGACAGGGACAGGGACAGGGACAGGGACAGGGCCACCTCCATCCCAAGCTCACTTTTGGAGTGCTGTGATGTCTCATCCCCATGGCCAGGGTTTTACAGAGCCCCAGAGGTGTGGACATCCCTCTGCCTGTCCCTTCCTCGCCCTGAACTTTCCCAGGGAAGCCCTTCAGCCTGGGTTTTGGTCCTTCCCTGGGGAGGATGTGACCCCCTGCCCCTGCTGGAGCCTGGAGCTTTGGGCAGGGTCTGGGATTTAATGCCAAGGGGGGCTGGGGGAGAGGGAGCCTGGTGTGGGGTTCCTGCTGTTGCTCCGTGTGTCCCAGTGGGGCCCAGGGACCCTGCTGGCTGGGGACAGTCCTCTGGTGGCCCTGCCAGCCCTGGGACTCCGGTGCTGTGTGCACACAGGAGCTGCTGGAAGCCCAGGGAGATGCTGGTTCCTGGCTCTGCATCTGAGATGCTCCTCAAGGACTCTTCCCTCCCGCTGGAATTGGCTGGGAATGTTGGCCAACAGGGCTTCCAAAGCCTCTCTGCACACTTCCACAGGGCACAGATCAGAGTTCTGGGCACCTCTGTGTCTCTCCTGGCACAATTTTGTCCCATTCCAAGCTGTACCTTCCCAGCCAGTCCCTGGGAAGAGCTGAGGGTCGGCCCAGGACACAGGAGGGGATGTGCCACAGCCTCCCATGACTCTGCAGCTCATCTCCTTCCTGCCAGCTTGATTCCAACCTCTCCTAAGCTGAGTTTCCAGGCCTTCATTTCCAGCTCTCATTGCTATTCATCGGTGCATCTGAATATTTTAATCCTTGGGGAGGGGGGACTGGAGAGCAGCATCCTCCCCCTGCTTTCCCAGCCACCTTCCCTGGCTTATCTGCTGAAACCAGGGCCAGGCTGTCCCCGGCCTCAGCGGGTGAGACAAATCGTGCAAGAAGCTTAAAGCAAGACCAGCATCTCCCACCTTGTGCTTGGAGGGGGCTGGGGGAGGAGAGGAGGGAGGGGGCGAGGGAAGCAGCTTGTAATTACAGAGTAAGAGGCAGCGATAAAATGATAATGGAAGAGTTCTGACCCGGCTGAGCCAGTCCTGCAAAGCTGTGAAATAAATTTAGCAAAAGAGCGAGGGCACGGGGGGCTCCCAGGCTGGGTTACAGCTGAAATGCTGGTTTCACAAACAAGACGTAAATTGGATTGCAAACATCTAATTAACCTCTTTGCTTTTTTTTTTTTTTTTTTCTTTTTTTTTCCTGCTTTTTTTTTTTTTTTTTTTTTTTTTGGTGGGAGAGGCGACAGATTCCAGCTAAAGCTGATACTGTGGCTTGATTTCCCTTTGCAGGAGAGAATCTGGAGGAGAGGAGAGGCAAATGATGTGGTGGTTTCACCTGCTGGCTCCCTCCTTGCTGTTCAGGGAGAGGAGAATTTCGAGCCCTTCTGACCCTTCTGCCTTGCTGTAGGAGCTGTGTGCTGCTTGTGAAAAGCCCATCCTGGGAGGAGAAGGTGCTGGTGGAGCTTCTCCCCGTGTCTCTTTGTTCTTCACCTCACCTGGAGTTCCCCCCTTCCAGGGATTCCACAATGGGGATCTCCCAAGGCCTGAGCTGGCTCCCCTTGGCTGCTGCTCTGCCCTGGGCCAGAGCTACTGGCTTCCTTTTGGGTTTGACCCAGCCTCTTTGGAGAGCAGAGGGAGAGCTGGAAAACACCCCTCTGCTCCCTTCCCTGGGCTCCAAGGGTTGCTGTTTATTTTTCTGGAGAGCGACCATTCCATGTGGATTTCGGGAGCCACGGAGCTCTGCGCCCCCCCCCCCCCCCCCAGCCCCTCGCCGCCTCCTGCCTCCCCCTCACCCCAACCTCTTCTCTTTTTCACCCCACCTTCCCCCAGGGGCATCCAGCCAGTGCAAATGGTCCCTTGGCAGCAATGATGAAGATGGATGTCTGATTGATTCTCTCTCCTCTGTGCAGCCCCCTCTCCAGCCCCCCCTTTTCCCTCTCCCCCCCTCTCCATGCCCTTCTGGCAGAAAATTAAAAGGCTATTTGTTAAAGGGCGAAAGCCCTCAGGTGCAGCCCCCGGCTGGACAATTTGTCTCCATGAAAAGGATGCTATTATGAGAGCGGCTGGATCCAGGAGGAGGGGGAGAATTTGCCAGGAAGCGAAGGGAGAGGTGGGGAGGGGGGAAGGAGGCATCTCCCGGGGACAATGAGGTTGGGCTGGGGGGACGGGAGATTGTCGGGGCTTGCCGGCTGGGCTGCCGTTCACGGGGAGCGCGGAGGGGCGGGAGAGCCATGTGCCGGAGGGAGGGGAGCCAATCCTCTTGTTCTGAGCCTGCCGCACAGCAGAAGTGCCGACCTGCCAAATCCTCTCCGGCGGCGCCTCCGCCAGTGCCCCACTTCAAAGGGAACAGACGCTCGGGCCGGCCGGGCACCCCACGGAGGGCTGGGACCCCGCCCGGCCTCCCCCTGCTGCTGCCTCATGTCCCTGAGGCATGTCCTGGATGCTGCCGGGCTCCCCTGCGTGGCCCCAGGGCTGGCTGTCCTCTCCTCTGCTCCAGGGAGGAGGAAAAGGAGGGAATAATGCACTGATGTGCCTCTTGGCTACTGAACCCATCAGTCGAGTGTCTGCTGCACCTCGTGCCGCCGTGCCCTCCCCTCATCCCTGTCCCTGAACTGCCCTTCCACCCTTCCCTTCATCTTCTGCGTCACCCAGCGGCCCATTTCCCCTCCCGCTCACCTGTTTGTCTCTGATTTTAGGGTTTGGTGTGACACCTGGCTGCGCGCTCCCTGAGGACCTGCAGCAGCAGCCCGGAGGAATGTCCCCGTGGAGGAGTGTCCCCGTCAGAGAGCCTGCAGCTCTCTGCCTCTGAAACACTGCAAAAACTCTTCGACAGAAGTCACTGCTCTGAGGAAACCACTGCAGGAGTGAGATCCTCTCATCCAGGCTGGAATTGAGCCCTGAACTGGAAGAGTCTGAACATCACTGAGCTC
This sequence comes from Vidua macroura, assembly GCF_024509145.1. NCBI lineage: Eukaryota > Metazoa > Chordata > Aves > Passeriformes > Viduidae > Vidua > Vidua macroura. Next base: position 10,102,071 of record NC_071588.1, on the reverse strand, counting down.
CCCTGGGAGCCACCAGGCACCTCTGCTTCCCCACTGCTCCATCCCTTGGAGCTGCTGGCAGCCTGCTGAGGTGACAGCAGAGGGTCCTGAGGAAGCTGGGGAGCTGCCGTGGCTGTGCTCTGTGCCCAGCAGGATGCTTCCACCACGAGGATGGGGCTGGATGAACGTGCTTTGTGTCCATGGAGCTTCTGCCCTTCGCTCTTCTGCCTTGCTGCCCCGAAAATGAGGGGCTCCCTTCACCTGGGAGCAAGCAAGCAGGAAAGCACTCTCACATGGCAAGAAATGGCCTGATTTGGGATAAAAATGGCTCTGCTGGAGCAGTTTCCAAGGGGGATTGCTGCTGTCCAGGGTGGTGCTGCAGCTGGCGAGATGCTGACCCTCCCCACGTGGTGAGGCTGCTCTGGAAAGCAGCAGCAGGGCTGGCTGGCTTTGTGGGGAGGGAAAGGGCAAATCTGGGAGAAAACATCTCTGCAGGCACTCTTCCTGAAGGCCAACCCATGGGCCAGGAGCCTCTGGCCACGGCCACGTGGCAGGACAGAGCTCCCTGTCAGCGTCACCACCTCCCTGCAGCTCGCTGAGGGCTTCCCCCACTTTCATCTTACTGGAGAGGCCAAAGAGAGTGAGAGTAGCTGTGAATAATGGCTGGATCCAGCAGCTTCCCAGGATGGCATCGCTCAGGGGTATTTTGCCCAACATCTTCTAGAGACTCACTTCTCCATCTAATAAAGAGGGAGAAAAAAGGCAGCTGTGAGTGGGGAAAGAGCAGCTGCTGTGTCCATTTATGGGGTGTGGAATGGGGAGGGTGAGCCCTTGTTGGAAGTCTCTGTGTCCTGTCTGGTGTCCCCAGACTGTCCTGAGTGTGGGACAGGGGTCACCTCTCCCTGTGTGTGTGAAACAGGATTACACAAAGTGCTGGCTCACCCTCACACCTGCCTGACCCAGAGGTGCAGCCAGGCCTCAGAAACCAGCTCTGAGTTTGCATTATTCTCTTCTGGCCCTGACTTAAAACCCCCATTAAAAAAAAAAAAAAAAAAAATCTAAATTTTTACTCAGGACAAATTCAAAATCCACAGTTTTTCACAGTGGAATGGATTTTTACCTTCAGGCAGGGACTGGAGCTACCTTGGCCTTAACCATGAGAACCAAGGATTGCTCTGCTTTCTCTAGAGTATTTTATTTTGGTTTTGCCTTTAAAGCCTGTTGCCTCCATGCACAACCCTGGATATATATTCTAAAGCCAGCTAAAATAGGTTCCAGTGTAAGATTTAACGATTCAGCATTTCTCTTGCTGCTGATTTACTGACTGATGCTCAACTTTTTTTTTTTTATTTTTTTATCAGTCAAAGAACTGCTTGGCCATTGAGAGCTGCACACAGCAGGAAAGGGAATGAAATAATGATATTTTTGGGAGGTAAAAATGCCTGGATGGAATGGAGCAGCAGCACCATCCAGATAGCCAAGGAAAAGTCAGGATAAGAGCTCAAATAGGGAGGAGATCCCTTCATGAACTTCTGCTCCCTAACACAGACTTAACCCACAGACATGCCAAGGTGGCTTTAAAATCTATTTTATATGAACCAAATAATCTCTAATGGTTTGATCTGGGGGGGACAAAGGGATGCTTTGACTCTGTATGAGGTCTGTGGGAGGGGTACCCAAACCCCTCCGTGGCCCCCAAGGCCCCTGGCAGCAGTGACCTGAGGAGGGCAAAGCCCCCAGACCATTTTCCTGCTCCCCACCAGCTTTGCCAGCTGGGGCTGGGTGGGAGACCCCCCCCACTTGTCCCCAAGCTCACCCTGGGGCAGTTCCCAGCACAAGTAGCCTGGCAGAGCTGGGTCCTTGGCATCCCACTCCTTGGGTGGATGGGGGGCACAGCCATGCACCCAAAGTCCTTCCATCACCAGGATCTGGGGTTTTTTTCCCATCTACCTTCATTCCCTCCCCCCTAAACTCAGGCAGATTTTCCCAGGACATGAAAGCTGGACTTGTAATCCAGTCCCAAACCCAAACCATGTTATTCAGTTAGGCCAAAAGTCAAAACCCAGCCACCCCTCTGAGTCCAGATGCAAATGTTTTTCCCCTCACAAATGGCTGATTTTAACCCCTTCTTCTCACCCCAAACCCTCTAACCTTGCTGGGCTCTGGGTTTCCTGTCCTGTGTCATTCCTAGCAGCGTTGTCCCCTCATCCCTGCTGCCCTGGACTTGAGGAGAGATGTTTGCATCAAGTTTCTGCTGGAGAAAAGCGCAGAGGATTTGAGCACTCTGGAATTGAGAGGGACTTGGGGGGATCTCAGGGGCAGCCCAGCCACCCTGAAGGTCCACATGGGCTGTGCCACCTTCCCTGGGCGTGGGCAAGGAGCTGCTCCACATGTGCAGGGAAAATCCCTGATGGCATTGCTGGAGCTCAGCAGCAAGGAGGGAGGAATGATTTGGATCAGGAGCAAATGGCAGAGAACTGTGGCTTTGCCAGCCAGGGAGACACGGCTGTGGGGGAGAAGCAGCGCCCTGGGGGCAGAGGAGGTTCTGCAGAGAGGTCTGGAATTGTCTGAGAGCACACTGGGGGTGAAATGAAGGGTGGGGGGGTGCTGCTGGTGCATCCCTGGCATCCTGGAGCACCTGACACGCTTGGTCAGGGTCTCCTCTTTGAGCTGGCCCAGGGCAGTGCTGTCTGAATGAGCCTGGGGGGCAAAAACAGTTGGGAAAGAGGAGGGAAGAAAAGGTGGGGGGAAAAAAGGATGGCCAGAATCCAGAGGCAAAAGCTCTCTGGAGACAGCCCAGAGCTGCTCTGTGGTGGTGTCTGCAAACCACGCGGAACGTGAAGCGGAAACCAATGAACCACAGTGAGCACGCGGGAAATGAGCCCTAATTGAGGGACAAAACCAGGAGCAGATGGGCAGCCCTGCCCACCACCCCTTTCCAGGGGTCTAATTTGCCGTGGAAGCCCGGGAATGGCCATCCCTGAACAACTGAGGGCTGCTGCTGTGAGTAGGGGTGGCCTTGTCCTGGTATGTTCCCGGAGAGGTTCCGGGTGTCCATGTGAGGGGGTTGGCAGCATCCCACACCCACTGCCCCCTCCACAAAAGCCTGCTGAGGGTGGGATGCTCAAGGCCTTCATCCTCAGGGCCAAATCCAGTGACTGCAAGGGCTCAGCAAGTTCCGCAGCTCCCCAGGTGAGATTGGTTCTTTGCTGACACAAAACAAACGGGTATTTCCTCCGACATTTTCATTTTTGCCACAAACACGTGAGTTGGGGGGGGGTTGTTTAACCAACTCTGTCCTGCTCTGCAGACAGAGACTCTCTGTGTTATCTTCTGAGACCCTCTGCATTGTTTTGGGACAAGTGTCAGTGGGCAAACCCCAATTCCATCTCAAGGACCACTCCTAGCATCTCTTTAGGGATTCTGAAAATCTCTGTGTGGCGGTTGTCCTTTGACCCCTGAAAGGTGCTGCAAGTGGGCCCACCAAGCAGCCCTTGTGTCTGCCCACCTCAGCCTCCATCCGTGGGGGAAAGCAGGGAATTCCCTCTGGAATTCTTGTGGAGGTGAGGACCAAGGGATGCTCGCTGCTGGCACCAACCCCTTCCTCCCTCCCTCCCACCACGGCCTGGGGAAGCTTAATGAGTTAATGCTGATTAAGTGCTTTCAGATAATCAGATAAAGGTGTCATAAAAGTGCTTTACAGTGATGATGATGTGTTTTATGGTGAGGAGAAACTGATGATCCTAAATAAAAATCCAAATTAAATCGGGGGGGAAGTACAAAGGTGTCTTCAGATCTGGGGTGAACTTCACATTAAGGGCAAAAAAAGCATTCAAGCGTTCGCCAAGTTCCCATCTCTCCTCAAACCGTGCCTCATTTTGACCTCCCCCCTCCTTTCCAGGAGCCTTTCTGCTCGAGACCAAGATTAATTACCTCCCTCACAGCCCTTTGGGCTTCCCCCATCTGATAAGGTGTGAATAAGGCTGACAGGACCTGCTAAGGGTCTCTCAGCTTTCTCAGCTCCATGTCCTGCCTCGAGCACCGGCGGCACATCCCGGCCTCGCTGCATCCCTGCTGACCCCCAGCCTTGCTTAACTCCTGCCTTGTCCTCAACTCTTGGCATCCATGGAGTTGGAAATGCAGGGATGGTGCTGGGGTAGGAGAGAAATCAGCCCCAAACCCTGAATCTGCCCACCCCAACTGCGCCAGGTCTGGAGCAAGACCCTAAATAAAGCAGGTGACAGCTTTTCCCCCGCTCTCAGAGCTGCCTTTGTCCTGGCTGTCAGGGACCCCAGAGTTGAGGGACACATGTTAAGATCTACAGCAATTAAAAGGGGCTCCAGCCTTAATGTGCTCAGCTGAAAGCCCAGGTCCCCAGGTTGTGCACGGGAAATTGGCTGCTAATTTAGCGGCTGCTGCCAACTGGCCGCATCTGTCCAGCCTTGGATGGCTGTTCCTTCCTTGCTCTTTTCCAAGCACTCCTCCTGGCAGGATTACAGCCTGGGGAGGAGGCAGAGCCAGCTCGCACAACCTGCTCGCTGCACACACTGCTTTGGGTTTATGGCCATGGCTGGGCAGGGCCCCCACCCAGGCCTGTCACCTCTGTACCTCCCCCTGAGCTTCCTTGGAAGCAACAGGACCTGGCACAACAAATTCCCAGTTCCTGGCTGATCTTGGCTGGTTTACTGGGGGAAAAAAATTCATTCCCCCCCCCCCAACATGTTTTTTTTTTTTTTTTCTTCTTTTATTTGAGTTGACTGAAAATATTGGTTAAAAATAAAGCAGGTCATGCTATTTTTTAAAGTGTTTTTACTCTTTCATCAAAGGAAAATGAAAGATCTGAATTTGTTTCACTTCAGTTGAAAACATCAAGTTGAAATGATCCAACTTCTCCAGTGTGGTATCTCTGTTAAAAACACATTTATTTAGGCAAGCTGCTTTGCCAAATGTAACAGGAGTCTGTGGCTTTGAACTGAATTTCCCAGCCATCCTGAGACAGCAGTCTGAAGAACAGTGGATTTATCTGACAATATTTCCCAGGCTGGAGCCCCCTGGATCTTCAACCCAAAGGATGTGACAAAATACCAGAGGAATTCCCTTGCATCCTGGAAATGCAGTGCTACAGACTTGAGCCGAAGGAGAAGCTGAAGGTTTTGGTCAGGTTTGCCTTGGGGAAGTCGAAGGCAGGTGACCCCCAGAGATCCATCCCAAGGATGAAATCATTTCCCCATCAGGTGACTCCACAAGCCCACGGTGGTCCTCTGTGCCAGTCCAGCAGCTCCAGGATCCAGGATCCAGGGAGCTTGGAAGCTCTGGCAGGGCTTGCTCTGCTGTCAGGCTGCCCTGAGACGCCTCAGCCCGGTGGAGGTGACAGAGAGGGACCTCAGCAGGGATGCCGAGGATGGAAGAGCTCTCCACCTGTCAGCTCTGGGTTTTGCCGTGCTCTGAATTTGGGATGCCGGTGCTGACAGAGCCTTGTCGGAGCTCCAGCGCTCCCTCAGGGCTGTCAGTGCAGGAGGAGGAGGAGATCTGGGATGACTCTTTGCTGCTCTGCTGGCAGAAATGAGGAGCTCAGCACAGCGACAATGCTCTAAACCACCACCGAGGTGCTCCAGGTGCCGGCGGGAGCACGGACAAAACACAGGGGACTGTTTTCCTCGCCGAGGGAAGCCACGCTGCCCTTCAAACCTCCTTGACCCCTCGGCAGAGGAGGTCAGGCCGTCATCTGTGGCACCCGGGACGAGCACCCAGTGACGGCTGCCCATGCATCAGGCGGCGGTCACGCTGGAGCTCGCGTGTCACTCCCATCCGTCTTTCTGCCCTGCTCCCTGTCACCGGTAGCGCCGCGGGAGAGGCGGGGGGACAAGGGGAGGCAGAGCAAGACGGAGCCAGGGAGAAGCAGGCGGAGAAGGGGAGGCACAGCGGGTGAGGGAGGTGGTACAGCCATCCATGCGCCGTTTATCAAGGGTTGCTTCTTCCTCTCCTGGAAATTCCCACCAGCCGTGCCCTGAGGGCAGCTGCTGGCTGGGGAGGGATGGAGGTATCCATCCTTCATCCTCGCAGGGCAGCAAGCAGGCAGAGAACCTTGGGGATGCCTTTTGAGATCCCTCCGAACACCCCAAAGCTCAGGATTCCTTAGACTTGAAGGCGGGGGAGGCGATGGCCTCTCAGGAGTCACCTGGCTCTGCCACAGTCAGGATCTGTGGCACAGAGCAGGGGCCCAACCTGGCACCTCTTTGTGCTGATTTGTGACCTCTGGAAGTGTCCGAGGCAAGGCTGATCTCGTGAGTGCCATCCCTGCCCACGTCGGGGGCTCGGAAGGAGATGGCCTTTGGGCACGGGTGGGGCGGGAGGATGCGGGGCTGAGCCACGAATTCTGCATCCCTCAGACAGAGGTGGCTTGTGCGACAAATCACCTCGCTCCGTGCCAGCTTCGGTGCTGTCCACGGGAGCCCGGCCGCGCTGCTGCCGGCAGGGCGCTGCCTTTGTGGCGAGCACAGCCCCGCGCTGCGCCTCCCGCCGCCTCCGCGGGCTGCGGAGCGCTCCTCGGGGTCATGTTTGTTATGTTTCCAGGAAGCCCCTCCAGAAAAACATCCTTGAAACACAGAGGTTTCCCTTCTGCCGGCATACAAATGAACCCCAAACAGAGCCCACTTCAAAGCGGCCGGCTAATGAGCCGCTCTCCCCCGCCCCGCCCCGGTTTAGGAGGGCCCTAACGATGCCGCGGCGTTACAAAGGCGTTTGGAGACCGTTCAGAGGGAAAAAATAGAAGGAGAGGGGGCAGGGAGCAGCGGGAAGCAGCGCGCACATGCCAGCACAGGCGGCTGTGGGATGGTGCCCAGCACGCGGTCCCCGCACCGGGCATGGGGCACGGACAGGGGTGGGTGCAGGGCAGGGCAGATCCCCGCTCCCTGCACAGGGACCGCGCCAGGGCAGCGTGCGGGGGAAATTCCAGAGGCCGCCGTGATGTTTTTGGTTTTCCCCCAAGGACAAGGGTGGATGGTGGGGGTAGGGAAGGGGATGAGGTGGAGGAAGCACTGCTTGGACCATCCCCTTGCATTGCAGTGAGATTTTATTCCGCTGAGCCGGTCTTTCCAGCTTCCATTGGAGCTGCTGGTGCTGCCTGTGGTGGCCCCCATCCCTCCCCGTTCAATCCCAAACTCCATCGAGCCCCTGGGCTTGGGCTGTGCTGGGAGCCGGGGTGGCTGCAGCCCCCTCCCGGCCCTTGGGATGGGCACTCGGGGGGTTTGGGGAGCTCGACCCCCACGAGCTGGGGCTGCAAACGCTGCCCTGAATTCCCAGCACGGAGCCTCCATCGGTAGCAGGGGTGGGATCAGCCGAGGAAAAACAAGAACCATCGGCTGCAAAGCCCAAATGAGGAGCTGAGCTGGGAAACAAGGCTTGAAGGGTTTTTTTTTTTTTTTCTCCCAAAGTATTTTGAGGTGGAAACAATTTTCTTTTGCTTTGTTCAGAAAGTTCAGAAGTCTTGCTTCTGTTTCTAACCAGTGAAAGTAGCATTTTTTCTGATTATTGCTTGCAAAAAAGAAAAAAGTTTTCACACTTTCATTTCATCCACAATTGTATTTTTCTCTGGCTGAGGAAGCATTTTCTGCTACAGAAATGTGAAACAAAACTAAAAATAAAGCCTTACTGCTCACGAGCTGTAAATATTCACCGTGCTTTGCAGTTCCCTGTATCAGGAGGAAGTTTTTCCCATCTAGCAGCAGCAAGGACATTTTACTCAGCATCGTTTTCCTGTGTACACCCAGGATTGCTGCCACCATTGGAAAAAGGCTTTTGGTTCAATCTCTTCATCTCTTCATTCCTCCACCCAAGTCAGGTCATTTTTCAGGGCAACATCAGCTCCCTGGTGCAGAGCTGAGCTGTCACTTTTGGGCTGTCCTACCCTTACCAACACTTCTTATTCAGAGCCAAAAAAATTATATTTACGAGAACCTTAAAGGTTTCACACCCTCCAGACTGGACCTGCTTAGATACTTCCATTAGAGAGAATTTAATGAATAATTTTGCATCAAGAGGACCAGAGGTTTCTCTGGACCTGCTGACCAAGAGTCTCACATCCCACGGAGCTTCCTTGCAACACAAACTGATGGTGCTGGGAGTTTCACCTGCTAATTTCCAGTAGATCTCGACATTTCTTTCCCCTCTTCACCTGAAGGATGCTCCAAAGCCCAGGACCTCCATCTGCCATCAGCCAGGGCATCCCCAGAACCCTTGGACAGATCTGGGTGGAGCACAGAGGAGCAAACTCCTTCCTCTGTGCCATCCCCCATCTCCCACTATAAATAAATAACCTGCAATCTCAACGTATTCCAGCCCCGAGGGCCGGAGTGGTGATGGATACACCCAGCCAGGCCATTGTTCCCCTGCTGGATAATAACAAATCTTCGATTTCTGGCCGCTGTTAATGCCTTTGCTGACGCGTGGCTGCGCTGAGCCGGGCTGGGCGCGTCCCTGCAGCAGCCCCGGTGATGGGGACAGCCCCTGCGGGCACGGGGACAGGCAACGGGAGCCACCAGCGCCTCGGCCAAGTTGTCAATAGCGCCGATCAGCTCCGGCATTGATTTCCAGCCCCTCCCACCCCGCTCTGCTCGCTCCCCTCGGTACTTTTCTCTCGTGATCAGGAGCAAACACCAGCAGCGGGTGCCGGAGGTGCCTGGGATGCTGCTGGTCTCGTCTGGGACTGCTGCGGCTCCGAGAGCTCCAGCCCCGGCCAGATCCCGGCCAAAACCTCCGGACCCCGGCCCAGAGCTGAGCACTGCCCGGCCCACAGCCCACATCGGCCCTGGGCAGCACCAGCATGTGAGGAGCGGTCCTGGAACGGGCGGGAGAAAGATTTCCCTCTTCCCTCTGGCTGTTGTATCCCAGGCTGTGCCCTACACCCCCACACTGTACCCTACACCCCCAGGCTGTGCCCTACAACCCCACACTGTACCCTACACATTCACACTGTACCCTACACCCCCACACTGTACCCTACACATTCACACTGTGCCCTACACCCCCAGGCTGTGCCCTACACCCCCACACTGTACCCTACACTGCCACACTGTACCCTACACCCCCACACTGTACCCTACACCCCCACACTGTACCCTACACCCCCACGCTGTACCCTACACCCCACACTGTACCCTACACCCCCACGCTGTACCCTACACCCCACACTGTGCCCTACACCCCCAGGCTGTGCCCTACACTCTCACACTGTACCCTACACCCCACACTGTGCCCTACACCCCCAGGCTGTGCCCTACACCCCCAGGCTGTGCCCTACACCGCTGTGATGGAGCTCCCCTCGGAGCCCAGTCAGGAGCCAGCTGGGCGGCCTGGTAGCTGCTGTTTGCAGCAGGTCTCAGCTAATGAGGAGCCAGGACTGGGGGCAAGCCCGTGGCTCCTGCCACAGCCCATCCACGGGGGAAATCAGCGGGAACTGGGAGCCATCCCCCTCCCCTCCCCACGGCTCCGTCCCCCTGGACCACGCCGGACCCAGGGCGGATATTCAGGAGCTACGGAGAGGAACAAACAAACAAACAGGCAGACCCCCCCCCTCCCGGTCCCCGCCGGCACCGGAGGAACAAAACCTGCAGCGAAGGGCCCTCGAGTGAGTAATCTCTCCTTCAGATGTGTCCCGGCATCCCTCGCCATGCGCCGGCCGCGCAGCCACCACTTGAATTAGCACCAAAGGCTTATGGGAGCCAGAGTCATTAATCTAGGTGACAAACAGGACTCTGAAGGAATATTTGCACCCCGAAATTGAAAAGATTAGGCCATATTTGTCAAGGATTGGTAGGCTTTATCGCCTCCAGAGCAGATGCTGTTAAATATTCATGAGCTGTATAAGTGGGAGAAGACCTCGCTAGGCCTGATGACTTTCAGAGAGAGAGAGAGAGGAGGGAAGGGGGGGCCGAGGGCGGGGGGACACGGTGGCATCGCCACGCGGGTGGGGACGGGGGACGTGGGGCTGCTCTGCAGAGCAGGGACACCGCTGGCACCCGGGGCAGAGTGGCTGGAGGGGATGAGGGGCTGTGGGATGATCCCTCTGGACGTGAGGCAGCACATCCACCTCTGGATTCATGCACAGGCAGGTTCTGCCTCTCCTGCTCTGCAAGGTGCATTAAAGGCAGCTGGAAGCTGGGAGGGGGCCACTGTTGTCACCCCTGTCCTGCAGGCAGCCTGGAGGCGGCTCACAAAGCTTCCCCCAAAGGACTGAGACGTGGAGTGAGCTGGGCTTGAGGCTCCAGGACTTGTGGGCCACCAGGCTGGGACACTGGCTGTCCCCACACGTGTCCCCCAAGATGGAAAGAGGTTGTGAGATAGAGATGGGGAGATGTGCCAAGAGGAAGGATTCGACAGCAGGGGGAAGATGAAGAGGTGGGGAGAGGAGCTGGATGGGGAAAAGGGTGGAAAATGGGGAGGAAGTAGAGGAAAGTGTGCTGGGGAAAGGAAATGTGAGAAAAAAAATATGATGATGATGATGAAGAGAGGATGGAGGGATGGTCAGAACAAGAGAAAAAAAAAGAGGAGCAAAGAGAGTAGTACACAAAAAAAGAAGCAGAAAAATGGTGCACAGACAATGTCCTCTCCCTCACCTCCTAATCCCTATTTCCCCTCAAGTTTAAAAATGACCATCCTGAGAGCTGGTGATGCCCACTGCAGACCCCAGGCAGGCCCACCTCACCGGGGGACAGAGGACTGCAGTTAGCAGATGTCCCCTGGCCAGCCCTTGTGCTTCCCACGGCACATCCCTGAACTCATCGCAGGGCTGGGATCAAACCCTCCCACGCCAGCTGGAGTTTTCCAAAGTGCAACGGAGCCTCCTGGGAAAAATGTGGAGTCTCAGGCCTTCCTGAAGAGGCTGCAGTCACAGGAGCTGCTGTCCTCTGGCATTTGGCAAGGAGGGCCCAGGAACACCCAAACCATGCAGGAGGGCTGGGATCTGAAATCTCCCTGTTCTCCCCAAGTTTCCCCCTGTATCTTTCCCATACACATGGTTGGGTGGGATCCAATTTGAACCAAAACCTCCAAATCTCCCCAAAACAGGGAGAATTTCAGCAAACCAGAAAGCTTGGTTTGCAGCCAGCTGTTTCTCCTCGTGTCACTCAACTGATAAAGCGAAAAGCTGGGGCTGGCATTAGGAAAAGCAGCGAGTAAGCTGCAAAACCAGCAGAAAAAGGCTCCATTGCCAGGCCGGGGGGGAGACAGACACTTAATTTAGTGCAGTCCAGGGACTTTTTTTTATAATGTTAGTGGAAAATCCTGATTCATCAAAACCCCGGTTCTCAGAGAGAACAGGTCGGTCCCACCAGTGCCTTTGCTCAATTTAGAGAAAACCCAAACCAATAATGGTGATTCAGAAATTTTGTGCCTGACCTCTTCTGAAAGGGAAAATTGTTTGCTGGTGGGTGACCATGGGTTTAAATTGTTTGCTGCTCCAGAGGTGATGGGTGAGCACGGAGTGGGTGCACTGAACCCCCCTGCACACAGGTGCTGGGCACAGCATTCCCCAGGATGCTGAGAGCAGGCAGAGAGAAAAGCAAATGAGAGTGCTTGAAGCTGCTGGATAATCCACTTCCCCAAATCCTCGTTTCCATCTCAACCTTCAAGAGATCTTCGTGCAGTGCTGGCTTCAATCTGTGCACTGGATCTCCTCCTCCCGCTCCTCCCTGCGCTCCGCAGGCCCCTGGCAGCCCTCACACAATTTAATGTCTTCCAGCTCTGTCCCTATTTGACAAACAGGTGATTTTGCTAATGAGGAATAAATGAGATTCGCAGGATGAGAGAAAGGGAAGAGCAGCTGTCGTGAGCGCAGGATGTGCTGGCTTTATTAAAATAATATATGGCCACATGCTTGGTATTAGGGCTCGCAGTTTGAGAACTCCCATCTCATCCCTCCTGGCTCCCCCTCCCCTCGGCTCCCTGCTCCTGCCTCTCCTTCCTCAGCCCCTGGAACATTTTCCAATCAGTGAATTATTGGCTGGAGAGGCCAGGCTGTCCCAGGCCATGCAGGGGAAATAGAGCCCACACAGAGCCCGGTGTGCTGGGAACCTGTGTGTGTGTGTGTGGAGGGAAGAGAAGAGGGAAATTGAAGGGAAAGGGAAAATAGGAAAGGGAAGGGGAAGTGGGGAACAGCAGAAGAGGAGCAAATTGAAAGTCAGGAGAAAGGGGAAAAGGGAAGGGAAGGGAAGGGAAGGGAAGGGAAGGGAAGGGAAGGGAAGGGAAGGGAAGGGAAGGGAAGGGAAGGGAAGGGAAGGGAAGGGAAGGGAAGGGAAGGGAAGGGAAGGGAAGGGAAGGGAAGGGAAGGGAAGGGAAGGGAAGGGAAGAGAAAAAGGGGGAGAAAAAGGGGGAGAAAAAGGGGGAGAAAAAGGGGGAGAAAAAGGGGGAGAAAAAGGGGGAGAAAGTGAGATGGAATGGAAGGGCCATTGAAGGCATTGTCCAGTTCTGGACATACTTCCCAGAAGCTCTTCCCCATCCCCATCCCCATCCCCATCCCCAAGGAAGCACAGACTCTGGCCAGGTTTCAGGGGTGCAGGCAGATGTGCAGCCCTTTGCCTCTTGGCTCAGGTGCCCTCCTGCTCCAGGGACAGGCAGGGAGCAGGCTGGGCACAGATAGGGCACAGGCAGGGCACAGGCAGGCAGGGAGCCCCGGCCCCAGGTAAACAAATGCTCAGTGAATAATTTACTCGCTGAGTGACAGAGGAATTGCCGTTTAACAATTTGCTGGGCAAATATTATTTGACCATTTCTAGAGCTGCCTGAAGAGTACAAATATAACCTCCCTCTGCTTGGGGAATAATTCATTCGGCCAAAGCAGGCTGCAACTCATCAGATAAATTATTGAGAGGGGCTAATGCATCCCCATTCGGGGGTGGCACAGCAGCCACCAAAGCCCTCCTGGCACGGAGGCACAGGTCCCTTGGTCCGTGCCATCCTGCTGTCCCAGGACAGGGGCTCCAGGAGGGTCTGGGACCGTGGTGCGGTTGCTGGGAGGGGAGCTGGGCCTCCTCTCTCCAGGACCACTGCTAATCCCGTGTCCCCACACCTCTGGAGGATTAAGCTCCCATTTGAATGCTTCTGGGACCCCAGGGAATGAGAGGAAGCAGCTCAGCTCCTGCACGGAGGGGCGCAGGGGGTGGAGGAGGGGACGGGCTCAAGCAGGGGGGTGGGAAGGAGCCCCCCTGCCCAGCTCAGGTTTGGGAACAAAAAGCCGGAGTTCCACGAGGAGCATCCCCTGCTGAGGCCCCGCGGCTGGAGCTGCTGCCTCTATTGAGGCGGCTGTGGCATGCATGGCTCCAGGTGTTCCAGCCCAAATCCTCTCCCCTGCATCCCTGCATCCTCCCTGGGGCACAGCGAGGTGCGGGATGGAGGGGCCAGGGAGGGGAACCGCTGGCTGTGAGCAGCGCTGGGGGCTGAAGCCGCTGAGAAAATGCGTTTGGTCAATCCGTGCCTCAGTTTCCCCAGGGGTTTCCCAGTGCAAGGCTACTCCTTGTTAACTGCTCTGTACACCTCAGCTGCTGGGAATGGAAAAGGATTCAATGATGCAGAAAAAAAAAATTTTTTTGCTCTTCTGTGGAGATCTTGAAGTCAAAATTGTCAGGTGCCGTGGAAACAATTAATTGTTTCCACAATTAAAATAGAAATAGAACAAAATAGAAAATTTGAAGAGGAAATGTAAAACTAACTTTTTAAAAATTAATTTTAGAAATCAGAAAACTTGGGTGGCTCAGAGTTTGAACTCTGGGAAGTGAAATTAAAAGCAAGCCTGGCTTTCAATCAGCAGCACCGGCAGGGTCACCTCACCTCTCCCTGTGGCTCCACACAGACACTTCTCGACTCCTTCTCTGTTCCATGGAGCGATTAAACCCACTATTATCTTATTTATTTTGGCTTCCCTCCTTGCCAGTCCCCCTGCTGTAAATTAAATGATTGCCGAGTTAGATTAGCAGAAAGCATATGTGGAAATTACCTTTTAATTTCTTAATTACATTGCACTCACCTGCAGCTCAACCTGCCAGGGTAAGGAAAGTGTGAAGTTAATTTCCATTGATATATTATCTGCGTTTTTATAAATTAGGATGCTATTAAAGAGGAAGCGCATCAAGAATTCATTGTTCCTAATCAGTCCCTGGGACACGGATGGGATCTTCTTTCAGCCTCCAGGGATGTCTTACAAAACCAGGGCTGGCTAAAGGGCTGTGGGAATTGATGCCTGAGCCTGGGCTGCTCCGAGAGGATCTGATGGGATACAAGGAAATAAAATTCACCATGAGAATAAATGAGCAGTGGAACAGGGGCCAAAGGCAACTGTGGGATCCCCATCCTTGGAAGTTATAGACAAATGCCTGCAAAACCTGGTCTGAATCCAGTGCTGGGCTTGCTTTGGACAAAGGGTTGGATTACAGACCTCCTCAAGCCCCATCCCTCCTGGAGAAACCTACATCCACTGTGGTCTCTGTGCTGCAAGGGGCTGGAATTGTGCCCTGCCCATCATTTTGAACATGGTCCCGAATTTCTGCTTTAAAACCCTGCCAACCACGCCCAGAAATTTTCAGGAGGTGGCACAGTTCAGTTGCAAACCCAATGAATTTACTTCAAGTCGAAAATGTCCAGTGATATCCCAGCTAAGAGCGAAGATGCCTGATTTTTCCTCCCTGCACGGTGCCTTCCCTCACTTGACCACGCTGCATTCATTTAAAACTCCTCATTCCCCACCCAGAGGTCACACCACCTATTAATCACGCTGAAGAGCCCCTCAATTATCTGAAACCACGATTACCCCAACCCATTCCACGTCCCCCATGACATTTGGGTAACTGAGGTTGTTCTGTATTATTATTATTTTTCAATTGTGGTAATTATTGTACATTAAACCATTAGCATTCATTACTCCTACAGTGTGTAATTAGAACAATGGTGGATGGATTGCTACCGACTCTAATGAAGTTTTTATAATTGTAATTTATGGTCGTCAAATTACCTTTCTTAAAAATGAAGGCTAATATTAGCCTCTTAAGTTATGGGGAGGGGGTGGTAATTACTGCTAATTGATGCTTCTTGTTTGCTCTCCACACGGAGCAACGCTGATCCGATCCTGGAGCAGGGAAGGCTGGGAGGGGATCCTATGGGTGTCTGTGACAAGAGGATGGACCAGGCTCTGCTCGGTGGTGCAGGAACTGAAACTGAAGTTCCACCTGAACGTTGGGGAGAATTCCCTCAGAATTCCTTCAGGTTGTCCAGAGGGATTGGCGGAGTCTCCTTGTCCAGAGGTGTGGGGACACAGTTCTGAGTGCGGTGCTCTGGGGGCTCTGCTTGGCAAGGGCGGTGGGTCGGTGACCCCCAGTGGTCCCTCCCAGCCCCAGCCTTTGATCTGGTGATTTGGGGATCCACCCAGTCTCCACCCAGCCCAGGATGGAGGAACACCCTCGGAGAGCAGCATTCAGCAAGCCCTGGGCATGACGCTGGGATGGGATGGAGGGATCACAGAACCACGGCGTATCCTGAGTGGGAAGGGCCCCACAGGGATCATGGAGTCCAACCCCTGTTCCTGCACAGCAATCCCATCCTGGGCATCCCTGGGGGTGTTTTCCAAATGCCCTTGGAGCTCTGGCAGCCTCGGGGCTGTGCCCATTCCCTGGGCAGTGCCCAGCACCCTCTGGGGGAAGAACCTTTCCTGATCTCCAACCTAAACCTGCCCTGGCACAGCCCCAGCCCTTCCCTGGGCCCTGTCCCGGCTCACAGGGAGCAGAGATGGGAGCAGTCCCTCCATTGTCCCCCCCGAGGAAGCTGCAGCCCTCGGTGAGTCTCTCCTTGGTCTCCTCCAGGCAGAACGATCCCAATGACCTCAGCCTTTATGGAGGAAACTCCGCAGGAGCCGCGCTGGGAGCGCCGCTGGCTCGGGTGCAGCGGGACGAGCAGCGTGCCTTGTGGGCAGCGCTGGGCTCGGCGGGCACGGAGAGGGCACGGAGAGGGCAGGGAGAGGGCAGGGAATGGGCAGGGAATAGGCAGGGAAACGGAGAGGGCAGCGAGAGGGCAGGGAATGGGCAGGGAATGGGAGAGGGCAGGGAATGGGCAGGGAATGTACGGGGAAAGGGAGAGGGCAGGGAGAGGGTGGGGAGAGGGCAGGGAGAGGGAGAGGGTAGGGAAAGGGCAGGGAATGGGCAGGGAGAAGTCAAGGAACGGGCAAGGAGAGAGAGGGCAGGGAGAGGGCAGAGAATGGGCAGGGAAATGGACAGGGAGAGGGAAGAGAATGGGCACGGAATGGGAGAGGGCAGGGAATGGGCAAGGAATGTACAGGGAAAGGGAGAGGGCAGGGAGAGGGTGGGGAGAGGGCAGGGAGAGGGAGAGGGTAGGGAAAGGACAGGGAATGGGCAGGGAGAAGTCAAGGAACGGGCAGGGAGAGAGAGGGCAGGGAGAGGGCAGAGAATGGGCAGGGAAAGGGAGAGGGCAGGGAGCGGGAAGAGAGAGGGCAAGGAACGGGTAGGGAACGGGCAGGGAGAGAGCAGGGAGAGGGCAGGGAGGGGGCAGAAAGAGGGCAAAGAAAGGGCAGGGAGAGGGAAGGAGAGGGAAGGACAAGGACAGGGAAGAGCCCCGCCGCTGGCCATGGTGCTGAACGGCCCCTCCGCGCCCCGAGAGCCTGCGGGGGAGGGTCGGACATCCCCCCCGACAGCTTAACCCGGCTCGGGGGGAGCGGTGCCACCCTGCCCTGTAATGGTTATTTTTGTGGTGGTTATGAGTTCAAAATAAGCCGCGCCTCGGCGTCCCAGCGGGGTGGCGAGTTTTGCTTTAATTGCCTGTGTTTGAATCAATTTAGGCTCAACGATGCTCCTCCCCAGGTGTAATTGAGATGTTTGTGCCCGTCTCTCGGAGGTGGATGCAATCATCCCCCGGAGCGCTGCGGAGCAGAGAGGCAGAGCAGCGGCTCGATCCCCTCCCGAATGGTCGGTCCTGGCTGAGCTCGGGGGAAGAATTCCCTCAGTCCGCTCTGAGGGAGCAGGGAGGCCTCTAAACAAGTTAGGAAACTCCAGCTGTTGGCACCTTTTTGGGTTGGAGCTGTCATTGAGGTGTGCCAGGCCTTGGAGAGGACAAACAGAAGAGCCCTCGCCACCAGAAGGCTCCAAACTTTAAACTCCACATGACAAAGATTATCAGGAATTGGTTTTTATGGACAAGATTTCCTAGGTGGGTGGGATGGGCAATGATGCCAAATCTCCAAGCTGGAATATCCAATATCCATCACCCATCAGCTTGTCCTCAAGCTGTAGGTGCAGGTCTTCTGCTTGGCCACAGAAGGAAAATTTAGTTCTAATACATGAGGAAGAGCCGGTTTAGCAACAGTTTCAAGATTTTTTTTTTTTTCTTAGAACTAACAAGAGAAGGAAAAAAAGTGAATTGAGGTTTTTTTGTTTTTTTGTTTTTTTGTTTTTTTTTTGTTTTTTTTTTTTTGAGGTGGTAGTGGTGGTATTTATTGGGTCGGTGGATATTTTTTTTTTTTTGCCTGCAAAAGGACAATTCACTATCATTTTCCTTCTTTGCTGGGATCTAAGGTAAGGCTAATCAGAAAGCAAAAGGCTGATCCAGAGACCTCTGCCTCATTCATTGTCACAATTAGAGAGCTGATAACTAGAGAGATTTTTCAGAGGTTTATAAAAAGGAAATAAGACATTTCTCTGGTTTTGAGTGACCTTCAGGAGGTTCATGTTTTCCCCCTCAAATGCAGCACAAACCCAGCACTTACATCTTGGTGGTTTTGTTATGCACTGGCTGTTCCTCATCCCCAGTCCTCACAAAAATGGAAAAAAGCATGGAATGGAGGAGTATTGCTGAAAAGTGTCACTGGTGAATAGTGGTTCTTTTGTAAAGGATGGTTGTGGCTTTTCAAACAACCCGAGTTTCGACTTAAAAAAAAAAAAAAAAAAAAAAAGGAAAGGAAAAAGCCTCTATAGAAGTTTTAAACCCAAGGATTTTGTTTGCGGGTCTCAGCATGCAGTTCTTGCCTGTGAAGCACCTTCTTCTTCCAGAGAAGAGTGCTGGTGGTGGGAGGCTGGGCTGGCCTTTCCCTCCTTCCTCCCACACGGATTGTTCTCCCATCATCCAATTCCCAGGAACGTGGAGAGGCAGCGAGGATTGATTCATCTCCCATGAGCAGCAGCGCTGAGGAGAGGCCAAACACTCTGGTTTTGGACCTCAGGACCACCTGGACCATTCAGATGGTCCCGGCTGTAGCTGGGGGTTCACCAGGTCCCCCCTGACACCTCCTGCAGTGCCTGTGGAGCCTCGTGCTGCTGCCTCTGCCTCCAGTGGGCCACCAACAACTGGGGCAACCCAGGTCTGCACTGGGTTTCTGCACCTAATTTCATGGAATCAAGGAGTGGTTTGGGTTGGAAGTGTCCTCTGAAGGCCACCCAGACCAACCATCAGCTGCTGAGAGCCCCATGAGTGACTCTGAGTGTTTCCAGGGATGGAGCATCTGCCACCACTCCAGCACTTCATCACCCTCAGCACAAAAAAACTCTTCCTTACGTCTCTCCTGAATCTCCCTTCTTTTAGTTTAAAACCACAACCCCTCGTCCTGTTGCTGAAGTTTGTTCCCAGCTCTCTTGGAGCCCCTCAGGCACCGAGATCTCCTTTTCTCCTCCAGGCTGAGCCCCGGTTCTGTCGGAATTTTTGGCTGAGAGTTGCTCCAGCCTTTGGAGCGCATCTGTGGCCTGCTCCAAGAGGCCGGAGAGGAGGGTTCTGATTTCTGGGGGAGCTTGCTGACCCCCATTCTCACCCACAGCAGCCACCGAGTGCTGGATCCTTCTCTCCCCAGCCAAGCCTGGCACAATCCAGGCTGGCAGCGCCCGGCCCGTGCCCGGAGCCCCCTCCCCGCTCCCCGCCCCGCACAAAGGCGCTGCCTTGGGGCCGCTGGCAGTGCCTGGGCGCAGCCCTGATTAGATCGCTGTCACCAGGGAACAGGAAGGTTAATTGCCATTCTCTTTGTGTGCCGCGCGGAGAGGAGACCAATTTCAGCTCAGTAGCAACAAAGTGTTGCCTGCTTGCTTTGGAGGGGGGTAGGGGGAGAGCAAAGAAAGTGGAGGGCAGGAGGGAGGGAGAGGGGGGTGTTGGACAAGCGGGCAGGATTGTGCACGGACTTTGAGCATAGCTGTGTCTTGTCTGGTCTAGCAAAAGAGAAGTGCTTAACAAGTATTAAGAGACACAAATAATTCTCCTTTTCTCCTCTCGCCCATTCTTTTCTCTCTTTCTCTTTGCTTGTAAATCCTGCTTATCGCATCTGAATAGCAGAATGGTTTCACACCGGACCTTTAATCTGGCCCAGAGCAGCCCCCAGAGGGGCAAAGTGGCTGAGGATTACCTTTTATTTTATTTGATTTTTTTTAGCTTTCTTCCATTCCTCCCCTCCCTTGTGGTGGTGTGGTTTTTTTTTTTCTCTCTTTTTCTTTCCCCTTGCTCCGCATTTGTTCTTGGAAGGAGTGAGGAGCAGAGGCTTAAGGGGGGGAAGGGGAAAAAAGAAGTGTGCAGGGGGTGTTACAAACTTAAGGGGATCTGGATCTATTCAGAGCGACTTGTCCATAGCCTTGCTGCTTTTGTTCGCCTGCCATTCTTTAGCTGATTTCTTCACTCTGGTAAAAGCGCCTTAATTCCCTTGTAGATACCGAGAATCCCTCCTTCTCCTGCTCTGCCCTCCTTCTCCTCCTGCAGCCCTGTGCACCCTCTTTCACTTTCTCAGACTCTTTATCCAGTGTCCTCCTAACCACCAACAAAGCCCAGAAACCATCAGGTTTCCTTTCAGAAGGATGAAAGAGGGAGAAGGAGCAGGAGGAGGGAGAGGAGACGGGGAGCAGAGTGTGTGTGTGTGCATCTGGACACACCTGAGCCACCCTGGAGGGCTTCGGGGGCTCTCCCTGACTTTTTGTGATGTGGGTTTTGATCCCAGGAAGCTTTATCCACAGCCTGTTCAGCTCCAGGTGCAGGGCACATGGCAAAGTCCTTCAGGAGGAAAGGGCTGAGGAGCCAGGCAGCCTTGGAGGATGCAGACAGGTCTCACACCAAGGGCTGTCCAAGGGCTGCTGGAGCTGGGAGGTGTCCCCAGGACACAAGGATGGGCTGGAGACTCCACCACAGACCTGGGGTGGGTGTGTCTGCACAGGCACACAGGCCAGCAGAGCAGAGGCCCCCCAGGCACTGGGCACTGAGGAAGAGGTCGGTCTTCTGCCACCTTTAGCCAGGAGAGACTTGCCTGCAGGGGGGACATCTCTGAGCAGCAGCTGTGAACCTCCCTCTGCAAAGCTCAGGGAAGGTGCTGCCAGCTCAGGGGTGGGAATGCCCAGGCTCTCATTCACCAGCTCTCTGGGATCAGAAGGGCTCATTTGCCCATGATTTAGTCCCAGGAGCTTCAGCTGGAAACAAGAACAGCAATGATTCTGCTGCATTCGCCCTTTCAGCCCACAGGGGTTTATCCACAGGAAGCCTCAGGCGTGATCTCTGTGGCTGGGGTCACTGGCTATCAGCCTCCAGTAGCTGATAAGAGCAGTGACCATGCTGAGCTCTCTGCAGAAGGAGCAGTTCCCCATCCTGGCCCACGGCTCTGCTCAGGGACTGGGGATGCTCCCGCTGCCAGACCCAGCTGGCTCTCCTGGAGATAGAAAGCCTGGAACAGGGGAAGGGATTCATCCACCAGTGGGGGTGAGCTCCTGCACTGCTTCCCAGGGGCAGTGGAGTGTTCTACCCACTCCCAGTGGGCTTCTCTCTGAGCTGTACCTGAGTCTGGTGAAAACCAGTGCTCTTAACCGGCACTAGATCTGCAAACAGCCAGTCAGCAGCAAAAACATTTGGACCAGACCTGGTGTTTGTGGAGCAGTTCTCTGAGCTGCGCTGTCCCTGCTCACCTTCCAGTCACTGCTCCCTTCTTCCAGCTGTTCCTGGGAAGCTGGGACTGGTGGAGGCATCAGGAAAGCCTGGAGGAGGCACAGGGAGAGGAAGAAGAGCAGACTGACAAGGCCAGGCTGGGGGGCTCTGAGCAGCCTGACCTAGCGGGAGGTTTCCCTGTCCATGGCAGGAGTTTGGAGTGGATGAGCTTTAGGATCTGTCCCATCCCAAACCATGCCATGATTCAGACCTGCAAAGGTGTTAGACAAGCCACCAAAACACGTGTGTGCTGTGCCCTGGTGCTGGAGGGCATTGCTCCAGCACAGAAAGGGAGATGTGCCTTTATGGCCAGCTGTGCACTGCAGGTGATGGAGCACAGGGAGAGATTTCCCAGTGCTGGTTCTGCACAGGAGGTGATAAATTCCTTCCTCTTCTCCTGTCCCACCTTTTGACCTCGGAGTAAATCAGAGCCTTGGGCTTGCCTGTAATGCTGAATGCATTGCACTGAACCATCCTCACGGGGAGGAGCTCCTGGGGCTGTCTGAGCACTGAGCACCACCACGGTGTTTGGAGCGAAACAGGCCGTGCTCAGCAGCTCTGTGAGTGAAAGCCACCAATGCCTGCTGTCAGAGCTCAGCTGAGCAGCTCAGCCTGGAGACACGGCCCCAGCACTGAATGGACTCAGGGTTTTTAGCTGATTAGTCCCAACCAGCTAATAAATACAGTGAGAGACACAGACTTGGGCAGAGAGACCTGGAGTGACCACCATGGGCTGTGAGGAGGGATCCTGCAAACAGGGATGTCACTCACGCACACAAGGGGCCAGGGGTTCCTGCAGTGCTCATCTCACTGTGGGCTACATGGCAGTGCTGAGCTCCCTCTGCAAGCCAAGCCCTCTGCCCTGAAAGAGCAGACCCCTTCAGTGTGCTGCCCTGCAAGAAGAGAAGAGAAAAGGGGATAAGGCCAGGGACCAAATGAAAAGATCTCATGGTGGGGGTCGTATCTTTGTTGAGTTGATACCTGATGGGGAGGGAGTGAGGATGCAGAGGTGAGCCTTCACAGGGCCCCAAGAGCACTGCCTACCCTTCCTTGCTCTAACCAGCCTCACTGGGGTCACCCACCTCTGCCCAAGGCCCAGGAGCTCCACTTAAGGATGTCCCTGTGCCTTCGTTTCCTCCCTGGACTGTGTTGTAGGTCTGCCTGTCTCTGGTTCTTCCTCCTGCATCGACCTTGGATCTATTCTAAGCAGCTTCTCCCCTGCCCCCGGGTGGAGCCTGGGTCTGGTTCACACCCTGGTTGTGCCTGGGGCTGTTGTAGGGCAGTGCTTTGAGCTCCCCTTTGCCTGGGGGTCAGAAGGTTCCTGTCGCCCCTTCCCCTGCCAGAGCAGTGATGAGGCACGGGGAAGATTCCTTCTCCCTGCTCCTTTTTGCCTCCTCAGGGTGTGGCTGGTGCTGCCTGGGACAGTCAGAGCACTGTGGGTGTTTTTGTGCTGAGCTCTGTGGCCTGTCCAAGCCTGCTGGGATGGTTTGGTGTGCCTGGGCACGTGCTCCTTTGCAGAGCAAATGATGGACCAGGACCTGCTTTCACAAGAGGGTTTGTTCCCACCTTGGCCTGGGTTAACTCCTCCCTTCCCCTCCGAGCAGGAGAAGCCGAGGCATTTCCTGCAATGACTGATTAGATCCAGCTCCCAACAGCAGCATCCACCAGAGAAAAGCAAAGCATTAGCCAGCACAGGGTCATGAGGCTCTTCCCCTCCCCAGCAATTCCTCCCACTAATCCCAGGCAAAGCTCCCAACGCTGGGCCGAGCTGCCGGGCGGTGCAAACCAGCACCGCTCCACTTCTGCACTGAGGATTGGCCACCACCACCAAGCTACACCTCCAGAAACCTCATTTGGTGTATTTCCATCTCTAATGGCCCTCCTCTGGGGTGCCACGGTGCCGCTATTGGACACGAAGTAAGTACACAAACTCCTGGTAAGTTCAAAGGCCAAAAAAGAGAGCGTTTTATTCCAGCATCTGATATTTATAGAATTCCAGAGGTGACTGTGGATTGGAGGATGGAATTACCACCTCTCCAACCACACTGGTCAAACCAACAGCCCATCAATTCTCTCCTTCCACAGAGAAGAAGGCAAAACAATCATTATTTACATGAACAGTGCGTGAGAACTCCAGTAGAAATGTGTAATCAGATCACAAGGCTGAAGAAGTTTTATGAGAACTTTAAAAACTTTCAAAAGAGCTATAAAAGAAAACTTAACACTTTTAAAAATCAGGGCAGCACCACGGGAGGTGCCAGGGCACAGCTTTCCCTTGGAGGCACATTAAAGCTGCCACCACCACCACCACGAGTGGTGGCAGTGCAGTGGCAGTGGCAGTGCTGGCCGAGGCAGGCACAAAGGCTGTTCCTGCTTTTCCAGATGGCTGGATTTCTCCTGTATCCACGGTGGTGGCACTGGATTAAGCCTCGGGCCGAGCACATGAGCAGTTTAATAATGAATGATTCGCACGTTGCCAGCCAGGAGTAATTCAGGCAGCAGCGTGTGGAGCACAGCTGCTGTCCAAGCACCTGGCCTTCAAAGGGTGAATGAACATTAAGATTGCTCCATAAAAGCTGGTCCAGCAGTTGCTGGTGGCAGGGGGATGTTTTATGCATGGAGGTGGCAACTGGCCCCAGCGTTTTTGCAGGAGCTGGAGGATGATTTGTGCCACGTGTTTGTTGGCCAAAGGCTGGAGCAGGCTGGAGCGTGGTGGGGAGGCCTGAGGAATGTGGGAGGAGGTTTAGGAACACCCAGGAGTGGGGGGATGTGGGACATCGTGAGGTAACTGGGAGGAATTTCAGGGTGAATGGGCAGCCAGAATTTCCAGAGCTGTGTCTGGGCTTGCTTAGGAGCCAGAAAATGATGGACAGCACAGGTTCCATCTTTTCTCCTCTTCCTTGAGGAAAACCCATCAGAAGTCCCAGGCAGCAGGACAAGGGTCTGGCTGAGGTCACTCTGGAGCTGCCAGTGGTGCTCTCAGCCCATCAGCTGCAGGCTCAGTTCTGTGCACACAAGACAGGGGCTGGTGGAGCCCAGCCGGGGATGGCTGAAGATCACACTCTGTGCAGGCACTCCAGAGCAGATGGAATGATGAACATCTCAAGGAAAGCACTTTTGGCAGCTCCCTCTGAGCTGAATGCTGATCAGCCCCTGGCCCTGAGGTAGAATTCACCTCTCTGGTGCCTTCACCTCTTCCTCCAGATTCTTCTTGTGCAGCCCCACCCTCACCTGCCAGTCCCAGTGACAGAGAGATGACATTTCTCATCTTGTACCTGGGCATGGGCCCGGCACAGCAGAGGACCTGGCACTTCAGTTTGGCACAGCTGCTTCTAGCCAAGGGACAAGGGCATATTCCCACAGCAGCTCCAGAACAGCTCAGTTCCTTCTCCCACTGGAACTGCAGCTGGGAGAGGGATTTGAGATCAGCATCAGAACCCAATGGAGGCCAAAAAACCCCATCCTGTCCTGACTGTCAAGGGGCAATTCTGCAGCTGAGCCCCAAGTCTTTAGCAGTGCCAGCTTCACCCAAGTCCCTGTGGCTGCCTGGTGTCCTGCAGCACCCTCAGTGTCTCCATCCAGAGCTCAACCCTCGTTTGAGGTGGAAAACACAGCCCCGAGAAGTCATGCTGAACACAAATGTATTTAATCATTTATTTTGGACAAAATGTTCCGAGCACAAGCCACCACTCTCCCCTTGGCTGCTCTGGTGCAGGTGCCTTGGTGAAAGAAACTGCTTCTCCCAGGGGGATCTCCCCCCTCCTCCTCCTCTTGGAAGGCATCATCCAGCCTCTTTGGAGCACAAGCTGGGGAAGGCATGCAGAGGAGCAGGGGAGGGAGAGGAGGAGCTGGAGATGTTTGCTAGCAAATAAAGGACTGTGTGCTTAAACACTCTTGCTCTGCCTATCCCTCCCTGGCAGCATTTGCTCAGCAAACAGAGCTAATTCACCAGCTTCCCAACGTTTGATTCAGTCTGCAAGAGCAAACCTCGCATCCCACGTCCCCAAAGGCCTCCTCTCCCTGCTGCTTCACCCCCAGACGTGCAGCTCAGCACCAGCCCTCTGCTCTCCCCACATCCCCCGTTCTTCCTTTCTTCCCCCGAAATCCGGGAGCTGAGGTGCACAGGGTGGGCCGGTGATGGAGCAGCCTCCCCTGCAGCCAAGCTCTCCTCTGCTGCCAGCCCTCAGAAACGTGGCAAAGCACAAGCCTGGGCAGTGCTCTCCTGGGATGTCTCCCAGGCTCCAGGCAGCTGATCAGGGTGAGCACAGCCCTGATTCCCTGTGGGTTTGGCCGTGAGACAGGTCAAGAGCCAGGTTATGGAGGGGGGCTGCTGTGGGACAGAGGCAGAGATGGCTCCTTTTTCCCTTTGGAGAGGTTTTGCAGAGGAGTGAGTGAGACTTCAGCTCTGATAGGGCTCAGAAGCCTTTTTTAAATTCGGATGGTTCTTTGTAACCAGTGGCCCTGGTAAGGACACAACCCTGAGCCCTTGGCTGCGGCAGTGGGAAAAGGTTTTCTTGCTTGACTGGAAGGTGCCCGATAAAAGAGTGGCTGTTTGAAGTTATCAAACTGCCAGACACAGGAAACCAACCTGAAATCACCAAGTTCCCCAGACATTGTTTTATACAGAAGAGTCACCAGTAGCTGTGTGGAGGCACTACAGGCTGTAACAGTTGTGTAATGAAGAGGCAATGGTAATGAAATGCAGTATATTTAACAGGGGACACTCAGGTGCCAAAATGCTTCAGCAACTCTAAAATGTTAAATTTGAGTCAGAGTCAGACCCTTTTCATTTTGGGATGGCAGTGAGGCCATTCTGCTGAAATCAGAGAATCTTCAAGGTTGGAAAGGCCCTCTAAGATCACCAAGTCCAACCATTGACCTCTAATTGCCGTTTGTGGCTTGGAAATGTGTTTTCCCAGTGATAAGGTGTCAGGGCTGCCTGGCTCCAGCTGTGCTTGGACAAGGGATGTGAAGGACCATGATGGTCCTGGGCTGTGTTTTCACTGTGCTTCTCCTGATCACAGTGCTGTCAATGTGCACAGACCTTTGCCTTCACCTGCTTGGCTCTAAATCAGTACAGGAGACCCCAGTCAGAGCCAGGGCCGATCCTGATTTGGGTTTGCTTGGCTCTGTGGTCACAGCTGTGTGGAGGGCAGCAGTTCCTTTGTCCTGGCAGGACCTCGTGCCAGGGGCACCCAGGTGTGTGTCACCCACACTCGAGTCACAGGCACACGGGTGCTGAAGCCACAGCAGTCCCTGCTGCGCTGCTGGAAAGGGAGATGGCTCTGGGAAAGCGACGGGAAGCACGGGAAGCATCCCCGTGTCACCGAAACCAGCCCGGAGCCCGGGCGGTGACATGTGCTCCCTTCTGGCCTCCTGTGCAGCCGCCTTTCAGCACAGCTCCTCGCAGGAGGCCCATCAAACACTGACTGACCTTGGACCTCTGCCCACGCCAGCTGCCCGGCAGCGGGGCAGGAGCGCCGGGGCTGGCAGAGCCATTTACCGGAGCGGGGCAGGAGCACCGGGGCTGGCAGAGCCATTTACCAGAGCTGGGCAGGAGCACCGGGGCTGGCAGAGCCATTTACCGGAGCGGGGCTGGCAGAGCCATTTACCGGAGCGGGGCAGGAGCACCGGGGCTGGCAGTGCGGATTTACCAGAGTGGGGCAGGAGCGCCGGGGCTGGCAGTGCGGATTTACCGGAGCGCGGCTGGCAGCGCTGATTTGGCGGAGCGAGCGCGGATTTAGCGGAGCGGGGCCGGGCACCGGCAGCGAGGGACAGCGGGCTGCCCCCGAGGGAGGGACAGCCGCGGTGGGCACGGCAGCGGTGCCACGGAGCAGCTCCAGGCTGCTCTGCCTCTCTGCTGGCTCCCAATGCCCCTCCGGGTTCAGCCCTGGGCGCTCATTTTGCGGCTGAGCGCCCTCGGTTCTGTCAGGAGGGAGAGGGGAGATGCAGGTTATTAAAACCACGCACAGCCTCTGGCACTGCGGCTGGAGGATGGAGAACAACTGGGCTGGGTTTCACTCTCCTCCTGTTGTCCTGGTGGGAGCAACCCTTCCACAGAGGCACTTCTGGCCCAGCTGCAGTTCGGGGTGAGGTTTGGGGTGGGTTTTGGGTGACATTTCCGAGCAGGAGTCAGCAGTGCCCTTCACGCCGTCTCATCCATGCTGCTGCCCAGGACAGCATCCCTTGAGCGCAGTGTTAAGCCCTTGCCTTGTTTTAGTTTTTGATTTTACAGCCCAAATCTGAGTGACCACCCCACTGTGTCCTGCTCAGCCTCTCAGATGTCCTGGCCTTAACTCTGAAAACACCCAAATTTTCCACGACAACTTATAAAAGATCTTCCAGAGCCTCCTGATCCCCTCCCAAGCATCTCTGGGGTCCTCAGCACTACTGGACCAGAACACCCCAGAGCAGCTCCTGTGCCCAGGCTACCTCCAGCATTTCTCCAGGCTGTCCTGGGATGTTATTTTTAATTTCATTTTTTGTATCTAGAATGAAATGCTGAGGTTTAATCTATTCCTTGGGAAGAGAAGCAGAGCTGGCCCTGCCAGACTTTGCAGGCAGCTGGAAGAGAAGAATCCATATGAAAGGATGGGAAATCCTGCACCGCCAGCAGAACTAAGCCATGACAAACTGCAGAGCTGCATCCCTGTTTCCCCCCAGCTGTATTTGGGGACAACCTTAGGAAAACAGGGTATTAAAACACTTTTAGCTGTACCACCCCATTGGTTGTGCCCCCAAAGTCAGAAAGAGGAGTTCTGCCTTCACCACCTATGCTTCTCTCAAGTCATTTTGGGTAGTAATTAGGTTCTTCTGGGAGCCTGGTTGGATAAAGCGAGCTTCCAAAAGGAGATGTGGCTGCTCTGCGTCCCTGGGGAAGTTAGTATGTGGGAAAGGATGGAAATTATGACTCTCTTTGCCAGGTGCAGGCTGGCTGCTCAGGGAACCTCTTGAAGGGAAGGGAATGTTTGCCCTACAGACAGGCTGCAGGCACCTGTTAAATCCGAACAACCTCCCTTCAGTGAACGGATTTTCCTGTAGTGAGGAGCAAACTCTCCTTGGAAGCTCTGGTACCCACTGGAAGGGGCTCTCACCCTTTTCCCTCAGCTCAGCACACAGAAATACTCCAGGGAGATTTTTAGGATGAGGGAGAAATCCCCAAGACTCCTATTCCTCCCAGCCATCAGTCTTCCCCGGGTGCCTGGAGGTCGGGAATGGGCTGGGGGAGGGCGGATGTGCAGCTTTGTGGGATTTGTCAGCACCCAGAGATTTCTGTGCCCCCACATGAGAGGCAAGCTGTGATTTTGCAGCAGGATCCTTTGATTTGGAGCACGGCTCGGAGCAGAGCCTGGCAGTTCAAAGGCAGCTGGGCTGCAGCAGGCAGCTGGCACCACTCCTGCCCTATCTCTGTTGGACACAGCTCAACTTGGGGACACGAAGCTGAGGATCTAAAACCCGGCGTGCCTTTGAAAAATCTTCACTCAGAAACTTTGCTTGACATAGTGAGAAACAAAAAAGGACTTGGAGCTGTGCAGGGGCACGGAAAGAGCAAGATGTGAAGGAGAAGTGCTGCTCCTGATGTGCCAGTGCCATTTTGGTGCCTTGACTCTGAAATAAATGTCCAACATTTATTGCTGGGCTAAGGCCTCCTGGCTGGTTCCTCTGCTCGGCCATGGAAGCCCCATCCCCATTTTGCTTGGCTTGGAAAAGAAACCCCCTTGGAGGCTTTGGGGTTTTTCCTTCGTTCCTACTGCCCAGGTTCTTGTGGGGAGCTCTTGAGAGGGGCTTAAGGTGTAGCTGGGAGGTGCTGGGTGAGGGGGGACAGGCAGGTGTGACCTGGTGTGACCTGGTGTGACCTGGTGTGACAGGTGTGGGAAGCCTGCAGGGACTTTACCACTGTCATTGCAGGGATCAGGAAGTCATGGAGAGCTTTGGGGTGGAAAGGACCATGAAGATCATCTTGTTTCACCCCTCCTGCCATGGCCACGGACATCTCCCACCGGACCAGGTTGTTCAGAGTGCCATTCAGTGGCCTTGGATGGAGCACTCTGATATTGTCTAGAGCCTGCACATGTCCTGGGGGAGGCAGGGAGAACATGGAGCCCGTGTGTGAGCGAAGAGAAGCTGGGCTGGTGCTGTGGCACCAGTGTGGGAGCAGCCTGGAGCAGGCTGGGATGACCTTCTCCTGCTGTCTCCCACACGTGGGTGCTGGACATGTCCTGTGCTGGTCACCTCCTCGGCCAGGAGAGGCCAGGGCAGAGGTGTCCTGGCCCTGCTGTGGCTCCAAAGTGCGCTGCCCTGCAGGAGGAGCCCTCCTTTATCCCCCCTCCTGCATTATTATTTCCCCCCCTCTTTAAATTCATCTCCCTCCGCCAGCCGGGGCTGTCCCTGCTGGAAAATTACTCTGACAAAAGCTCCCTCAGCAGTAATTACCTAAATGGGGGGAAGGGAGGGGAGATCCATTTAGAATCCACTTCATTGCGGGATTAGCTAATTAATTAACGGTTTCACTGACAACTCGAAGGGGAAGAGTGTGTTAAATAGGAAGGCTCCGGAGCTTGATTTATGTGATCTGACACCCACGGTCTCTCCGCCAAGTTGCCATCCTGCCTTCCCCCGGCCGCGGGGGTCCCGGCCGCCGCCTCTCCCGGGATGCCGAGGGGATGGAGCCGGCCCGGGGCTGCCAGAAGGCTGGGACACGTGTGGGGCACAATGCCGAGGTGCGGGGGAGCACGGGGTTATTGGCTGGCAGATGAAGCCGGGCTTGGAGGGGGCTGTGGCCACCGAGCTGGCAGGGACACCCATCTGCCCGGCTCTGGCACAAAGAGCCAGGGAGGAGGAGAGCAGGAGGATGGTCCTGACCTGTGCTCCCTCCCTCCAGTCCCACCTGCTGTTGCAGGCTGGATCTGAGTCACATCCTCTGGTGACCCTCCAGCCCCAAACTGTGCCTGTGGTGGCTGCAGAGTGCCCGTGGGTGGGTGGGTGGGTGTTTGGGCATGGCATAAGGAGCAGGACATGTGTCCCCTGACTAGGACTGAAGCTGCTGAGAGGCCTGGTGGCCCCAGCAGCAGATAAATCCTGTTCTTTGCTCCAGGATCCCTGGACAGGATCCCCCAGGATCCCTGCACAGCCCTGGGCATGTCTGTCACCCCCACAGAGCCTCCCTCCCTACCCATCACCACACTGACACGGTGACTACAGACCTGAAAGGACATTTGGAGGTGTCCTGGCTACCAAACCTGCCCCTCACAGAGCTGCCACCAGCCCTGACCCCAGCCCAGTGTCCCTCATCACCCAGTGGCAGGGGAAGATCCCAAACCACACCAGGGATGGGGCTGGCCAGGGTGGCTGTGCAGAAAAGATGACCAGCACGGTCCTGTCCACATGGCCATGCCTGGCCAAAGGGGATGGGGACCCTGGGGGACGCAGGGGAGAGCTGGCAGTGCCCCCTGGCATGGCTGGAATGAGTCCATTTGGTCTCAGATGGCTGCTCTGAGCAGGAGGGAGCTCCCAGCAGCAGGAGGATGGTGACTCCAGCTCCCCTCTCCAGCATCCCTTGCTTTGCCCGTGCTCTGCCCACCTTCCCTTCTGGTTTTTTTGTGGTTTTTGGGGGGCTGATTCTTGGAGCAGATTGGGGTTCAGGGATTGCTCTGCCCACCACCCAAATTCCCCCCTGCTGCCAGGTGAGTGTCACCACAGTAGCATCTCAAGGGACAACCAGCTGTGGATTTGGATGGGAAAAAAATACAACTTGAGAGTTTCCAGCTGGATTTGTTAATTTGAGGCAAATGTTAAAACGTGTATTGAAAAAAAACCCTCGTGCTTTTCCTGGTTAATTTGCATTTGTTTGTTTGTTTGCATTCTGCAAGGGCTGTAATTCCCTTTGGAGGGAACAAAACTGCCAAGTTTCACACCTTCTCTGGAGGTGAAAATTTCTCACGTTGGTAGCAAACCCAGGGATTGGTTTGGGGAGAGACAGTGGGACTGGGTTTCCTTCCACTTTCATCTGCTTCTGCAAGGATGAAGGGAATTTTTGATTATCAGTTGCTCCGGAGCTGCAAAAATAGAGGGGGACTGAGGGTGGGGACAAGGTGGGACATCCAGAGTGACGGCCACGGGATGAGCATGGAGAGCTGGGAGCTGGGCTCATCCCAGCCTCTCTGCCCAGCTCCTGCCAGCCCCTGGTGCTTCCCCAGACCTCGCCCTGCTGACTTCCAGCATTGTTTCAGCCACTTCAGCACTGGAGGCAGGGAGTGGGTTAAATCCAAATTAATGTTAAACGCCAAATAAATAAATAAACAAATAAAGAAAAAGGAAGGCAGTTGTGGGGTGGGGCACACCCGTGTCTGGCAGGCCCGCACCCCCCTGGATCTCCCCCCACCCCCGGGAGCACTTGGATTGCTTTTTTTGATGGCTTCTAAATAGAGGCGCCCGATCGCATCTGGGAGGAAAATGAAACAGATTTCATTTTTCACACGCGGCACAATGGCCGCGCTGACAAAAGAGGAAGGCGGCCCATTGTCCCGCTCTGCATCTTCACATCCTACCTCTGTCCCCCGAATTAACCCCTTTCACCTCCGCCTTTGTGGCGACACCACTCCGGAGCCGCCGAACAAAGGCGGCAGAAAGGCCCCGCCGTGTCCGGGGGTGGGCGCGGGGACGGGGGATGTGCCCGTGTCCCCCGGGTGGGTGTCCCTCACCTCGCTGCCCGGGGCTGTCCCTGTTCCTTTTCCCATCAGGATCTTCTCTGTCAGGTGCTACCTGCTGCCTGGGTGAGGAGAGGGAGCTTTGTGTTCCCCCACCTCCTCTTGCTCCAGGAATTGGGGTTTGCAGCAGCAGCTCAGACCAAGGGAGAAGCTTCACCCAGGGAGCTCTGGATGCTTCAGCATCGTAGGATGAGCACCTGGCTCCCTGCAAGCATCCCTCTGCTCCTGACGGCTGAGGCCTGCTAGACCAAGACTCAGAGCTGTGGTGACCCCGTTAACCACACATTTTATTTGCACACTGAGGTTTTATTTTGTTTCTTCCAAAGTTTTTTATTCCGTGATGGTTTGGCTTATCATGCTTAGATATCAGCAGCGCAAAGGCACAAAGCTCAGGGGGGGAAAAAACCCAAAGTTTTGGGCAAAGTTCTGAGGGATTTGGGGGTTGCTTGGGTTGGTTTTGATGTGAGCCTCGTGCCTTCAAGGACAGGGCAGGATGGGCACAGCCAGGCCCAGCACAGCTCAGACAGCAGAGCTTTAATTCCATGGGGAAGCGATTTCAGAGATTGCAGCGTTCCTTGGAGCTGGGGAAATCTCAGGATTTCTCTCTCCAGCCTGCTGCTTTATCTCCTCGGGGTCTCGTTGCTGTATTTTGTTCCCAGGGATCATTTTGGCTCCCGTCTATCTGACAAGCCCTTCTGCTCCGAGATGACACCGCTGCGATGACGCCTGCGATAATTCCCTCTGTCCCTGCAATCAATGCCCTCTCCTGCCTTCAGCTGCAGCGGGATTTTTAGATGAAAAATCCCATAAAAATCACACCCAGAGATGTGTTTTTTCTCTTTCCAAGCTCGGTCTTTGTAACAGCTGGGGGTGCTACATCTATTTGCTGCCTCCATGGGCTTCCCTGCTGGGATGTCCCCTTAGATTTGGGTACGGGGAAGGATCAGGCCAGGCTGATATTCCTGGAGGGAATTTGCTGGCAGTAGGATTTCCCCTCCTCACCCAGAGGGACACCATGAGCGCAGCAGGGAGGACAAGGACCTGACCAGCCCTGTCTCTGGTGGCACCCGTGGCTGTGCCATCCCTCTCCCTGTGAGCAGCTGCCTCGTGCAGTTCCCAACTGCAGCATCCCTTTAAATAGCGAGGGACTGCACTCCCACCCGGGGCCTGCAGAAGGTTAGATAAGAGAATACAAACCACAATGCTTGCCCTTTTTTTTTTTTTTTTTTTTTTATCTTTCCTTTTTTATTATCTTCTTATGGCTTTCGAATTATCTTCACAGACACTACATGAATTTAGTCAGGGCAGGTAAGGTCACTGGCAGACACAGTTGCTCATATTTATGTATATTCACCAGGCAAAGGAGATAAATGGGAAAACAGGCGCAGAGGGGGACGGGGAGGGAGGGAGGTCGTGGGGGGAGGATGGGATGCAGCAACCCCAGGGTAGGATGAGGAGGGGCAGCGTGTGGGCACAGGCACCAGGAGCACGCCCAAGGTGGGGCTGAGCTGGGTGCCAGGACAGAGGGGAGGAAGAGCAGCACCTGGGCAATGGCAGGGCCAAGGAGGGGAGGCAGGGCAGGGTTTCCTGCCGGGCTGCTGGGAAATCAGCCTGGAAAATGATGGGGTTTGGGTCAAGCCCTTTCCTCTGCACATTTGTGAGTCAAGCAACACCACGGGTGGGGTTGTAAAGCAGGGCTCAGCTAGGTCAGGGTTTGGTAGCTCACTAAGGACACCAAAAAGTTGGGTGAGATGATTCTTACACCTGATGTGGGCACAGAGGGCGGTGCCATGCTGGGTGATGTGTCCAGGCTTTGTCCTGACCATTCCAGGCCAGAGGAGGGCATGGAGAGATGGAGGTGACCACACCATGGAGAGATGGGGGTCATCACTCCATGGAGAGATGGAGGTGACCACACCATGGAGAGATGGGGGTCATCACTCCGTGGAGAGATGGAGGTGACCACACCATGGAGAGATGGGGGTCACCATGTCATGGAGAGATGGAGGTGACCACACCATGGAGAGATGGGGGTCATCACTCCGTGGAGAGATGGAGGTGACCACACCATGGAGAGATGGGGGTCATCACTCCATGGAGAGATGGAGGTGACCACACCATGGAGAGATGGGGGTCATCACTCCATGGAGAGATGGAGGTGAACATACCATGGAAAATGGAGGTGACCACGTCATGGAGAATTGGGGATCATCACACCATGGAGAGATGGAGGCAGCCACACCATGGAGAGATGTGGGTCACCCCACCACAGAGAGATGGGAGTGACCACACCATAGGGAGATGGTCACCATGTCATGGAGAGATGGAGGTCACCACACCATGGAGAGATGGACATGACAACATCCTGGGCAGCTGGAGATGACCACGCCATGGAGAGATGGACACCCCACCCCCTGGAGAGGTGGATGCCCGGTGCTCTCAGGCTGGAAGGGCCACGGCAGGAGCTGCAGTGCTTGGCCCAGCTCTGGCTGCAGGGCACCTCTGCGCAGGACCTGGTGCTGAAGGTGCAGCTCCAGCCTGAACTGGGGAGGATCTCAGGATGTAGGGATGGGACAGGAGGGGTGGCTGCAGCCTGGGGAGCGATGGGATGGAGGGAGCACAGGGCAGCTGGGAGCTCTTTCCTCCTCAGCTGTGCTTGGCATTTCCCAGGGACACTGGGACAGGCTTGGAGGGGACAGAGGCCTCCAGCAGGAGTGTCCCCTTCCTTGGGAAGCCACATCGCTGCTGGGCATGTGGGAGAGAAAAAACCTCCAGCCCAAGGAGGCAGGAGGGACCTCATACATGGGCAGGGTGGCAGGTGGCCTTTGTGGTGCTGCTGAGGGGGCCAAAACATCACCCTGAGCTTGAGGTGACCCAGTTCTCACTCAGCATCTGCTCCCCAGCACCTTCTCAACAGAAGGAAAGTGGAGTGAGAGACCCAAAGGGCTGCTGAGGTCAGGCTCAGCCGGGCTGGTGCCAGGTGACACCTCCCCTTTGCATCACGAGCCGTGGGGTCACCTGTCCTGGGGTCCATGAGCATCCCTGAGCATCCTCTGTCTCCTGCAGGAAAACCTTTCCGAGCTGTGAGCCCACAAACTGGGCAGCTGCCAATGAAACTGAGCAATCAAGAGGATTTTACAAAGGTCTCTTTTCATGGGATAGGCCTGGATGGGAGGGGAGGACAGGGACAGGGACAAGGGACAGGGCTGGACATCAAACTGTTAATGGCAGGAGCATTCCTGGGAAGCTGGGGACCCACAGGAGCAGTGTGTGATGCTATTTCAAGGAAAATATATGATGCACCTGAAGAAATAGTACAGAAATTGCAAACAAAGCATGCACAGGAGGATATAAAATACCCAGCACAAGGGCACCCACCGATTATAACTTGATTTAAAACCACTTAATTCACTAAATAATAAATGCAGATTTACCAGAGGTGTCAGGACTAAAAGCATGCCTAACAATGCGTTTATTTAATAACTGTTTGCTCTCAATGTCAGGGCACTGTGTCTAGAAAATACAGGCGGCAACCAAAGGCTGCATTTTTTATTCTTTTTCCCAAGGCCTAATATATCCAGGGAGGGGGAAAAATCAAAAAAAAGAGAAGTCAGAAATTGTAATGATCCAGCTGAGATGAAACCCAGCTTCCCTTTTCCCAGGGATGGAGGAAACCCCCCATGGGAAGTGGGAAGCAGAACAAATCCACCAGGAGTGTGGATTCTCTGCTGGTGCAAAGGGTTTAAATGGAGCCTTCCCAAGGGAACATCACCCTGGGGAAACAGTCACAGCTCCTTATTCCCCAGATGGAAGGTGATCTGTGGTACGGGGTCGGGTGTGGGTATTCCCAGGAAAACTGAAGGAGCTGGGTGCTCTGCTGGTGACCTGAGCTGCCCTTGGCATGGTGGGAGGTTAAATGAGTGCTGGCTTGGGCCGGCTCATCCCCACGGCGTTTTGGAGATTCATTTTTAGTGGTTTGGGACACCACCCACTCGATTTTATTGGCTCTGCACTGGCAAGATCTGAACTGCCCCCCAGCAGGATTTGGGGGAACAGGGGAGCTGGGGGGTGGTGTTGACCCAGCAGAGAATTTCACCAGCACAGCCAGACTGAAGGAAGGTCTCGGGGTCTTTGGGGGGTTCAGCTCCACCTGGGGAATCCCCAGGCCACCGCTGACACTGGATTTTTAGCCATTAAACACGGATTTTTCAGCTCAGTGTGAGGAGGTGCTGAGCCCAGGTCCTTGGAAATGTCTGGAAAAGATTCCAGCACCTGTGGTTTAGCTTGCAGACAATAATTAAAGGCCAAGGGGACCTTGCACAGGAAGAACCTGTCCTCTGCAAAGCTGCTGAGGGAGAGGGGTTTGCTGGAGCTTCACACCACCACCTCTCAGCAAATCAAACTGAAAAACCTGCTGCCAGCACCCAGGGAAGCTCATCTGAGCCACACTTTCCCCTCAATACTGAACCAAAATGTTCAGCTCTACTCATGGCTCCACATGGGGGTGGATGTGCTCAGGGAAGGGGTGAATTCCCCCCAAAATCCATCTCCTGGCCTCTCCCCCTGCCTTCTGCTCCATGCCCAGCTCTACTCAGAGGTGAGAAATTCAGGATAATCACTTTCTCCATGCCCCTGTTTCAGCCTTTCTGTATAAAACATCCACAAATGAGCTATAAAATCCCCAGTGGTCCCCACAGGGAACAGGAGCTGCTCCTTGCCCAGGCTCTCCTTCCCCACACCCATCCTCATGGCTCTCTGAGATTTTGGACATTTCCCTGAGTGCCCCGAGCACTTCCCGAGCCAGGTTATGCTGCCAGGGGTGCCAGACTCTGCAGAAGCAGCCCTGGGGTGCCACTGGCAGGTGGTGCCCCCGGGAGCTGCAGCCTGGCAGCGGGTGGCCCTGGCTGACTCCTCCGAGGGGGGCTCAGCACCGAGGGCAGGAGAAGCTGGAGGCATGAATGAATTTCCCTGAAGCCTTTGAAAAAAATCAAAGGCTGGTTTGTTGTTCACCCCGTGAGATATCCCACGTGCTTCTCCAAGGCCACCTTTGCCCCTTTCTTTGGGAAAGCAAAGCTTTGTTCCCCGCAGCACCTTTCCCCAGAACCTCAGGGCTGGATGTGGCTCTGCTGTGCCGGGGCTGGTCCCTGAGGGAGCAGAGGGACCTTTTGGGGTGGTTTTTTTTGGGTGACCCCTGGCAGAGGGAAGCAGAAGGATGGGATCAAGCAGAGGTGCTTTGCTTTTCAGTGGCTCCAAATTGCAGCGCTCCCTGCCCACACGTGGGTTTCTCTTCCCTCCCCACAGCCCCCCTGCTCCCACTGGAGGTGTTCCCACCATTCCCAGCGTTCCCAAGCACTGCAGACCCAGCCCAAGGGGCACAGGGGCACGGAGGGGCTGTCACCTCCCCCTCCGATGTCCCTCAGGGTGTCCCACCCCGAGGGAGCTGCCCCTGCTCCAGGAGAACCCCGCTGCCCCCCGAGGACAGCCCCAGCCCTCTCACACACCGCGGAGGCGTCTGCGGAGGGGAAAGACAACCCCGCGCTTCTCTCTGCTCTTCCCCGGCGTCTCCCATCCCTGAAAAGCTCGATTATCTCCTCCAAATCCTGCGCCCGCCAGGGCAGCCACGCACAAAGAGCCCCCAGCCCCTTCCAGCTCGGCGCCCAGCCCACGGCGGAGGTCTCTGCTGGGCTCCTCTCCCTTATCCCCCCCCTCACCTCCCTCCCCACTGTCTCCCAGCCTTATCTTCTGTTGTCTTCTCGTGGAAGAAGAGATAAAAGTAATTCTTATGGATGCTTCTCCAGCGGAGGCTCGCCTCCTTCCCCCCTGCCTCCCCCAGCATCTCCCTGCTCCGTCCAGATAAAGGGTGAGGACCAAGCACATGTCATTTTCTTTGTGCAAAATCAATATTCAGCAAAGTTTATCTGTCCGACATAGCAGGAAGCGCTAATTTCATCCACGTCAATTACTTTGATGAACGCTTATACTGTTCAGGGTGTGAGAACAAGATAAAAGAATTACTGAAATAAAAAGCATACATGGCAACCCCCCCAGCCACCCCCCACCTCCCCTGCTCTGCTCTCCCCCACCCCAAATCGCCCCTCCCGGGGTCATGTGGTGCGGAGCGGGGCTGGGGGCGGCTCTGGAGCCGAGGAATGAGGGGCTGGGATGCTGACGGGGATGCCCAGGCAGAGGGAGCTGCCTGCTTCTGCAGGAACGAGGCGGATTTGGGTGAAACCCCCCTGGTTTGGGGTGCATGAGGAGCCAGAGCTCCCCAGCTCTGGGTGCCGCTCAGCGGTGGGCACATCCCACGGGGGGTTGTGTTTGTATGTGGCTTTTTTGGGTCTGATGAGAGGAGATCACGGCCAGCTCCAAGGTTTTCTGGCTGCTTTCTCCTCACAAATGGATGGAGGGATGGAGGGAAGGATGGATACCCAAAATCAGACTTTGAAGTCTGCCCGGAGAGGGTAAAAGCTGTTGCTGAGCTTGTCCAGGAGGAAACCTGCCTGTGATGCTGCAGCACATGAGAAATGACCCGGGGATCAGAGGAGCCCCTTCCACACGAGGCCAGCGGCTCCTCCAGGAGCTGCCTCAGTCCCTGCCGGGAAATGGGGCGTGACAATTTTATGGCAGTGCTGCCACAGACCTGAATAAGCAGATCTCGGGGCCCAAGTCTTTAATTAACCAGCCAGCCTTGATTTTTGCAGCAGGGCTGAGCGCACACCCACGCTGTCACAGCGTGGCCCAGACCTCAGAGCCATCAGCTCTCCCCCTCCTCTGCCAAACCTGCCCGCTCCTGCCTGCAGGTGCCAGCCTGGCCCTGCCACTCGTGTCCCCAAAGTCAGGGTGACAGGAGGGGTTGAGCACTGGTGCCCCCAGAGCTCAGCCCTTGGAGGAGGAGCTGGTCCATTTTTCTTAATTTCTGGAAACTCATCCCATTAATTCTGGGTTTTGTTGGACACAAATCCCCTTCTCCTTCCATCCCAAGCTCAGTGGGAACGACTCCTGGCTGGGCAGAGAGCGATCCTGCCGTGCCCACGGGCTCAGGAACGTGTACAAATGGCTTTTATCAGTATCTCTGACACTCTTGTCCCAGGTCATTTGTCAGTCCCCTCCCGGCCCTGGGTGTGTGGGGTCACGGAGTGGTATGAGCTCCCTGCTGAGGGATGGGGATTTTCCATGGGGATTGCTCAGGTCCTTGTCTCAGGCCACAAAAGCTGCCACAGCCCTGGGTAAAGTCTCATGCTCAGCTTGATTTTGTCCCCTTTTCTTCTGGGGAAGGAAAGAAAGGCACAGCCCATCCCATGTGGGCAGATCTCACCCCACGGGACAATCCCACAGGAAATAAAATTCAGGATGGGGAGGAGGGATTCTCCTCCAAACCCCCCTGATCTACTACAAAGCTTTGCTGTGTTATCACATGAGGCACAAAGTGATCCTGGAAAATCCCAAATGCCTGGGGAGGGTGAGGGGGTTGCCAGGCTGGACACAGCTCCCTGGGGATGGGATGGGATGGGATGGGATGGGATGGGGATGGCATGGGGATGGGGATGGGATGGGATGGGATGGGATGGGATGGGATGGGGATGGGGATGGGATGGGATGGGATGGGATGGGATGGGATGGGGATGGGGATGGGATGGGATGGGATGGGATGGGATGGGATGGGATGGGATGGGATGGGATGGGATGGGATGGGGATGGGA
Source organism: Vidua macroura (assembly GCF_024509145.1). NCBI lineage: Eukaryota > Metazoa > Chordata > Aves > Passeriformes > Viduidae > Vidua > Vidua macroura. The sequence goes on along the minus strand of NC_071588.1, from coordinate 10,062,761 downwards.
TGGGATGGGGATGGGGATGGGATGGGATGGGGATGGGGATGGGATGGGATGGGATGGGATGGGATGGGATGGGATGGGGATGGGGATGGGATGGGATGGGGATGGGGATGGGATGGGATGGGGATGGGGATGGGGATGGGATTCAGCTGAAGCCCATGCCGAGGCTGGGGCGTCCCCAGGGGTGCAGGGGCTGCCAGGTCCCGGCTCCTGAGGGAGGTGGCATTGCCTGGGGAACCACTGACCGCCATCCCCTGCAGCCAGGTGACCCCTCGGGCACCTTGCAAGCGGCGCAGGAAAATGTGGCTTAAGCAAAAAGCGCTGCCTGCACATGTGCAGGGGGCTGGGAACGTGCACTGGAGCGATTTCCACAGCTCAGCTCGGCAGCGGGAATTTGTTAAGTCACGGCAATTTGCCAGCGCGGCGTGGTGTGATCGAGAGGCTGTCCCCATTTCCAGCCAGCTCCGTGTCCCTGCCATCCTGCCAAGGCTCCCCGAGCGTGGCACCGGCACCTGCGGCGGCAGGACTGCCCCTCAGCCGCGCCGTGGGGGATTTCTGGCACGGCGCTGTCCCTGGCCCTGTTTGAGGCGCACAGCCACCCCCACAGTGGCCGTGCTCCCCTCGCTTGCAGCTCCCCTCCCCAAGGAGGTGTCCCCGTGCTGGGGCGGGCAGAGGGAGCCCCCAGATGAGGGGTTTGGGGTGCAGCCCGAGCTGGTGGCAGCAGAGGAGCCGCGGGGCAGGAGCCGGGCTGGCAGGGCACGGGGAAGCCCTGGCTGAGCTGGCTGGCAGCGGGCACCCCCGGCCGGGGGGGGGCTGGGGGTGCCTCTCTCTCCACCGGCTACAGGGGGAGCCAAGACATCGAGCTAAGCCAGGATGTGCATTTTATCCACGCAGGAAGGTGGGAAAAGCTCATGCTGAGGACGTGCTCCCACCGGGACCTGCTGCCGGGGAAAAGCTGCCGAATGCACAGGATGTTTTGGGGTGACGCTGGAAGTGCAGCACCCCAGTGCCCCGGGGAATGGCTGCTGCAGGGCAGAGCTCTCCCTGCTGCTGGGGCAGGTCGCCCAGCCAGGTGCTCACCTCTCGTGCCCACCTTGCAGCCGCATCCCGCAGTGAGGACACTCCCACCACGGCAGGATGTCCCCGTCCCTGACCCCTGCCGCGTGGGCATTCAGCATTCTTGGTGCCACTGAGGGTCCCCGTGGCACCTGTGGGGTGGCCAAGGGAAATAAAAGATGTGACACAGATCAGAAATACACAGAGGCAGGGCAGGATCCTGACCTCCCATCCCCTGGACCCCCTCCGACCCCTCGAGGCCGATCCAGCAGCTCTTGCTGATGTCACTGGTGTGTTCCTGCAGGTTTGTGCAACAAAAAGAGACCCAAAAGAGAGGAACTGAGCTGAAACCAAGCCACACAAATGGCAAAGTGCATAAACCAACACAACACTGCAGGATGCCGTCCTCTCCAGCCACCATCCAGAGGCAAACACACAAACCACAGCCTCAAAAACTGCCCAGTGAAGGACGATTTCATTTCGGATGTAACCCCAAATAATTTATTTATTTGCTCATTGGGTTTTTTTCTGCCTTTGTTAAACGAGTTGTTAACAGCACTTCAAGGGTTTTACAAGTGACAAATAAAAAAGTCTCTCTAATTAGCAAGACTTTGTTTAGGGAGAATAATCCTTCTTTGTTATTATTTGGAACAAATAGGCGTGGGTGGGTGGGATGTGCGTGTGTGAGAGGGAGAGACCAGCTGAATTATGCAACTAAATGTTCCAAGGGGATGTCAGGACAGGAGGCTCGCATTTAACTGTGTGCACGGTCCAGCTTAGCTTTAAGTGGGGCTGGCCAGGCGCTGGGAACTGGTGCTGATGTGTCCCCAAAAAGTCTTTGCCACCCCAGTGCGGCAGTGCTGGCTCGGATGAAGGCTGGCTGAGGAGGGAGGGAGGGAGGTTCGGGCCGGGATACATCCCCCAGCTCCCAGCCTGCCCCATCCCCCCGGCCCCCGCTCCCTCCCTGCTCCCTCCTGGAGAACACAAAGCTGAGACTTGGATTATCTTCATTTCCATATGGAGAGCGATGTAAGCCCGTTCAATGCATGGCCGGTCATTTTGTTCACAACTTTGCAGCAAGCGGGAGCAAAACCCGCTGGGGAAATCACCGATTCAGCTGCTCTCACCTTGTGTGCACACGCCCGGAGCAGCAATGCTCGGCATCAAGCTGCCTCCCCGGCCTGCCTCCCACCACCCTGCTGCTTTTTGGGGTCCAGCTCCACTCTGGCGAAGCCGTGGGGGACAGATGGCAGCGTTTTGCAGCGAGGAGTGGCAGCGCTGCCACTGCGTCCCGGGATTCTGGTGCCCTCCGTGCCCCCCGGATACCCGGGGTAGATCCAGCCCCCTCCTCTCCACGGCCTGGCAGCCCTGAGCGGCTCCGTGCCTGTCCCCAGCGGTGTCCCTGCCGTGTCCCTGCCGTGTCCCTGCCGTGTCCCCGCTCCTCCTGACCTGCAGCCCCCTCTGCCGTTCGCCGCTCCCGCCTGGCCCCGGCGCATCCCGCAGGATGCATCCCGCAGGGAGCGCCGGAGCTCTCCCGGGTGCCGTGTCCCCTCTGTCCCCACCGTGTCCTGCCAGCCCTGCCGTGTCCCCTCTGTCCCCACCGTGTCCTGCCAGCCCTGCCGTGTCCCCTCTGTCCCGTGCCGCTCCCTCCCTGCAGGCAGCGTCCCTCTCACGGGGCTGGTGTCGGCACTGAACTGCTCCTTTCATGGGCCCTTGGGGTGAGGGAGGGAATTGAAACCTCAAACTTTAAAGAATTCAGCCCAAAAGGTTGTCTCCTTCTCGCCCTGCTCGGGATCTCCGTCACAGGGAGAAGCTGGGGCGCTGGGGGGATCCTGGGGGCACCAGTGGGGCTCCCGTGCCACATTCCTATGGCAGAATGTGGCACAGGCTCGGGACATCACCCCATGGAGCCCTCGAGGGTGGGGTTCAGCCCCTGAGCACCCCCAGGTGCTGCTGGAGGAGGGTCCTCGCCGCTCCTCTGCCACAACACTTTACACCGGGCACTGGGGCCGCGTTCCCAGCCTGGGATCACTGTGGGCACTGTGGGCACTGGGATCACCCCACTCCAGGGCAGGCGCAGACCCCCACAGCACCCCCAGGAGCACTCGGATTGCCCTTTGCTGCCCTTGGCACCCCGCTGCCCTCCCTGGATGTCACCCGAGCACTGCCCGGGGGGTTGCTGAGCCTCAGCACGGCTGAAACCGGGGCATCAGCCCTGCCCCCTGCGCTGGCCGAGGAGCTGACGGGCTCAAAGGCTGGCAGGAGGTGGGAGCCAGGGAGGACACTGGAAAATTGTGGGGTGACACCACTCCGGCCACCTCAGCCCAGCTCAGCAGCCTGGGCCCCACAAAAGCTGGGCCCCCCAGCAGCCTGGGCTGGCTCCCACCCACGGCAGCTGCCTCGGAGGGGAGAAAAGAGCCCCTGGCATGGAGAGAGCCCGGTGCAGCCCCTGGCATCCATCGGGAGCGGGATGTCCCAGCGCCACCCCCCCCTTGGCATCCATCGGGAGCGGGATGTCCCAGCGCCACCCCCCCCTTGGCATCCATCGGGAGCGGGATGTCCCAGCGCCCCCCCCCCCCTTGGCATCCATCGGGAGCGGGATGTCCCAGCGCCACCCCCCCTTGGCATCCATCGGGAGCGGGATGTCCCAGCGCCCCCCCCCCCCTTGGCATCCATCGGGAGCGGGATGTCCCAGCGCCGCCCCCGCCGGCCCGGCACAGGGAGCGGGGAGCGCGGCCCGAGCTGTGCCCGCCTGTCCCGGAGCGTCCAAAGCCCGCCCGGGCTCTGCCCCTTTGCCCCTTTTTCTCTGCTTTCTTCTGTCTTGCTTTATTTTCCTTCAATTTTTTCATTTTTTCCTTTTTTCCCTTCTCTCCCTCTGCCCTTTTAGAATTGTCTTCTCTCTTTTTTCTTCTTTGCCCCCTTATTTTCCGTCGTTTTCCTTCCTTTCCCCCTCTTGCTTTATTATTTTTTTCTTCTTCTATTTTCCTTTTAAAATTTTTCTTCTTTTTACTTTCCCCTTTCTTTCTTTGCCCCACTGCTTCTTTTCCCTTCACTTTCCACTAGCTTCTCAGAGAAGATTTTTTTCCCTTCTTTTTTTCCTCCTTTTGTTTTCTTCTTTCTTCCTTTTACCTGGACCTTCGTCATTTCCTTCTTTTTTCCCCCTTCTTCCCCCACCCCGTTTTCTTTTGGTCTTCTTGCTCTTCTTCCCGCCCCCATTCCTTCCCCCCCCCCTTCTTTCCTCCCCCCCTTTCTTTTTCCTTCTTTGGTTTTCTTCTCTTTTTCCTTTCTTCTTTCCTTCTCCCTCCCCTTTTGATCTTGTTCTTTCTTCTTTTTTCTCCTTCTTTCCCTTTATTTCCTTCTTCATTTCTTCTTCTTCTTCTTCTTCTTCTTCTTCTTCTTCTTCTTCTTCTTCTTCTTCTTCTTCTTCTTCTTCTTCTTCTTTTTCTTCTTAATTTCTTCTCCTTCTCCTTCTCCTTCTTCTCCTTCTCCTTCTCCTTCTCCTTCTCCTTCTCCTTCTCCTTCTCCTTCTCCTTCTCCTTCTCCTTCTCCTTCTCCTTCTCCTTCTTTCTCCTTCTCCTTCTCCTCCTTCATTTCCTCCTCCCCCTTCTATCCATCCCTCCTTCATCTCCTATTTTTTTCCCCATTCCCAGCCCTCTCGCCGGGTGTCAGGGCGGCACGGGTGACAGGACACGGTGACAGATCCGCCCGGGCCACCCCTCACAAAGGCTCTCAGACAGTCTATTAGTCAGCAATTGTCTGCTCGCCAGCGCGGCCCGGCCGTGCGCCGCCGCTGATAATGGCCCAGAACAAAGATGGCAGCTGCTCTGGAGAGGGACAGATTTGTGGCAAATCGAGATAAAATAAAGAGGAAGGAGAAAGGAGTGTAAAAGAAAAAAAAAAAAAATCGGTGTAAAAAAGGGGGAAGGAGGGAAGAGGAGCGAGCGGCGGGGGGAGGAGGGAGGAGGCTGCGTGCGGAGCTGTCAGGCGGCCCGAGCAGCGCTGCGCTCCCGGCTGGGGCGGCCAGGGGAGGAGGGAAGGGAAAACGCCGTGGGAGGAATGGCAAGGCCTGCTGTGCATGGAAGAAGATCCTCAGCGGGCTCCTGGAGTCACAAGTGCAGATAAGCACCGGCAGGGCGGCTGTCGGGCGGGCAGGGATCTCTGCCCGGGCCCTCCGGTGCTGCCCGCGCTGCCAGGGGGTGCTGGGGGCACAGCTCTGCTCCGCAGCGCCTGTGCCAGCTCCGGCAGCACTCCAATCCTGGGGGTCACCATCCCACCAGTCCTGGGAGTCACCATGCCATCAATCCTGGGGGTCACCATCCCACCAGTCCTGGGGGTCACCATGCCATCAGTCCTGGGGGTCACCATCCCATCAGTCCTGGGGGTCACCATCCCACCAGTCCTGGGGGTCACCATCCCATCAGTCCTGCCCTGTGCTGGGCTGATCCCACAGCCTGGGCAGCAGGGAAGGGAATTCTGCTGCTCTGCTCTGCCCAGGTGAGACCCCACCTGCAGAGCTGCCCCAGCCCGGGGACAGCACAGGAGGGACCTGCAGCTGCTGGAGCCAGGCCAGAGGTGGCCACGGAGCTGCTCCCAGGGCTGGGAGAGCTGGGGGTGCTCACCTGGAGAGGAGAAGGCTCCAGGGACACCTCAGAGCTCCTTCCAGGGCCTGAAGGGGCTCCAGGAGAGCTGGAGAGGGACTGGGGACAAGGGATGGAGGGACAGCACACAGGGAATGGCTCCCACTGCCAGAGGGCAGGGATGGATGGGATATTGGGAAGGCACCTGGGAGGGAGGGCAGGCCCTGGCACAGGGTGCCCAGAGGAGCTGGGGCTGCCCCTGGATCCCTGGAAGTGCCCAAGGCCAGGCTGGATCACTGCAATCCCTGCTCCTCCTCTCCCATTTGGCTGTGGAACTGCAGGAGATGCAGCCAGTGGAGGTGGTGGACAGGCTCTTGAGGCTGGCCTGGCTCTGACTGGTGACTGACCCCAGAGACCACAGCCACCCCCGTGATGCTCGAGGACAGTTGCTTATAATTCTGAGCAAAGTGGGGGATCAAAATCAATTAAAAAAAAAAAAAAGAAATGAAAAGGTGGATACTATAATTAAAACCTGATTTTTCATTGAAGCTGGGTTTTTAATTTAAATGAATTACATTTGCCTTAAAAACTTAATTGAATTAAAATTAAAGTTAACATTATGGTAAACCTATGTTAAAGCCTGAAGTTAGTATAATCTATTCACACTGAAATTAAATGTATATGTACAATTTTAAATACATATATAAAAAGATAGCTGCACATATTTGCTGCTGAAATTTTAAAGGAAGTTAAATTACTGAACCATCCAAAGTTGTCTGCTAAGTACCTAAACCCCAAATTTCCAGAGTGGCCTTTGCTAATAACATCCAGTGTGTAAAATACTTATTTTATTTCAGTTTCCTCCATGGGTGCTGCTCAAAGGCTGGCTTGTCCAAGTTGGGAGTGGAATTGGAAGGCTGAAAGCAGGAAAATGTGGTTTTGTCTTTCCACTTGAGCAGGATAAAGCTGAGTGAGGAGTGGTTTGCTGAGAGGTTTGGGTCCCTTGCTGCAGGCAATATTCCCAGTCTTCCAAGAATTTATCCTGTTTGATGTGTAGGAAATGCAAGACCTTTTATTCTTATCCATTCAGCTTATACAAGATTTGGTTAATTTATATAAAAAATGTGAAGTCCTATTTTTGTACATGTTGGATTGAACTCCGATCCCCATCTCGCTGGTGCTCAGCCTGACAGAAAAATCAATAATGACCCCCAGGGCCAGGTTTGGGGCCAAAGCTGCTGGGCACTCCGGGCACCTGGCGTGGCGTGGGCTGGGCAGAGCCGCGGCAGTGCCAGGGCTGTGCGTGGCCAGGTGACCACGTCAGCTCCTCCCAGTGCCCGGGGATGTGGATTCCCGTTCTCCCAGCATCCCAGCCCGGTGACAAACACTTAGGCACCATTCCTGGAGCACCCCAGAGTGCCCTTTGGGCCGGAGGGAAGAGCCAGGGGTGCGACTGAAGCGCGGAGCGGCCGCGTGGAAACCCCTGGGCAATGCCAGCATCCCCTTGCCCACCCTCCCCACGGCCCTGGCACGGCTCTGGCCCGTGTCCCTCGCTGCCAGCCGGCCCTGCTTTGTCCCGGGAGCTCCCCCAGGGCCCGGCTCGGGGTTAGTTCAAGTCTAGCCTATTTAGATAACCTTCTGGTGGGTCTATAGAGAGCCCAATATCCCTGCTGGAGGATCTCACTACAAATGAGCCAATCCTCCTAATCTCCTTATCGTTGTAGGCCTCAGCCTGCGGGCCTGGTTATCTGTGTGGATAAAAGAAAAGGGACACTGCACAGCACCTATCCCAGCAGAGACCCCTCCCCTTTAATCCTGCCGGGGTTGTTTCTCCCTTTATCCCCCTCTCGCAAATCCCCGGCGAGCAGCCGCGGCCGCCGGGCTCCCCGGGGCTGAGCGGGGAGGCAGCAAGGCGGCCAGGGCTGCGCAGGGATGCTCTTATCGCCAGCACCTGGAGCGGGGAGCGGGGCTGGGGGCGCAAATCCCCCCGGCCCCGGCCGGCAGGGGGGCTCGGAGGGGCGGGGGGCTGCTCCGTGCCCCTCCGGAGCTCCCTGCCTGATAAGTACCTTAATCATTCAGGGCCAGGAGTCCCCCGGGGCGCGGGCTAAGCCCTGCGCATTCCTGCCGCACACAATTAGGGCTCTTTCCCCCCTCCCTCTATACATTTTTCCCTCGCTTTCATTCCTGCCCTCCACCCTTTCACCTTTGCAGCAGCCCCCTTTTCCCTACTTGGTCCCCACCCCGTCCCTGTTTCTTTCCAAGTCCTCTTTCCCCTCTCTCAAATTTCCTTCTTTTTCCATTATTTGCCTCCTTCCCGCATCCCATTTTCACCCCTACCTTCTTCACATCCTTCCTCCCTTCAGCCCCTGCTCCCCTTTCCCCCTTTCCCCTGTTTGCTCTTTGTCAGCCTGTTCTCCATCCCTCAGCCTGCCTCTAATTTCTGATTAATATGTTCTTAGCCAAGGAAAGGGGAGAGCGAGAGAGAGAAAGGGAGCGGGAGAGAAAAGAAGGAATCTTCTAAATAAATCATTTAGTCATGTGAGGAGCTAATCTCCAAGTGACGGCCTGTGTTTATCTAGTTTTTAGCAGTGCATGTTAAATAGTGATATGGGACTAATTTTTTTTCCGCTGGAGCTGCTGTGAAGGGATTTTTAACTTCATTTCCCAGAAAGAAAAATGGTGAAAGCAGAGATAAGGCCCCCGAGCAGCTCTTCCCCTGAACCGGCAGCCAGTGCAATTAAACACGATGCCACCGAAAGGGCAGCCGAGCCCACGCTGCCAATTACTGATGCCTTCCCCCGTGCCAGGCTCTGGCGAGCTGGGATCAGCATCCTTGGGACCCCCTGCCCACCCCAGGCTCCCCTGGCATCACCCTTGTGCCCTCTGCCACCTGGCTGGCCTTGGGCTTGGCGCTCGGCACGAGGCTCTGCTCCCCTGGGCTCTGCAGGACACGCAAAAATCACTGCTGGGGCCTGGGGGGATTTGGGTTGGGTTAGAGGCAAGTTTGGTAAAGGAAACCTCTGGTGGTACAACAAGGTGGGCAAATATTTCCACTGGAAAACGTCCAAACCCAAAACATTTGCCTTTTTCTGGGGTTTCATAGATTTTTTCCACGCTGCACCGGAGCCCTTGACAAAGCTGGCCTGAATTTATGAGCTCTTTTGGGATCCTCCCCCTCAAGAGATGAACACACAGAGTATTTTTTCATATATGTATTGTTCCCTAACTATTTTTTTTAACCTTTTCTCATCACTTTCCTGCTTTCCCTCCTGGCTTGCTCAACAATCTCACCTTCCCAGGGTCACAAAATCTTGCTGTGATCCCTTGCAGGCCCCTCATCCTCCGGCTCATTTTCCAGAGAGGGAAAATTTTGTTCCCTTTTGGTCCCATCTCCCTCCTTCCAGCAGGTGGTCCCTGCTCCCAGCCTGGTGCTATCCAACCCTTCCCCTTTCCCTGCCTTCTTTTTGAGGGGAAAAAGTCCCAGAATCACAGAGCCATGGAAGGCTTTGGGTTGGAAGGGACCTTCAAGCCCATCTTGTTCCATCCCCCTTCCACTCTCCCAGCTTGCTCCAAGCCCGTTCCTTGAACACTTCCAGGGATGGGACAACTCCAACTCTGGGGTGACAATTTCTGTCTCTGGTAGGTCAGGAAGGGAGATGGCAGTGGGACACCCAGGTCAGGAGATAAACAGTGAGAAGAGGAAGGTGGAAGCCATCCCCACAGCTCAGCTTCTCTTAGAAGACATCTCCTGCTTCCAACAGCTCCTCCAGGCATTCCCAGGTGCTCCCTGGGCAATTGCAGGGAGCAATTCAAGTATATAGTTGCAATTCAAGTATATAGAATTATTTGGAGCTCTCCTGGCAGCTCCCATGCTAAGGGGCTCTTCCCTGGAGCCCAGAAAACCCCTTGGGAAGCACCCAGCCCTTCTCCCTGGCTGGCTCTGGAGCCCCCTGGGTTGGGTGGATAATGAGTGGGCAGGAGAAGCAGCTAATTCCTGACGAGAGCTTGGAGGGGGAGCTCGCCAGCGATTGCAATTAAGCCCTGAGCATGAAACCCCTGATAATAAGGGGCCGGGCTGAGGGGAGGCAGAGCAGTAATTTAAATGATGGCCAGCTCAAATATGGAATGTCTGAACGCTCTCTCAGAGAGATTTATATGAGCACGGGCCCACCTCACTCATTTATTTCGTTAACGAGCTCCTTATTGGTGTCTCTGCTTGTGGAAGATGGGTGGAAAGAGGGATATGGGATCCATGGTGGGATCATCCCTGGGCGTGCATCCTGCTGAGCCCTGGGAGCTCGGTGTGCCCCACTAAGGCTTGGGCAATGCCTCTCATCCCAAAATGAGCATGCTGAGGAATTTCCACCCTCCTTTGCAGCTCCTTGGTGCAATCAGGGCCAAAACCTGTGAGGTGATGGAGGGTTTGGGGCTGGGGGGGCTCCAGGGGCGCTGGGGGGCCGTGGGCAGCTCCCCTTTGGTGTGGCCTCACCCTGACTGTGGCCAACAGCTTCCCACCCTGGGGGATCAGTGGGGAAAAGTGCTGGAGTTGCCCAAGAAGTAGGAACATGGAAGAGGTTTGTGATGCACCAGGGAAAGGGTGGGAGTGGGAGCACGTGCTGGAAGGAGGGACCGACCAAAAAACATCTGGAAAATGAGCCAGAGGATGAGGAGGTCTCAAGTGATCACAGAGAGATCTCACCCTATCCAGTGAGATGAAACAAGAGGAAAGGGGAAATTCCTTGTGACAGCAAATCCTCCTCATCCTCCTGGGGCAGGGCTGGAAAGCTGACGGGAAGAACGAACCCTCAAAACGCTGGAATGGGAATATTTCACACAGAAAGAAAAGTGCCAGCACCCAAATCCCCCCTGCCCTCAGTGGCTCAGCCAGCCTTGGGGACACAGCAGCGTGGGGACCCCTCCCGTGGCAGCCCCCCGCCACCTCCCGGCTGCTCCCCCTCCGGAGCATCCCTCGGGCTGGGAACAGCTGTCGGAGAGCTGAGATCTAATGGCTGCCTGGAGAGCAGTTAGTGGATAATTAATATTTGCAGCACAGAGCTGTGATTGCTCTACATCTTCCTGCTGACAGAGGCCTGGGGAGGGAGCCTGCTCCGGCCAGGCAGGGAGAGATCCCAAATCCAGGGCTTGGAGGCCTGGAAGCAAGCAGGGAGCTGCACCGGTCCCTTCAACCCAAAATGCTTGGAGATCCTTATCTGAGCATGGGAGAGGGAGCATAAGAAGCCCCTGGATGCAGCGAAAGGGCATTACAAGGTGGGTGTGGAGCCAGTGGGCCTCCATCACTGCATCCCATGGCAGTGCCAAGGAAAACCCGCCCAGGAAAATCCTCTCAGTGAGATTTGTGGGTGTGGGAATGCTCCCACCCATCACTCAAAATGTCATTTTTTGTCTTTGGAGAGAAAACTTAAGTAGAAAGGTGCCTCTGAGCTCCCTTAGAAAAAAAACAGTTCTGTTCCCTGTGCTGGGAATAGGCAGGGTGGGGATGCTCTGTGTGCCCAAAACCTTGGGATGGGCAGTAGGAGCAGCCAGCCCTGCCTGGCACAGGGAAGAGCAATGGGAGATGCAGGACAGAAAAATCAGGAGTGAGGAGAGAGTGGGGGCCAAGTGCTCGACAGGGGCATGAGCAGTCAGGGCATGAAGCCACCCAGGAGATGCTCCAAACACCATTTGGGAAGGCAAAACCCGAATGCTTGGCCTCGGAGAGCTGAGCTCTGCCTGCCTTGGGACAGACCCAGCCAGGCTTGACCTTGGGCTGGGCTCCCAGCTGAGCCTGGAGCGCTCCCGCCTGCCAGGCCTGGCAAATCCCTCCTGGGCTCTGAGGAAAGGGAGGCTCCAGCCCTTGGCATCCACAGCCCCGGGCATCCCCGTCCCGGTCATCTCCCGGGGGAGCAGCATCCTGACCACAGAGCCCTCCCAGCGGGGGAAAGAAAGAAAGCGAGGCAGAAGAAGAAAGAAAAGGCTCCGTGCAGCAGGCAGGGACTCAGTTATCCTTCTTTATTAGCGTTGTTTTCCGAGGTTTTTTTTGGCGAGGAGCAAATCCAGCCGTCCCTGGCTGCGAGCGGGTTTGCTGCAGCTCGTGGCACGCAGTTAATTCCCTGAACTGTTTAATTGAACAGGCTCTGAGCGTGCAGACAGAGCTCTGGCACCTGGCTCTTCCGAGAGCGGCCTCGGGACCCAGCCAAAAAAGGGAAAATGCAAACGCTGTACTTGGGAAAGGCTCAAATCCCGCTCAGGTCCTGCTCCCTCTGCCGGCAGCAGCTCCTGGGGCTGGGAAACACACGGAGGATGGCGAAGTAGGACGTGGATGGAGCCCACAGGGAAGGAGCCCACTGTCCTTGGAGGGTGCTTGATGAGGAGCATCCCCCTAGGCTGGGCCTTCCCATGACTGCTTTGAGGGGCTGAGAGGGAAAACACAACTGGTGCTTCAGCCCCATCCCATCCCATCCCATCCCATCCCATCCCATCCCATCCCATCCCATCCCAAACAAGCCCCCCTTCCCTGGGGATTTCAGGGTTGTGTCTCCTCTTGGGCAGAGCACAAGGAGCTACATCAGGCTTCACCACCTGGGAAGGTGCAGGAGGACGTGGGAAGTCTTTCCAAAACCAGTTCCAGCCCTGAGAAGGGGGAAAGGGAGTGAAACCCCCCACGCTGGGGCACTGTGTGACCCCACAGAGGTGTTGGCCATCGGGATGCAGCAGGACGATGTGATGCTCCAGGAGAAGAAGATCCTTCAGGATCGTGTGATGCTTCAGGACAGCACCCAACCCAGCCGTGACTCCAAACCCATCCCCAGCCTTCCCTTCGGAGGCAGGATGGTGTGCCCCCACATCCATGCCCCCATCCCTGTGCCCAACAAGAGGGAAAGGAGGCTGCTCGTGCCGCGGCCGCCCGGATTAAGCAATCCTATAAATAGCGGGGCGGCTGCGGCGGCACCACCCCAGCCCAGCCTCGGCTCCCGCTTGATCCCCCCGCCTCCGGAATTATCCCTCCAATTTCTGCCGCAAAGCCCGGACTGCCTGGGCTTGCACACGCGGGAATTCACACCTAGAGAACAGAGCCTTATCTCGGCGCTGTGTGCAGGACAAGGCTGGTTTACTCCTCCCTCCATAACCCTCTTAGACTTAATCCCGTCTTTAATGCCGCTTGGAAGGGGGCTTTGAACGGCTGTGCAGCCTAACTGGCTCTGACCTCTCCGGCTGCTCTCTCACGGCCATTTGGAGAACTCCGACTTTCAAAGAGATAACAGAAGCCCGGTAAATCCTCGCTGGGGAGCTAAAGCGATTGTCACACTTAGGGGAAGTTTACTCACAAAGCAAACTTGGAGCAGCTTCCTGGCCCCGGCAGAGGGGGTGTCTGAGGTGGGGGGGAGGGTGGAGGCACCCAGTGGGTTTTGGTCATGCCGGTCCCTGGTTTTTGGCGGGGTGGATTTGGGATGCAGCGGTTGAGGGAGGGTTTCTGGTGGTTTTCATCCACCTGGGAAGCAGGATGGGTGCTCCCAGCTCTCCTGTGATGCTCTTCCCTCATGGGTTCCCCCTGAAATAAAGCAGCTGCGGGCTCTTAAACACCTTGCTGTTGTCCACCCCACAAATCACCCCCTGGTTTGGACTATTCCTACCCACCCCACAGCGCAGGAGCAGCCATCCCAACACTCATCCCACAATAAAGGGAATAAAGGGAATAAGGGCCCTCCCCGTGCAGCCCCGTGAGGTCGCTGGCAGCGCTGGGAATTGACACCTTTCTGTTCCGCTTTAAATTAATCAAACCCACAGTCCCTGTATTAATACTGTGGTGGGAATTAAAATCATGCAACGCATTAAAGATGTAATTTAAAATTAATAACTCATAATTATTTATCATGGCGTATCAGCTGGGCTATGAATTTCTCTTTTCACCCGGCATTCATTTCCTTCCCTTCCCTCCTTCCCACGCCTCTAATAGCTGCCGGACCATTATGGATATCTGCGAGGGATTTTTGGGGAGATGCTGAGCTTAAGATGTAACAATCCCAATTTTTTATTTATTTTTTCCTTCCCCCCTCCCTGGTATTCCTTGGGGTTGATGGGAGAAGCTTTGCTGTGGTGAAGAGGAGGAGCATGCTGAGCCTGAGGCTGCTGCCTCCTAAATGAGGGTCCAGGTTTTGCCACGTGCTGATGACTTTGGAGGAGCCAGCTGTGCTTGGCCATGGCATCCAAGAAAAGCCCAGGAACGGCCTTGGAATGGTGAGCAGTTTCCATCTCCACCCTCCTTTGGACCACCAGGAGCTTCCTGGGGCCCTTCCCCATCGCTTCTCCAGGGGCAAGCATGGCCATGAAGAGCAAGATGGATCCATCCCTCTGGCCATCCTCCACCCTGCTCCTGCTCCCTCAGCAGCCAAGAGGGACAACTCAGCCATTTTCTAGGGAAAACGTGGAAAAAACAGCGGTGAAATCAAGGTGGGAGGAGGAGAGCCAAGCCCAGCATCCCTGCAGGTCCTGCACTCCCCTGCCTCCCTCAGCGAGCTGTGCCTGAATCAAATCCCGAAGAGCGGCTGGAGAAAACTCACAGGAGGGAAAAAAAAAAAAAAAAAAAAAAAAGAGGCAGGAGCAGCTCTGTCTCTTTAAAAATAAATAAATAGATAAAGACTAAAAAAAATGCAATAAGTATATGCAAATGTGTTGAGCCGAACATCGCTGTCTGTGAAACAGATGAGGGAGAAAGTGCTTGAAGCTAGAGAGGAATGAGGCAGCCAGCGCTGACCTCGGGGTTAATAATTTTTACTTCTCCATCTCATTCCGTCCATAAAAAAAAATACGAGGGGGGAAGGAGGGAGGGAGGGAGGAGGCGGCGCGGGAGGGAGGGAAGGGCTGGGAGCCGGATGCTGAGGGGAGCCAGCGGCACCCGGAGCTCGTCCCGCCCCGTGGGAGCCGCGGGGGCTGCGGGAGAGGGGCTGGGGCTGAGCTCGGTCCTGTTTGCAGCTCCCCACAAGGCGCAGAAACATCGAAGATGCAGGCTCCAGCTCTCCTTCGGGTGAGGATGGTAATTGGGAGTAAAACAGCACGGTAAATACCCCAAATATTGTGACTTTCCAAAGCCCTGTGCCTCGCACGGAGCAGCTCTGTGAGGATGCTGGCAGGGTGATGATGGAGGGGAAAAGCTGCTGCTTCACCCAAGTCCCTGCATCTCTGTCTGCTTTTCCTCAGCTCTGTGATGGAAAACCCATCCAAAGCCAAAATTCCAGCAGCAGCAGCAGCATCCTGCATCCCACAGCACTGCTGGACTCCCCCACGCTGCACCAGGAGGTGCCTTCAAACTGGGCACACCAAAGAGGATAAAACTTCAATGTATTTATGTGTGTAAATATCTCTCATCCCCTCTGGTATTCCATCAGGTGCTTTGGCTGTTCTCTATATGAAACCCTAAATTTTTCAGGGATGCCTGGAAAGATGCAGCCCTAGCCCAGTGCCTGGTGTGGTGTTCCCACTTTGCTGACCTGCAGCTGACTCTGAGTATTAACCAGACCAACATTTTGGCTTCCTTTCCAACCCAGGCTGGGTTTTTAGCTACAAAAATCCTAAAATCCCTCCCTGGGTGAGGGAGCTTCTCTGGTGTGCCCGATGATTCCCACATCCCCAGGTGTTTGGAAGCACACACTCGTTTTTCCTGCATTCCCCCTGTTATGTATGACCCTATTCCTCAAACACTGAATTAAAGGAAAAGCTGTATCATACCCCAAATAACCCCAAACCATCCCCTGCTGCAGCAGGTAGGGCTGGGAGACCCAGCACTGGGGCAAATCCTGTGGGCTGCACCCACAGCCCTTCCAACACAGGGCAGTTCCTGTGGGAAGGCTGAGCCCCACAGGGCTCTGGGGTGCCCAGGGTCTCACCGGCTTTTGTGGGTCCTCCCAAACCCCAACCCTTCCAGTGCTCCCCACACCCTGTGTCCCCACTATTCCTCCTGGGAGGAGAGAATGGGATCGAGAGGATCTCCACGTGACTGGGGCAGCCATCACCCTCCTCCATCCCTGCTGGAGCTGCTGCTCCCTGGGGAGGATTGCAGGGAAGAACCCCAGCTCTGCTCAGCCCTGGGCAGGCCCCAGGAGCTGCCTTTTCCCCCGGGAGGGTCTCAGTGGAAGGATGGAGCCCAGCCCCTCCTGAGCTGGGCTGGAGCCTTGGCAGGGGAGCTGCACTTTGGCTCTCCCTCGGCTGTGCCCAGCTCTGCAGCCCCTCCTCACGCTGGCACCCCAGAGCTCCTCTCCTGCCTGCTGAGGGCAGTGCCCTCTCTGCGGCCTGGAAACCTGTGCAGGGATGCCTGCATGCATCCCTGAATCCCTGCTGCATCCCTGCATCCCTGTCTGCATCCCTGCATCCCTGTCTGCATTCCTTCCTGCATTCCTCCATGCATTTCTGCCTGCATCCTTCCCTGCATTCCTGCCTGCATCCCTTCCTGCATCCCTGCTGCATCCCTGCATCCCTGTCTTAATCTCTCCCTGCATCCCTGCATCCTGTCTGCATTTGTGCCTGCATCCCTACATGCATAATTTCCTGCAACCCCTCCTGCATACCTCCATGCATGTCTGCCTGCACCCCTGCCTGCATTCCTTCCTGCACCCCTGCCTGCATCCCTGCCTGCATCCCTGCCTGCATCCCTCTCTGCATTCCTTCCTGCACCCCTTCCTGCATCCCTGCCTGCATCCCTCCCTGCATCCCTTCCTGCATCCCTTCCTGCATCCCTGCTGCATCCCTCCCTGCCTGCCTCTGCCCCCACATCTCTCCCCAAGCCAACCTGAGCATCCCCTCCCCAGGAACGCTTCTCCCCCACCGTTTTGCGCGCTCCCAAAGCTCCCCCTGAGCCAGCCCGACACCCCCGGAGCGCACCCGCAGCCCCGGCCCGTCCTGCCCCGCCGAGCCCGTGACCCCGTGGCCGTCACCGCGGCGCCGCTGCCGAGGCCACGCCGGGGAAGCGCCTCCTCCCCCCCCACGCTCGGGCGCTAAATGGAAGCGGCAGATCGATCCCGAGTGTGCCAAACTGACACGGAGCCTCATTAGGGGTTAGTTTTCATCCTCCTGCTCCCTGGCAGCCTTCACATTATCCCATAAAATTTATTTACTATTTCATGAATACATAAGCAGCAGGCAAACGCCGGCTTTTTATATATTTACACTGTATATATTTCACGGGAGAGTTATGTGTGTCTCTGAGGCAGAGTGGAGGGAGCGAGAGGGGAGCAGGAGCAGAAGGAGAAAGCAGCTGTGAGGGAAGAAGCAGGAAAGCAGAGCCGTGGGGGAGGATGGGGATGGAGCACGCCCAGCCAGGGCGGCCCGAGGCACAAATAGCTCGGGAGAGCCCCAGCTCCAGCCCACCCTGCAGCTGGGAGCGCCAGGGCTGGGCATGGATGAGGAGCTGGGGTGCAGGGTCTGGGCTGGGGGGACACGGGGACTATGAGCTCAGGTTGTGGGGAACCCCCCTGGCACCATCTAGATCCCCCCAAATCCCATTTATCCCAGCAGCAGAGCGGGAGATTTCCCTGTCCCTGCTGTGCAGCGTGCAGCACCACCCCACAGCCATGCCCAAGCCAGCCCCAGGGCACGGTGAGCGGCTCCTGCCTGCCTGGGATGCCATGGCAGGCCAGCAGCTGCCACCTTGGGCATGATCTGCCTGGCACCAGATTCTGCCCTGCAGCCCGAGCTGGGTCAGGCAGCCCCGGCTGGAGGGGCTGGATCTCCTCCAGCGGCTCCCACCTCTCCCAGACACGCTCTGCCTCAGGAATCACTTCATTCTGAGTGTGTTAAAGCCTTGTAGCTGTGGAGTCACTCATGGTTTGTTTGGGGACAGTGGGGAGAAGGAAGGGACAGCAGAAAGGGGACTTTATTCACATTGGGTCCTGGCAATGTTATCTGCTTCCTTCAAATCCAGCAGAGATGTTTCTATTAACCCCATACATTAAAAGAGGTTTGTTTGCAATCTCATTTGTTTTTCCCTCATTCAGCCTGGATTGAGGAGGAAGCTCCCTCACCCTCCTCACAAGATTTGGGATGTTGCAGTTGCTGGTTGCACCAGAGAAAAACAGTTCAGAGAGCGGAAACCAACATTTTTTGGGGTCTGAACTTCTGAGCAATAAACTTGGAGGGGCTGAGCTGCATTAATCACTCAGGCAGCTGGAATATGTGGATATGGAATTATATAATGCTGCAGGGAAAGCTCAGGGTCACAGCAGCCTCTGCCAGCACCCATCCAGCCTGAACCCCCCAACCTTTGTCCCCCAAAACACCCCAGAGCCCAGCCAGGAGCTGCTTTCCGTGGCCACTCAGTGCTCCCAGAACCAGAATCCCGGTGGCTCCCATGGCTCACGGGAGCACAGCACCTCCATCCCAGCAGGATGGGAGGTGGGGGATTTCGAGGAAAGCCAGGAAAACACTGGGAGCACCAAGCAGTAGGTGGGGTCCACACAACCCCTTCCCTTCCCTCAAAACCCCGTTTGATTCCCTGTTCTGAAGGAGAGCTGTCTCTCTGCAGGAGGGGTGGGCACCCGGCCCCAGCACTGCTCCCCCAGCTCCATTTGGTGAAGACATCAAAGGGTCTGCTCCCTCCGGGCACCCCAAAAGCACAGGAGCACCACATTTTAAGAGCTCTGCATTTCCAGACCTCTCTGCATTCCTGGAGTTTGGCTGGCATTCTCTCAGAAGGGGACAGAGGGAAAGGGATAGGTTCAATCCCTGGGGAATGCAGCTAGAGGAGAGAAAAAAAATCTCCATTTCCAGAGTGGATGCAAGGGGAAAGGAAAAAAAGAGAAACCCATGGTGATGGTGTTCATTTTAACTGTTCAGCCACTTGTAGCCTGATGCCATTAGAGGAAATAAACAGGTGAGAGGCACTCGAACGGTGCATGCAAGAGGAGATGGGAACAGAGACAAAACAAGGGCTGGGAGACAGAAGGAAGCACCGTGGCTTCCAAGAGAATTGAGGAGCTGGAGCAACGCTGCCTTCCCGAGCTCCACAAAGTTGGCAGCAATCGCTGTAAAAGTCCCTTTAAAAGGCTGCGTGGGCGCAGCCGCTGCCCAAAGCAAAGGGGACTGTGACACCCCGGTCCCCGTGGGGCTGCCGGCGCCGGGAGGGAGAGCTGCGGGATGGATCCTGCCGCTTCTCCCAAAGCATCCTTGAGCTGCCGGTGTCGCTGCCAGCGCTGTCCCCGGCCCGTGATGGACGAGGGGAGCTGCCACAGCCGGCACCGTCCCCGCTCGATAGCTCCGGGAGCGCGGCCATTTATACCCCGTGATGGATGCGGCGATCAAGGGCAGCGGCCGCGGCTCCTGGCACCCCCTCCGTGCGCCGGCAAAGGGTGTAAATTTGGCAGAACAGCTTCACTAAGCTCTGGTTGTTTATTTTCCGCGGCACTGCTGCATCCCTAGCTCGGTCCCGTGCACCGGGAAAAGCGGGTGGGGGATGCTAAGGGACATTCCTCACCTGGAGGAGGGCTGGGAAGCACGGCCCAAAGCATGGCTATCCAAGCACTGCTTGCCTCCAGCGGGGTTTTTTTGGATGTCTCCTGTCACTCCGAGCAGGCAGAACCCCCACCCCGTGCCACGTCTCCAGGTCCCCACCCCCCCAGCAGCAGGAGCAGGGATTCCCTGCAGACCCCGCGGAACGGATCCGGGCCTTGGTGCCACCTCCTCATGGCACTGCCAGGTGTGGGACCCCCGGAACCTCCCCAAATCCCCCTCCTCTCACGCACAGCTGCCTCAGCAGGACCCGACACGGATCCATCCCGCGATTTCCCTCGGAGAAATGAAGGGATTTCTGCTCTCGAGCTGCGAGACAATTGCAGAAATGGGTTTGCTTTGCCCACTTTCTTGTCCCTTCCCACCGAGCATCACCGTCCTCCCCAGCCCGCCGCACCCCCACGCCAACCACCAGGACACCGGGATCGGCTGTGAGGCTCTTGCGGCACCAAGCAGCCCGAGCCCGGGCTCCCAGACTGAATATTCATGAGCCAAAGGGCTGGAGCAAAAGGCGAGCGCAGCTGGGCAGCAAACAGGGCTGGGACGCGGAGATATTCCAAGAAAAAAAGGGGAAAAGAGGAGGAATTGCAGCGCCGAGGGGGTCAGAGGGTGGGTGAACCGAGAGGCACCAAGCGGCTGGAGCTGCCGCTGGCGAGGGGTGGCGGAGGAGGAGCGGCCCCATCTGCTCCCGGTGTCCCGCTGTCCCTCCTCCCGGCGCTCCTGACAGGCTGCAGAGCTATCGATGCCATTTGCCTCTGCCCCGGAGGCGTTTTGGTGATGGAAGATGCCTGCATTAGCACGAGGGGAAGCAGCAAATGTCTAGAGATAAAGAAAAAGAAAAATATATAAAAAAGATAAAAATCAGGCGAGTTCAGGAGGTGGATCCTACAGGGGTTGGGGTGTGCAAAGGGTTAAGCACAGGTTTGTTTCGGGAAATGGACACCTGGAAGGGAGACAGCAGGAGCACGAGAGCTTCAGCAGTGAGAGGAGCTGCTCCCCTGAGTGTCCCGGCCGTGCTGGGGTGTGTGACCCTCCCTCACTCCTGCCATCAGCCGGAGCCGGCTGCGAGGAGCCAGACAAAGGGGAAGATGGCTCTTCCTCCTCTGCAGATGTCACAGGTCACCGGGAGGCCACAGGCTTTAGGTGCTGCCAGTCACCCGCCCCAGCAGCAGCTCCGGGCTCGGTGCTTTGCTCAAAGCCTTCCCAGGAGCGGAGCTGGGACCTCTCAGCTCTGCCAGGGACGTTTGCAGATTTGGGACTCAGAAATCATGGAATGGTTTGGGTTGGAAGGGACTTTCAAGCTCATCCCATTCCAGCCCTGCCATGGGCAGGGACACCTTGCACTGTCCCAGGCTGCTCCAAGCCCTGTCCAACCTGGCCTTGGGCACTGCCAGGGATCCAGGGGCAGCCACAGCTGCTCTGGGCACCCTGTGCCAGCGCCTCATCACCCTCCCAGGGAACAATTCCTTCCCAATATACAACCTAACCCTGTCCTCTGTCAATTGCAGTCCATTCCCCATCACTCCAGGCCTTTATTACCAGTTCCCCTCCAGGTTTCTCCAGTGCAAGCCAGTGTAACACCACCAACCCTCAACCAACCCTGACCCTTCCCAAGGATCAGCTTTTCCCAAGGCCACCACACCCAGAAGCTCCCCTCTCCATTGCCAGGAGGTTTTTTGTGATAAAAACAAAAGCACTGACCTTCCCAGCTCCCTGTACAGGTATGTTCCCAGTGGGAAAACCCCCTCCACACCCAGGCAGGTGCTGCAGACCTCAGCTGAGGTGCAAACACAGCTTTCCCCCACATTTCCAGGCAGGGAAAAGGGAGCAGCTGGTGCCAGGGAGGTGACAAGGGCTGCCTCTCCCTGTCCTTGTCCCCAGCCCAGGCGCCTTTCCCACAGAAGGATGCACCAGTCCTGAGTGGGTATTTCAAACATCAAACTGAAAAGCTGAAAGGAAATAAAGAGATGTTCACAGGAGTGCTGAAGTGGCTGCTGTGCCACTCCTGCTGGAACATTAATATTTGCCAAAAATAATTTGTCTTTAATCAGACACAGCCATATATTTAGTTTTATGTCCGCTCTGGATCA
Source organism: Vidua macroura (assembly GCF_024509145.1). Taxonomy (NCBI): domain Eukaryota; kingdom Metazoa; phylum Chordata; class Aves; order Passeriformes; family Viduidae; genus Vidua; species Vidua macroura. The sequence goes on along the minus strand of NC_071588.1, from coordinate 10,041,547 downwards.
GTCTTTATTACCTTGGGCCACTTCAGCTCCTTCATGGCCTGCCAGGGATCAGCATCCAGGAGGGCAGGAGCTGGTGGCACCCAGGGAAGTGTCCCCAGGGCCTGTGTGTGCAGGGTGAGCCCCAAAAGCAAAGAGAACGACCACAACAAGAAGCATTTTTGCATTTCTGGGGAGTGGCAGACAGCTTGGAGGTGGATCAGGGGGCATTTAATTCACTTCTGATCTGGAACAAGCCCCGTTATTTTTGCTCCTGGCCCCACCCAGCAGTAACACGTTCTGTGATGCCCAGGACAGCTTCCCGGGGGATGACAAGCCCGTTCCTGCCGGGGTTTGCATTTCCAGCTCGTGCCAATTAACGAGGTGTCACCCCGAGCCCGCCTGCAAAGCGCTCGCAGCCCCTCTCCCCAAACAGGGGCTGCCCAAATCCCAAAGGATGGGCTGGAGGAGGAGAATCCAGCCCCCAAAACCCCAGTGCCAACCCTCTGGCTCCAGTGCCAGGCTTCTCCCAGAAGAGGTTCCAGAGCTGGGCAGAGCACCCTTAATTCAAATGGGAGGAGCAGCCCTGCTGTGGCCCTGGGAGCAGGCAGGGACCTGCCCAGGGAGTCCCCTGCTCCAAACCCCATTTCCAGAGGCAGAGCTCTGAAAGGAGAGCTCCAGCTGAGCCCTGTGGTCCTGTCTGAGCCCCTGGGCTGTGCTGCCTCTGCAGCCCCACACAAGACCAGAAGCAGTGATTTTGGGCTGGCAGAACTCGCTGGGGTGGTCTGGGGAGCAGCCCCAACACTGCCCTGCCCAGATGAGAGCTGAGCTGCTCCCTGAAGGAAGAGCTCACCACCACTCCAAATACAACATCTGTCAATAAATCCCAGTGCAACACCCCAGACCCGGCTGGAGGTACCACAGATGTTCATCAGTGATTTTATAGTCGTGGAGATCCCACCAAAACCACCCAGAGGCATCCAGGAGCCTCTTCCAGCCCCCAAACCCAGCCCTGTGCATCCCTCACCCCAAAACACATCCAGAACGTGCATCACTCAAGGCTTCTCTCCCACCCAGTTCATCCCACAGACACTCAGAGTCCATCTGAAGTAAAAGACCATCAGAAGTGGGGAACTCTACAGCAAAGCTCAGAGCTAGAAAGACAAGGCCAGGTTGGATGGGCTTGGAGTAACCTGCTCTGGTGGAAGGTGTCCTTCCACCACAGGGGTTGGGATGGGATGAGCTTCAAGGACCTTCCCAACACAAACCATTTAATGATTTTAAGATCCAGGCTCCCCCTTGGTTTAACTCTTCCCCCAAACCCACAGTTGAATGTGCAGGGTGGGCACAACCACGAACCAAAACTCAGAATATTCATGACCAAGGCAGTCAGGAGAGGTTTGTTGAATACATTCACATAATTAATACATATGAGAACATTGCAATTCCCCTCTTTGCTGGTCCACAAACAGAAAGAAGCTAAATTCATTAGATTAATATTTGTTGAGACTTATTAGTTTAGCTCTAATTTCATGATCAGATGGCATTTTTGGGGAGTTGAAAAGCAAGCTCTAAAGATTCATTGGCTCTAAATTATGGCATTAAAGAGCAAGGAGCTTTAAAAATTTCTAGGAAAAGAAATTTCCTGTTGCTGGTTTGCCCCTAACACCGTTCTCCCACCAGCTGGGGAGTCAGGCACTTCTGTTCCTCACTCAGGCCCAGGCCAGGGCCCAGGCTGGTTGATATTAAAGCAAATTTCAAAGCTGCCCAAAACGGGGTGGCCTCCTGGCTCTGATGGTGCTGAAACAGAGATTTTTGGAGTTAAGTTAACAAAATGAATTAAGCATTTATAATGTCGCTTGTAGAGTTATGTATTGAATTTTAACCTTTTACTTAAGAAACCTCTGCCTGGTACAAAGGACATAGGAAAATGCAAATTTCTGAAGCCTCTTGCATAAAGAACAATACCAGAGGAGGCAAAGAACCCAGATAAAGAAGCTCCTCTGTCTCCAAGCCTATCAAGACTGACTTGGTACTCAGATAACACCAAAGGACCAAAAGCACACGCGCAGAGAGGAAAAGTTCAAAAGTTCAGCCATGAAGAAGACCACAATCTTCAGCCTCAGGACCACCGAGAGACCCCCGTGCGACCACCACAGCAAACCACGCATGCCCAGAAGGGCGTGGACTTATTTAGCATGAGAGGCGAGGACAGGCGGGGCCAGGGGTTGAATATGCATGAAAAAGTTGTGCAATGTATTGCGTATGGAACCTCTTTAAAGAATAAAAGTGTGGGTCAGACCGAGGCTCGGGGCACAAGTTTTGGAGAGCTATCTCACTTGTGCCGGGCGCTGACATACACACCCACTTCATAACTACCCCAGGGTGTGGGGTCTGTTTATTTATTCCACGTATTGCTTCAGTGCCACCCCCATGAGACCTCAGAAGAAAGCCCAGATGCCTTTAAATCGTCTCCTCGCTGAGCTGGGTGGTGACACCTGGGCTGACTGGGGTGGTGTCCTCACCAGCACCGGGGTGAGCCCAACCCCTCTGTGCTGCAGCCAAGCAGAGCCCTTGCCCCGAGGCGAGGCTGCCCTGCACTCGTTCCCGGGAGCCCTCACCCCATAAAGCCATGGCAGGAACATAAACCACGGCTGCCGACCCCACTCCAGCTCTGCTGCTCCATGCGTGAAGTCCTGCAAGCCCCCGGAGCCAGGGGAATAAATTTCATCCCAAGGAAGGCTTTGTGCAGCAAAAAAGGGCTTCATTGTGTGCACCAGGGAGCTGGAAAGAGCGAGGAATGCTCAAGGGATGGTTGTCCAGCAATATTCCTGCCCCCGAGCAGCTCTGGATGCTGGAGGATTTCCCAGGCCGTGCTCTGGAGGTGGTGGGAAAACCTGGACACGTCCCCGAGGCAGCCTGGGGAAGGGCACTCCCCTTGGAGGTGACATTCCTGCACCTGAAGGAAACTTTCAGGGAGGCAGAATTAATTCTGAAGTGTCATTATCTCAATTAGAGCACGGAAAAAAAGCCAAGGCTCTCAGCTGGCAGAAGCCACGGCAGAGTTCTGGTGGCTTTGCCCCAGCTGGGGAGAAAGCAAAGCTCAGGTGACCCTGCCGAGATGCCAGGTAGATTCCAGGTCCATTCCCAGGGCTCAGAGGCGCTCAGGGCTCCGTCCTGCTCCCGTGCCGTGTTTGCTGTGGCCAGGAGCTCCTCTTGTCCCGGCTGGAGGGGTCAGCAGCCCGGCAGGGGCGGGCTCCATCCCCGGGGCACCCCTGGGCCCGCTCCCCGCGCCGGCAGCTGCCGGGTGGGTGACCCCCGCGGGTCCCCGCGCTGACAAAAGGCCTATCTTCTCTCCGCCTAAATGATTTAAATTCTAATCAAACATCATTTATAGCACATCTCGGAGCCGTCTCCCGGGAGCTGGTCCCACGTGAGCCGTTGCCAGGGCAACCGGGGGGTCTCATTTCAGAAATGTCAGATTGCATTATTGTCTTCACACTTCTCTGATAACCCGGTGTCTCTCCCTCTCCTGCCAGCGCCCCCCCTCCCCGGCAGCCAACCCCCACTCTCCTCCCTGCCCCGCTCCCCGGAGGAAATCACCGGCTCCGTTTCACTCCCTGCCCTGCCAGCGCCACCCTCCCGAGGCAGGGTCCCGGTGGGCTCCGCCGCCAGCTCGGTGTCCCGTTATTTAGGATGGAAGGGAAAAGGAAGGCTGGCTTTGTGTGGATCGTGCTGGGATGGAGGTGATGCTCCCGTCACCCCTCTGCATCCCCTGCCACGCAGGGGGAGCAGCTGCACGGGGCTACTTGCTGGGCTCCCAAAAAACTGATGGGAGAAGGGTGGACAGAGCTCGGAGGAAGATTTTGGTCTGTCTGGATGACAGACCTGCAGCTTTCACAGGGCATGTCCCAGCACATCCAGAGCAGGGTGTCCTGCAGGGCCCAGCCCTGAGGGGACACTGCAGGACTCCTGCCAGGGCTCCCCCTCTGCCCCACGGCAGGGTGAGCACCGGGGCCAGGCCAGCGAGGGACTGACCCCATGGGCACCCTCTGGAGCACGGCTGCTTCTCTGCTCCCTGGTTTTCCCTTCCCCCTTTCTAGGGAGGAAGGGAAAAGCCATGGGGAGGGGTGGAACCACCGGGTCTTGAGGGTCCCTTCCAACCCAAACATAAACTCCAGCTTCTCCTTGTTCCCACATCTTCTCTTCCCACATCACCGGCTCCCTGTGGCCAGCTGAGCTGCTCTGGCCCCCTCCGTGACTCCAAGGACACCCCCACAGTTCCTTGTTCCTAGGTCCAGCCTGGAGCAGTGACACCACAGATGAACATTCAGTGAGCCCAGCCCTGAGATGTCCAAACCCAGCAGAACCCATGGATCTCACACGCTGCTGGGAATAATATCCTGGGGAAAAACAGTCCTGGCAAGGGTTTGGCCAGGAACCAGTGCCCACAGGGAAAAACTGAGGTGTTTTGATTATTCTGCCACAGCTTAGGGGAGCTGGGTGCATAAACTGTGCCTGGTGTTGTGCTTCAGGTGGTTTCCTACAGGAGCTGTCCCTGCTCATGTCCCACACCATCCCAACAGCCCCAGTTCCCCTGTTTTTAACGCTGTGTCCTGCTGGAAGGTGACAGGGCAGTGGTGGTGTCACCCCCACAGTCCCCAGGCACCATCACGAGCCCACACGTGCTGTCCCATGTCCATCCCTCCATCCATCCATCTGCCTGATAAACCCCTAATGAACCTCCCAACTCTGCCTCTTCCCAAAGAATAAACCAGCCCTGGCCCAGGCGGTTAATATTTAACTGAATAAGGGCCATAAATATGGAAAATGGGACTTTTAATTAAATAAGCAGCTTTTAAAAGGGCCCTTGGGCCGAAGAGGCTTTTGTTTAAATATGATTGATTTGACACGTCCTTTCCCTCCCGCTTTCTCCCGCTCTCTCCCTCTCCTGCTTGGTGCAGGGATGGGAAGCAGGCTGCAGCACGGTCCTGCTGCAGGACCCTGTGCCTGCCTGTGCCCCAAAACCTTCCCACAGCCTCGGGCAGGCAGCTCGGGGAGCGTGGGAGCGCTTGGGTGGGCACCCAAGCAAGGACAGCTCACTGCAGCTGCTTTTAACGGGAGCAGGAGGTTTGCCCTGGCTGCTGAGCCACCCCAGCCCACCCCAGCTGCTGAAACCAGGGATGCTGGGGACACCTTGCACCCCCCGGGGCAGCACTGTCCCCATCTCATAACCCTGTGATCTTCCCCTGCGGTGGGTCCCTTACAGAGGTGATGGAAGGGAAACTGAGGCAGGCAGCAGATGGGCAGCACAGCCAGGGGAAGGGACTTTTCCTGGTGCTTTTGCAGTTGGATTCACCCCCCAGAATTTCCTCACACATGGACTCTGGGAGCAAACACAGAGTAAAACCAGGTCTTAATGACTTTGCTGTTGCTGACATTTGGGCATTGCCTGCTGGAGCAAGCGGCACTAATTACTTCTTCCTCAGCCAGGCATGATGGGAGCGGGGCGTTCAGGGAGTGCCGGGGGCACCGGGACCTTTCCAGCCTTGGGGAGACCCTGGGGGGGTGTTGGGGTGCCAGGCCAGCAGTGTCACCCCCTGAGCAGCAGTGCCCTGGGCTGATGGACCCACCGTGCTCCCAGGAGCAGCGCCAGGCCTGGCTCTGCAGGGAACAGGAGTGGGGTGAAGTCACGGGAGCCTGAGGGGCAGGAATCCTTGGGAAAAGATGGGAAAAGGACCAGAGCTGCACCCACACGGGCAGGGGAGGAGGCAGTGCCCATCCCTGGCTCCCGTGGGGCACAGAGAAGCTGGGAAAGGGCACAAAGGACGTCCCCAGAACTGAATGGCCCGGACTGAGGGACAGGGACAGGCCCAGAGAAGAGGCAGCCCAGGGAGGGTCGCTCTCAGCTGGTTCCTCCTCGGTTTTCCACCCGTGGTTTTCCCAGTCCATCCCCCACGGATGGCACAGACCCCGGGCTGCCATGGTGGGTTTCAGCTGAGAACACACAGTTAATTATCTCCAAAACAACTCGGGGCAAGCAAAATGTTCCCTGGGCCCAGACCTGTTCCTTCCCTGGGATTTCATGAGTGAAGATGTGAAAATGGGGGAAAAACATGGGAAAATGTGGAAAGGAGCAGGTAAGGATTCACATCACTTCTGGGTATCCCTGGGTGTGGAAATGCCCAGCAGAGGTGCCCAGAGCCAGACTGTGCTGCTGAGGGGGCTTGTCCCACAGCAATGTCAGCGGTATCCCCTCAGGCTGGGTGGATCCAGGGCTTGAGGCACTCCCTGGGTCTGAGCACCCTCGGTGGTGACACAGCTCAGGGATGTGTCCCCAAACTCTGCCCAGTGCTGGGGTGCCCAGAGGTCTGGGAGCAGGCAGGTGTCCCTCAGTGGTGGCACAGGGACAGCTGCTGGCACTGCCAGATACTTCCAGGCACCCTGGGGTGACTCCAGGTCCTAATCCTTCAAACCCATCACTAAACTTTTTGTGTTTCCCCTTTAAAGCAGCCGAGGCACTGCCTGGGTGAGTTGGTGATGAGCTGCCCCCCTTCCCAGGGCTCCTCTCCTCCAAACCCCCCTCTGGCACCCCCTGATCTGAGTGCCCATTCCAAGGCACTGCAGTGTCCTCATTTCTCTGCCTCTGAAATCTGGGCACATCTCAGCCCTGGTGTGCAGCTTCAGAGCAGCAAAACATCCCTGAATCCTGGTGTTTCCTTCATCCCACCTTCTCCCAGCCCTTCCCTCCGGGTGTCAGTGCTGCTGGGAGGACAAGGGATGGTTTTTGGAAGGGGCAGCTCAGGAGGTGGAGCCAGGGGACAAACCTGGGCAGGGGTTTCTCAGTTCTGCTCATCTCCTGCTGGTGCCACCTGAGGGTTTTAAGGTTTTCAATGCCTGAAGAGATGATTTGAAAAGCAAATTGTAAACCTATCCCAGGTGGAGATGGGAGAAACCCTTGGCCCGTGGGTTGGGAAGGGCTGTCCTGGATGTCCCTGAGCTGCTGAGTGGTCCCCAGTGTGACACGGGGAGCCTGGCCCTCAGCATCACTCCGAGTCCCCCTGACCTCCAGGGATGCTGTGACTGCAGCATTTTTGGATGCTGAGGGCTCCTAAAATCTCCCCCCACCAAACCCTGAGCCAGCCCATCTGATGTGCTCAGCCCTGATGGAATCAGTGGCATTTTCATGGATTCAGGCTCAAATTAACCTCAGTGAGAAAACCAATCTGGCCAGAGGCACCACCCAGGGGGTCTGATGCCACCAGCAGATCCCGACTCGGGGCTGCTCCTGGGGGCTCGAGGCAAAAGGCAGAGCTCCTCCTGGCACTGCAGAGATAGAGATTTATTTTTTTTTTAAGGGGAAAAAAAAAAAAACGGGGGGAGGGGGTAAAAAAAGGCCCCGTGTTTGCAGCCAACACGTGTAATCTGTTGCAGCCCTTGTCAGACAAAACAGTTTTGCCGTAAGACAGCGATTCCCAGAGGGGAAAGGGGCGAAGTGAAAATACTTTATCAGCTGCCTACATATGTAAAGCAGTACCCTGGTTGAAAAGCAAAGCCTCTTTCCCTTTGAAAGCTGGGAAGGGAGAGACGGGAGGCGACTGCCTGGGAGCGGGGACAGAAATGACACAGGCACAAAGCCCAGCACAGCAAAGCCCAGGCCTCCCTCCTAAACTGCTCTTATCTCCCTATCGGCCCCAAAAACTACCTGGCTGTGGAGAAGAAACAAAGCCAAACAAAACCCAGATGTGGCTCAGTTTGGGAAACGAAAACTATGGTTTTTAATGTACAGGAATTATTGCTCTTATTTCCCTATCGGCCCCAAAAATGCTCCTATCTCCCTATCGGCTCAAAAAACTACCTGGCTGTGGAGAAGAAACAAAGCCAACCAAAACTGAGACGTGGCTCAGTTTGGGAAACTAAAAATATGGTTTTTAATGTACAGAATGTGGTTTTTAATGTACAGGAATTATTTAATTCAGATATTAAGAGCAGGTTCTGTCAGAGTCCCCAGGTCAGCAGGGAAATGTCCATTGCTCCAGGTTCCTCTTCCCTCAGGTTGGGCTGAGATGAAGGGAATCACTCCCTGCCTGGACTTAAGAAGTGATGCTCAGGAGCAGCCAGCAGATAAGGGTTTTCCTTCCTCTCTGAGTTTAAAATCTGCTTCAAAGGCTGGGAATTCCAGGACCTGGACACACGGCATAAATCAGCCCTTGGGTTCACAGCACGAGTGGACTCTACTGGCAACAAGTGGGCTGGCTCCTCATGGAGGCTTCTCCTGCTCCATCCATCAGCCAGAGACCTGAGAAGGTGGGGAAAAAAATTAATTCCAGGTAGCAGCCCCCTCAGCAGGACAGCGAGGGGACACAGGCTGGGCTCGGGGGACACCGAGCTGGGATGGAGAGCCCAGGAGGAGCTGAGATCCTGGGACACTTCCATGGATAGGGATGCACAGAGGCAGGGGGGAGATAAGGAATGGGATGGGGGGGAGGAAGGGGAGCAAAGAAAGGAGGGAAGCAGGAGAAGGGCAGGCAGGGAAGCGGGGCGGGGGGAGAGGGAAGGAGCCTGCGCGTGCCCATCTGGGCCATGCATCACATTGAAATTGTCCCGCATTAAAAATTCACCAGCCAGTGAATTTTCAAGGGATTTGTAGTAATTAGATGACAAAATGCTGGCAAATCTCAGGCTTGCCAAAGATGTTACTCAGGGGTCAAAGACTCGACACTTTTGGCTGGGTAATTTGTAAGTGTCAATCACACTCAGGCATCAGAGGGAAAGGAGAGATCCAAGGGCTGAATCCTAACGAAGTCCAAGGCTCCTGCCTGCTGAGGCCCCCTCCTGCTGCCACCCAGGCCTGAGACCCCCAGCTGAAACCACACGGGGCTGATTTGGTTTCTTGTTTTTTAAATTACAAGAAGAAACTTCCCAGGTTTTTCAGCAGGGAGAGTTCCTGCTCTGCTCTGCAGCTGCCTGGGCTGATGTGCTGTCCTGTTTATCTTGCTGGGGGGCAGAATGGGCTGTGACCCCCCCGGGGCTGATGCCTCTGCAGAGCCCTGCACAAGTTCTTCTGCCACGTGGCTGGAATTGCTCCTGAGACAGTCCACCCTGCTGCTTCCTGGGGTTGACACACTGGGCTGAGTCGGGCTGAAAATGGAATTAAAGCATCTCCTGCCTTGTTCCTGCCTCCCCACTGGGTGTCACAGAGACTTTGGGGCCACCAAAGCAACGCCATGGGTTGTGTCTGCCTGTGCTGGCTCTGTTGGAAAACCCAGGTTCATTCAGATCCACAGGATTCTCCCAGCCCTGGGCTGGAGGGGGGGCCCACCTCAGGCTGAGCCCATGGCAGCAGCTCATCCCACACACCCACCCAGAGCCCGGGGGAGAAAAGAAATTTGAGTTTTCTACATCATCAGCTTAAAACCAAACCACAAAATGCAAAAATTAATGCTTTGCCCAAAAGACCAGGGGAGATCCCTGTCGCAGCCAGGTGTGAAGCTGCAGTGTGGGCTCAGCCTTGCTGAGGCTGAGGTTAAGCCTGGGCTTTGCTGCCGGCTTTTGGGGGCAGAGGATGGCTCTGCGAGGGTGGCTGCCTAGCCCCAGATCTCTCCTGGAGGGATTTTTGCCTTTTGTGGTCTGGTTTCTAAGCTGATGAAGTAGAAAAGCCCTGGATTTCTCAGCCAGCACCAGCACCAGGGGGATGGCTGCTAACAGGGGCTGCACTTACCCCCAAAATATTTGGGGTCACCAAATGTGGGAGAGGCAGGAGCAGGAGCCTGCCTTACTCTCCATCTCTCATGGCTCCTAAAGCTGTTACCCCTGCTAAACCCCACCTCCAGTCTTGGGCTGTGAGGGGTGACTGAAGCTGTCAGGGAGGGATGGGGAGGTCCTGGCCATCAGCTCTGAGGTGCTGAGGCATCACACAGCACCCATCACACCCCAAGGAGAAGCACTGCACATCCCAAACCCCCTTCCACTGAAAGAAGCCAAGTCCCAGAGGAAAGGAAGCTAAAGGAGGGTTGTTTGCTCCATCCCTCCCAGTGTGCTGGATTGGGGGAGTGTTCTTAATCCAAGGAGGGGAGAGATGGGAAAGGGCAGGAGGGAAATGGCCTCTGGACAGAGCTGCTGTGGTTTAGGTGAATGCAGAGCCATTCCTGGCTGCAGGCCAGCAGCACTGGGAGAGCTGGAAAAGGAGGCAAGCAGCAGTGATGCTCTCCAGCTACTGTGCTGCCCCAGACAAGGGAGCTGAGGGGATTGGGAATGTGGCTGGAGGTTCCTCCTCAATTTCCAAAGTCATTCAGCAGCTGCAAAACACCTTGCAGGGGCAGCCTTCCTCCAGCTCCTCATCAGCTGCACTTCCAGCTCCTACTCCACATATTTAAACAGCCCAAATCATGGGCTGAGGGCTGCAGGGGGTCTGGGCTGAGGGGTTTTTCCATGGTTTTATCTTCACTTGATCTAACAGTGCTGTCAGATGCTGCTGGAAGGATATTTGCTGGGAAGCAGCAGGGAAGGACTCTGCCTGTCACTGCTCTGTCCAGTGCTGGGCACTTGGGAGCCATTCCCTGCTCACAGGGGGTGTCCATGGGATGTTTCCTGCCTGTCAGAGCTTGCTGCTGGCAGAAAACCACCCCCAGCCCCACCCCACTGCAGCTGAACACAGCTCCTACCACTGCCCTGCTTGCTCTTGCAGGAGAAAACGAACCAGAAAACGCCACATTTTAGTTGAGGGAACACAAAGAAAACCTTTCCCCCCCCAGATCACCTCTCCTGACACACACCACAGCCCTTACTGCCCTCCCACTCTGTCCCAGCAGCTTTGCTAAACCCTGAGCTGGGGATGATGTCACATGTGGGGACCTGGTGACGCTGGCTCTGTACCCCCTGGTCCACACTCATCCCCAGCAGCCCACCGTGGTCCTGGGGCTGGAACAGAGAGACAAATCTAATTACATGGCACTAATTATGGCCTGTGGAACGCAGGGACTGTGCTCCTGCAGCTCCCAGGGGAGGTGAGACACTCCCTTCTCCAGGATGCTGCCCACCTCCCTGCTCCTGTGCTGGCATCACTTCCCGTTTGTCACCGATTCAGGTCACACCCTGCACACCCCCAGCTCTGCTGTGCTCTGCCTCCCTTCCCAGCTCCAGTTTGGGGTGAAAGCCTCCCTGATTAGCCAATTTGGATCCCTATTTACTGTGAATTACCGAGCCTGATTATTATTCATGGCTGGTGAAGGCTGAGCTCTCAAGCCCGGCCATGCGGTTTCTCTTCCTCTCCAGTGCATATATTTAGGGAAAACAGGAGGCAGAGTGCCTCAGTCAGGGAAGCTGCACGCTGCCTCCTCCTCCTCCTGCTGTATTTCCTGCTGAGGAAGGTGCTGGTGGATGCTGGAATGTGGTGCCAAACAGTGGTCATGCTGTGACCCAGGGTAAAGTCCAGATGTGCTGGAATACTGGTCCCTTCCAACTCGGCTTCTCTTGGGATTCTGGGATTAAGGAGAAGCTCCCCAAATCTCCCAGCCAGCATCCAAGGCAACTCTCTCAATCTACATTTGCAAATTCTTCCTGAAGTCCAACCTGAAGCTCCCTCTGGAGATTCCAGAGCTCGTGGAGTCAGCAGCTGGGCTGGAAAGCAGCAGGCAGGACACAGGGGATGCAGGATCTTCCTGCAGGCCTGCAAAGGGGGAGTGAATGGCATTTACCGTGCCTGCTTGGCCTTTAAGTGCTTTCCTGACCTCATTCCATGGCACACACCTGGGAGGAAGACAGGGAAGATGGGCCTGAAGGGATGAGAAGAGCTGGAATTCCTGAACTGTAGGAGCAGTGCAGTGGTGATGAAAAGAAACCACCAAGAGCTCAGAGATGCTGCCTGCCTGTCCCTGCCAGCTCTCCTGCCTTCTCCTGTGGCACAGAAAGGAAAACACAGATGGTGGTCAGGAGCTTTCCAAAGGGAATGGGCCACTTTGGGCACTCACAGGGCACAGTGGCACAGCAGAGGGGCTGGCAGTGCCCAGCAGACCCAGGCTCCCTGGAGATCCTCTGTGCCTCACCTTGCTTTGCTGGCTGTGCCCATAAGGAGATAAAAGCCCACACAGGCCTCTGGCAACAGGCAGCAATGAAGGAGAGCTGCTTCTACATTAAAACCCCTTAACCCTCTCATTCAGTAAAAAAAGCTGCATTTGAATAATATCCTAATCCAATTGCAGAGCTGGCCCTGGGGAGGGGGATCTGCAGCGTGCCTGGGGAGCAGCTGCAGCCACCACAGCTCCTGCTCCTGTCCTGTCACCCTGCATGAAGCTGTCAGAACCTGTCAGACACCCACTGACCAAGGCAGAGGGCTTCGAGCCCCCAGGGACCCTGCACCATATCCCAGCAGCCAGAACTGAGTGTAAGCACTGGTTTGAGCTCTCTGGTGGGGAGAGCAAGGTTGAGCACAGCCCAGAGAGCCCGTCTGGGGTGGCTGTACCCCAGCTCTCATCTGCAGAGCCAGGGCTGATGGATGACTCTGCCTTGGAGCTGCTCATCTTCTCTGCCTGGCTACAGCACTCACACCCCAAAAGGGCCACCCAGATGAGCATCACACCCACCCTGTGCCCAGCTCTGCCCAGGGAGCACAGGGCACACACGGTGACACTGACCCTGGGGTGTCAAGAGCCAGCAGAACGAGGGGGACAGGGCTACAGCTCATCCCAGCCCAGTGCAACCATCAGTGTGCAATCATTTGGTACAGACAAAACCCTCCTGAACAGCAGAAAAGAAACTATTCCCCCTCGCAAGGCAAACAAGAGCACTGCAGCAGCACTGCGAGGTTAAGTACCAGGGGGAGGCTGTTCCCTGCTTTAGCTCCGTGGACAGGTAACAGAGTTTGCATTATTTTATCATTAGGATTGCTTCAGATCAGGGGGGAAAAAGAAAACAGCCAGTGGGGAGTGCTGAATTTCTGCAGATCTACTTAAGTGATCATTTTAATTCAGGTGTATGCTCGTTTTTAGAAAATTCCTGCTGTAATTTTAGGGGTGCAACGTGTGGGATTCTCAATACGTAACAAAGAAGTGGAGCAGGAATTAACTCCAACTGTTCTCCAGAGCTGTGATCAGCACTTCCATAATTAATGTCCAGGCACATATATATCTGTGTACACATACACAGCCCCCCCCCGCTCACATCAAACAGATTTCCTTGATACCAAATTGCCTGAAAAATTAACCAATGTCAAACTGCTCCACAAGATAAGTATCATTAAGGGAAAAAGAAAATCTTCATTATGTTTGAAGGTACAGGGGAAAAAAAAAATCCCTCATGAATGTTTTCCAGCCTGTTCCCAGCCTGGGAAATAACATGTTTTAAAACATATCAAAGGGTTAAATTAATTTTCATTAAAATTTAAATTTGAGAAGGCTCCCTCTCTTCTTTCCTCCCTCCTCCCCCTTTGAACGTTTGACTGGCAACCATTTCATATTTCAATCTCGGCAGAACAAATTGAATTAGATGTTGAAACCAAACTCTGCTCTGTTCTCTAAAGCCTACATGCTCTGCTTGTGCTAATCCTTTTCGTCGCCGCTGCAGACCTCAGAGACACTCAGCAAGAAACCTGCCCTGCCACAAAAGACAATGAAGGGAAAGAGGAAAAAAAAAAAAAAGAAAAAACAGGAAAAAAAAAAAAACCCACAGGAAAATCCAAGCCCAACCTGCAATGCTGCAGAGCTTTGCTGAAATCATGTGCTGGGTAATGCATGTGCCTGGAGGGGACCCTGCCCAGCTTCTCTGTCCTGTGTGCTGGGCAGGGGCTGGTCCTGCACAGCCAGGATGGTCAAACATCCCTGCTGAACTGAAATGTAACTTGGCTAAGGCTGAGGTTTCCCTGCAGTGACCCCCTGGTGCAGAGCTGTGCCAGTGCTGGGGCACGTGGTGAAGGCAGTGGGGAACAGGGACAGGAATGCCACTCGTCAATGCCAAGCAACAAAAGGGGAATAAAGCTTGTCACCACATCAGGTGACACTGCCACCCCCTCTGACAGCGCTGCCTCCACACCTGTGCCTCAGTTTCCCCCCCTGCTGCACAGCTGGTGCTGCTGTACAGGATGAGGGCTTCACACCACAGCCCTGAGACACCCCAAAGGGCTATTCCTGAATTTTGCTCTGTCCCCTGAGCCAGCACGGCCAGGTCCTGGCAGGAGTGGCTGCTGTTGGGTTTGGGAAGCCTCTCGGTGGCAGCAGCAGGGCTCTGGAGCTGCAGCACAGTTTGGGGGACCAGCAAGGGGGTGTCACACCTCTGGTCCCTGAGCAGGAGCTCAGCCTGGGACTGCAGCTCAGTGTTGAGCCCTGTTCTTGGAATTCTGCAGAAAATGTGGTGGTGGAATGTGGGGTAGGACACATCTGTAAGCATCACGTGCCCTGGCCCTCGGGCTGCCCGCTGGACAAGGTGTGCACAGCACTCACACCTGGAGGCATCCCCGAATCAGAGCTGGACAGATGGCACCCCAAAGCCCTGGCACTCCTGCAGTGGCCCTGCATGGAGCAGGCAGTGCTGGCTGAACCCGGCTCAGATGCTGTGAACAGGGTCCCATCAGACACTCAGGGTTTCCACTGTGGCCACAAACACAAAGGACACCACGAGCCCACCTCCCCTCTCCTGAACCCACACAGGGTGAGCTCGGGGGTCTCAAAAGGGTCAGAGGGGCTGGCAGGACTGCAGGGTTTGACCTCGGGGAGCCATTTCATCCTGGCTCCCTCCTGCCATCCCACATTTTCCAGCCTTGAGATGCTGCCCCAAGACACACCAAGGAGGATTGATGGCAGCCAGGACTCACTTGGGTGTGGAGTTTTTGGTACTGGCAGGGAAAAGGCCTTTGCCAAACTATCTGTGACATGGTAGCAGCTGCAGGTTGGTGTCCAAACAGGGATTCTGATTTTTTGGCAGCCCATCTCTTCTCCCCCAGCCACAGGGAGGGACAATTCACAGCCTGACAGCGATTCCTGCTGCAGCAGGAATTCTGCTGCCTTCCCCTGGGGGGATGCCAACAGCCAGGGGAGCACACAGAACACACCCAGGGCATGCACTCACTTCAACACTGGGCTCAAACCGAGCCAAATCTGGGCTGTAACCCCTGGGACCACAAACAGGAGCCTCTGGGGTCACAGGGGGGAGAGGCAAAGGCTGGGATTCCTGCTTGAAGGCTGCTGCTCCTTTGGAATTCCACCTTCTCCTGCCCCTGGTGCTACCGACCCTGCAGCAAGCCAGGACACTGTGACTTTTAGGGCCAGCTGTGCCCACCCTGGCCCCACTGCCCCAGTACCCACCTCAGCAGACCCCAGGCAGCTGTTAGATGTCCTCATCCTTGTTATTGTCCTCCTCTTCCAGGTGCTCCATGATTTCATTCAAAATCTCCGATCGTTTCCTCTTCTTCGGGGAGTCTGTCCAGGCCCGGGTGGGAGTGAAGGGGAGGAAGAGAAAAGCAAAAATTACAACCTGGACCCACCTTGGGAGGGGCTGAGGGGGCTGGAGGGAGCAGGATACCCTTCCAGGTGAAGGTCATCCATATCATATATCAATCAATATCAATATCAGGTCCTGGAAGGAGCTGGGATTCCAATACCTCCCACCCGTGCTTTAGTTCACAGGCTGGGAGCAAACAGCAGCCAAACAGCTGATGGTGATGCCAGCCCTTCCTGCTGACCCCAATTCACCATGGGATTCACAATCTTCCTGTGGAAAAGTGGCTGCAAGCCTAACCAGGAGCTCATCAGGGCTCTTGGCAGGACACAGCACCACCGACACCTGGCTGAGACCACCCCAGCCCAGCAGCCCAGTGCACATCCCTCACCTGGGTGGGACCATGTCCCTGCTCTGCCCCTCCTGCCCCACAGCTCCCGAGGGACACAGCACCATGCACACATCCCTCCCAATGCATGCAGGACAGAGGGGAACCCTGGGGGGCTGCCAGCACCTGAGGGGACATCCCAAGCCCGGCTCTGAGGTGACAAAGCCATTTGGTCCCTGATCTGAGGCTGACATCCTCCTTTATGCTGGGCAAGCAGTGCCCTCCCGGCAGGAGCCGTGGCACAGCCCCCTCTCCCCCCCTGGCTCCCCAGCTCGCTCGCAGCACATGGAGAACAGCTGTTTAAATCCTGCTTTCAGACATCAAAAGCCTCGCTGGGTTTCTCAAACAAACAAACATACCATAGGACTAAAGAAAAGGTGTAAAATAAATAAATGGAACAAGCTGTGCATTTTCTTTTAGTATTACAGCTGCTGCGGGAGATAAACAACAAGTAAATGTCACAAAACATCAATACAGAAGAAATTAACCTGACAAAAGCTCACATCCCCCCCCTCTCTGCCTCCCCCCCAACTCCCAACAATTTTGCATTTCTGGAGTTCCCATCTAATGATTTTATTTTTCAATTAATTCCTTGACAGAGAGCCAGAACCTGCCTCCCTTCTCCCTGGGGGCTGTGGGGATGGAGGGGGATGAGGGTGCTGATGGACCCTGCTGCCCTCCCAGCACCCACCCCACCGAGCTCAGGGGAGCCATGGGGGCCACAAGGTGCCACCCCAAGACCCTCCAGCAGCTCTTCCCAAAGGAAGAATCACCCAAAGGCACAAGGGATAACCCACTCTGGAGGAAGGTGCCAGCTCAGCAGTTCTTTATTCTGCTCCCAGCTCTCCTGCTTTGGAATGGCATCAAATGTGGTCTCATCTCCCAGATCCACTGTAGGAGCGTGTCCTGTACCTGCCACCCCTTCCCAACCAGACCCTGGCAGGCCCCTCATGGAGATCCCACAATGCTGAGGCTGCACAGCAGAGGAAAAGTTGGAAATGGGACACTGGGTGCAAAGGGAGCATCCCTCAGCAGAGCAGCACCTGCTATGGCACGGGCAGGGGTTGGGCAGGGAAATCCCCCCAGATTCACCAGCTTGGCCACGGGGAGCACCAGCAGCATCCCCTTCTTATCTAACAAGGGGAAAATAAAAACCCAGGAGGGTGGGGAAGCGAATTGGTTCGACTTCCTTCCGTTCTGCTGCTCCAAGCTGGTTAAGGTTTGCCGCTAACGATCCCATTTGCTTCCTTTAAACAATGGGCAAAGCCGGCGGGGGTGGGCCGGGAGGGGGATTACCACGGGATTAGAATGTGGCAGGGTTGTGGATGCCACGCTAATCCTGCAGGGTTTTACTCTCCGGCTCCAGCATGTGTTTGCATTAGTTACAGATGCTCTCGAGAAAAAAAAAAAAAAATTAAAAAAAAAAAATAGGAAAGGACAAAGGAAAAAGAAGGGAGCCCAGCGGTTGGGAGGTGAGGGAAAAGGAAACCTGGGGGTCTGCGGCCAAAGGAGGAGCGATCTGGCAAAGGGGATGGAGGCAGGAAGACTTTCCCACCCCGCCAGGAGGATCAGGACCATGCCTTCCCCGGCAGCGCCCTGCTGCCAGCAACAACTGTAAATAAGCAGGGATGAGCCGCAGCGGGGCTCGGCTGCTTTACAGCCACCCACAGCCCTCACAGCTGAACCCCCTCCTCACACACCCCCCTCATCCACCCTCCCCATCACAACCCCCCCCACAAGTCGTTGCTTCCCCTCCCGGCGTGGCGAAATTCCCCATCTGTCAATTTAATTCTTTGATCGATGGGAAGGAGCAGGAAAAGCGGCCCGGCACAGCTGGCTGCCCAAGTTAGGCCTGGCGGGAGAGCGGCGGCCGCGCCGGAGCCGGCTGAGGAGCACGAGGCATTGTCATTTAGTGGGATTGGGAGCCAGAGCCTTCCCTGCACGGCCCCGGGCTCCCGGGAGAGAGCAGGGCACGCGAGGGGGTGGGCAGCGCCTGCCAAACTTCCCCCAGCTCCATGCTGGGGGAGGAGAGGGGCTTGGAGCTGTTCCCAGCCCTGTGGCTCCGGGATTTGGGGATGCAGGGGCGAGTCTGGAGTGTCCCCCCTGCCCAGGGCACAGATCCATGGCTGCCCCTTGCCCCAGGGCTGCTGGGCAGCGGGATCTCTTGGTCCCAGAGCCAGGACAGCCACCCTGCTGGTTTCCAAAGCCTCAGTGATCCTTGTTTTCCAAAGGGAGGATCCCCCTGCCCAAGCCGGGCCGAGATGCTGCTGCTGGCAGCGTTTGTCACCTGTCCCTGCCCTGCTGTGGCATTTGTCACAGCCCTGCTCCAGGTTATGGGCTGCACTAGAGGTTCCAGGGACAACTGTTGGCCAAGCTTTCCCTGGCTTCTCCTTCCCACGTTAAGAGTGGGAATTTTATCCACACAGCCTGTCCCTGGCCAGGCCTTCGGGCCCTCCAGCCACCTTGCAGCAGTGGGTCCTCCAAATTAAAAGTGGGGTGCAAACAAAACTCAAAGTATTTTTTTTTTCCCTAATATAAGAGCCTCCTGTCCCAGGATGAAGAGCAGATACTCTCAGAAATGAGCAAAAAGCCTTAAATCCCTCCCAGACTGTGCTGGGAGCCAGCATGGGTGGCAGGGCTGAGGTGGCAGGCCTCTGGGCTGGGCTGTGGCTTCACTCCTGACACAACTACTGAAACCACCCGTGGCAGTCAGTGACCACTCCTGGGCTCCTCACTTTCTCCTGACACATTACAAAGCCTCAGAACACGCCATAAAAAATGACCTGAAAACTACACAAAATGGGAAGGAAGCCTATTCCCTTTTATTGCATCTATTAGACCTATTGAAAAGTCAGCTCAGAAGTGGCTTGATTGCCATGACAAATGCCTGCATGGAAAAAAGATTTGGGAGACCAGGCCTCTCCTTCACAAATAACAGCAGAGACCTGGAACTGGAAGCCAAATCTCTCAAAATGGTCTCTAGAAATAAGGTGTGTAATTGTAGCAGACAGCAGTCAGTGGTAGGACATGTCTGTCACAGCCCAGGTCAGGACCTTGAAATACTAAGACAAAGAGGATGAGGCTGACATTAGAGCTGGGAACACCACAGACCTCAGTCTTGATTGTTTCCTGAGGCTTGAAGACCTGAAATTATCTTTTCTTTCCCATTCCCAGCTTGGGATGGGGACCTGGCCACTGCAGCTGTGGGAAGACCCTCACAGTTCACCCACACTGTGCTGGGAGAGAACTCATGGGACCTTGACAAACAGCACAGGGATGTCTGAGCTGCTCCTGTGCCCTGTGGGGAGAGGAAGAGACCTGGGGAAATGGGGATCAGTAGGAAAAAGCCTGGTTTCTGGGCTGTACCACCAGTGAAAAGAGATGTGTGGTCTCAGCCTGGCTGCTGGGTGCTGTGTGTGCTCTGCATCCTCTCCATCCCTGCTCCATGTGGGAAAAGCAGCCTCTAGCCACGCCAGGGAGGAAAGCTGAAGGAGCATCCCCCTTCCAGAGGGCTGCAGGCAGAGTGGTGCCAGCCTTTTTCCCCCTCTTTATCACTATCACCCTCTGCACACCCACAGAAGGGACAGGGTGCAGCTCCCTCCTCACCTTGGAGCCACTGGGCACCCACAAGTGGGGATTTTATTCCCCACTTCCCAAGGGAATAAAATCCCACCTGTGACCCTCCAGTGTGGCACAGAGATGCTGAGACCTGGTCCCAGGCACCAGCCAGACTGTGGTGCCCACAGGTGTGCCCCAGCCTGGCTTTCCTGGCACAGATCCTCTCCTGGCACACCCTGCTCTGCTGCATTAGCCACTGGCAGTTTGGCCAGGCCTGGAGTCACTGGATGTTCCTGAGATAGGCTGGAGCACAGCAGGGATTGTGCTGCCATCCTATTTCCCATTCCTAAAGATGGGGAGTGGTAGCCTTGCTCCTGTTTCTCAAGTAAGACCCTGGAGCCACTTCAGCTCCAAGGCTGCATTCCTGCTGGGATGTGGAAATGCTCTTCCTGCTGTCCTTGCCAGGGCCCCAGCTCGGGGAGGAAGAGCCCAGACAAGGAGGCTGGAGCCAAGGCAGGCAAAAATCAGGAACAAGCAGAGCTTGGGGGAAGTGGCAGAGCTCACAGCCACATCTCCTGAGAGCCTGCAAGGATCCTAAAGCCAAGACTGCTTATTTCTCCCTACACAGAGCAGAGTGGAAAAGAGGCAAGGAGATCCTGAAGATAAAACTGGGTGCTCGAAACATCTCACCTGTTTTCTCCACCCAGGTGGAGCTTCACGTGCATGACATGTCCCCACTCCAGTGCTGGGCTCTGGGTGGGCACATCCACCCTCAGCCCTGCCACCACCAAACTGCAGCTTCCCCAGCCTGGAATAAGCAGCCCTGCACTGTTTCAGGAACATGGGGATCACTGGATCAGTCAGGATCCCTGAATAACCGAGATGTGCTGCTCTCCCCTCACCAGGGATGTGCAGCCCCACAACTGCTGCCAAACCCCTGGGCCACAGGCATGTGGTGATGGAGAGGGGAAGCAGGGAGGGGATGCGGGAGGAGGAGCATTGATCTCCAGCTTAGCCCTGCAGCCCAGGGGAGCCCTTCCTACATAAATATTTGCCAAGCAATGCATTTGTGCCTGTCGATGGCTGTCAATAGGAGCCTGCAGTGCTGTCATCTGCAGAGCTGTCACTCCCAGCAGCCTGAGCCAGGCAGCCCCTTCTGCATCCCAACCCATCAGCACACAGTTTTCCCTTTTAAATCCACGTGCTGCGTGCACAAAGCCTGTCCCCAGCTCGGGAGCAGCCGGGGGAGGGAGCAAAGGCGCTGTGGCTGGCAGGTGGCACCGTGGTGCCCGGGCACGGCTGGCACACGCAGAATTAACAGCTCACAGGCAGAGCTGTCAGACAAAGCCCCGGCCTGGATGCCTCCTGCCTCCCCCTGCGTGCTCAGGCTCCAGCAGGGAGCTGGCAGCCCCCAGCGAGTGGCAGTGGCAGGCAGGAGGGGTTACCGTGGAAGTGCTGGGCGGTTTTGCGGCGCAGGGCCTCCAGCGTCTCCTCTGTGTCCGCCCACTCCAGCACCAGCCTGCGCCCGTACAGGTGAGTGCTGTGGCACAGGGCGTTGAAGGCTTTCTGCAGAATTAAAAGAGAAAAAAAAAGGAATTAAAGGAGAAAATAAGAAGAGGCTCACAGGAGGGAAGGCAAAAATGTCGCTCCCTCTGCCCTGGAGCGGAAAGGGCCACCGGAGAACATCGTACTTGGAGTGCTTTGCTCTGATGGGGCAGGATCCATCTCCATCAGAGGCTCTGACTCGGTCATTTATCTTCTCTGCACTTGCAGCAGAGCACGTTCCCATCACCACTGCTGCTGGCTGCTGCTCGTGGGGGGCAGGCTGGAGCCCAGCACAGGATGGGACCACCCTGAGCTGGGAATGCTGCAGCCTCTGGAGCTCTGGGTCAGCGCTGGGTGGGACCCTGTGACTCCCTAGCACCCTGTTCTCTGCTGGAACACAGGAAAGCACAGCTCAGCTGTGAGAGGGAAGTTCCTTTCTGCTCTGAAAGCAAGATGGAAAACTGCCTTTCTCCTGTCAACCATTTGGTGACTTGGCCATGGTGGCAGCAAATGTGGCAGAGCAGAAGCCAACACAGAAGTCCTCTGCTCTTTCTGCCTGTGGTGGTTTGCTCTAGTGCAGAAATCCAGAGGTTTCCTGGTGTTAGGTCCTGTTCAGTAACACCCATACAGCTGGAATCTCTTGCTGATGTTGAATACAAACGTGCCAGCCAGCCCAGATCGCAGATGGCTTTCTCTGCCCCTGGCCAACCAGCAGAGACACCCAGTCAATCCAGGGAAGTTTGATTTTGTCTTTATTTCCCACAGAATTTCAAGGAAATTCAGGACTAAGCAGGATTGGGCCCACAATGCAAATACACAAACACACTGGCCAAATATTTTTATCCCCAGGGGCCTACAAAGTGCTCCACAGTAAAGGCTGGGCACACGGGAAGAGAAATGCCCCAAATGCTTTTTCAAAAACCCCAGCTAAGGCTGAGATTAGCTCAGGTTTTGAGCTCTGCAAACTTTATCCCTGGAACAAAAATGGCAATGTAGGATCAGACACACATCCTGCTCCCATCTGGAGGCCCCAAACCACTCCCAAGCTGTCCTGTAGAAGCCCACATCTCTCCTCTGAGCCACCTGCTAAAAGCAGCTTTGAAGCACTGCAAGCTGTCCCCAAATGCCACATCTCTGGGCAGAGGGGCTTGTCCTGCTTTGCTGCCCACAGCTGCTCCTCAGGACCCTCCTTGAGCTGCTGGGTTATGAAACCCATAAAAAACCTGCCATTTTCAGTAACCAGCACCCAGTAACCTGAGTTTTCCTCCCTTTCCAAAGTCCTTTCACTCACATAACCCTCATGTGCTATGAAACAGTGATGAGGAGCACCAGCTCCACCATGGCATGGGTGAAATCCCCATTATCCTGGCAGGGCAGAGTGCCCCCTTTTCCAGGGGCACATTCCTCCTGGAAGAGCTGCAAGCTCCAGCTGTTTTTATTTGCTGCTGCTGTGTTTTCAAGGCCTATCTCCCAATTAGCAGAGCAATGTGTTGGCTTAAACAAACACTTGGGGGGAGGCGGCGGGAGGGAGTTGTGAGGGCTGTTTATGTTGGCATGAGGAGCCTTTTCCAAAGCCTGGCACACAACCCACAGCTCTAAACACTGCATCTCCTTTGTTAATTCCTATTTTTGGATTCCTCCTTGCCACAGCACAAGGAAGAGGAAAGCTGGGTGACAGCACACAGCCCATCCGTGCTCCACAGATCATGGAGGAGGGCAGACCAGGGTGAACGTGCCACTTGGTGGGCTCTGGCCCTCTGAGCCACTTCTCTGCCCCCACCTCCTCCTCCTCTTCACGGGATTGTCATCCTCTAGTTTTGCTGGCAGCCCTGGGAAAGGTCATGGAGCAACAGAGAAGGCAGATGCTGCCATCAAGTTGTGTTCAGTGCAGGAAACCCACTGGGTGAGACACATCTGCCACCAGTCTGGTGACATTGGCCCTTCCTGGCCAAACACATCCCCAAAATGAGTTGGTTTGCACCCATGATGAAAGAAGGCTCCAGCCTGTACTGGGATCTCTGCTCCCTGTCTTCCAGATGGGCTCCAGGAGCTGGGAATGCAGAAGGGAAGCTGCACATTTCAGGTGACAAACACAAGGATGTCACTTCTTTTGAAACAAGCTAAGACAAAAGTAGCTGTTCATTGCTCTGGCAGGAATTAAGACTTTTTCAGGGGAAAAAAAACGAGAAAGCACTGATGATTTAAAAGACAAAGGGATGAAGGGGAGAAATGCCATCCCCATACATCTACACTGCTGGAAATCTTCCAGGGAGAGGAGGAAATCTGCCACTGCTGCTATTCCAAATGAAGAGATAGGTAGGGAAAAAAATATATTTTAATTAGGTGACAAGTATGAAATGAGGAGAAGCAGGCTGGCTCTCACAAAAAGCAGGAGCTATTTTTGGGGTGCAGCTCCTCTATGTGAGCATCTGCCTTCCCAGGACACCTCTCTGGAGGAACAAAGAAAGGCCAGAGGTTTGTGGAGTCGTATCCAAATGAGGGATAAAGGGAGGTGTGGTGCCTGCTCATCCAAGAGAGAGACTCACCGCAAAAGCCCTCTAATTCCCAGGGCTCCATATCTTCCTACACCTTTAAGGAGAGCCTTTGCCACAAAAAGCTCCTGTGGAAATCCCAAACCCGATTCTGATAAAGCTGCTGCATTTGGTAACACACCCTCTGCCAGGCCACCCAAAGCCTGCAGATCCCTGGCAAACCTCCTGGGCCTCATTTGCTTTCCAGATGCTTTAGGGGTTGCATGAAAACACTAAGGGCTTCTCTTCCTTGAGAATAGGATGTGAGCATGCTTAAAAATGCCATTTCTGAGCATTTTTTGCAAAGTTTGGTTCAACCTTAACGTTACGGCTCAGCATGGTGGGAAAAAGTGGGAGAGGAAAGGGAGAGGCTGGAACAGCGCCTTAAAAACGTCTGTGGGATTCAGAAAGAGAATTTGCAAGTGAAGAGATGGCTGATAAACCTCCAGGAAGGCCAGGCTGCTGGGATGAGGCAGGCAGAGCTCTGGAGCAGAGCCTGCTGTGCTGGGAGGGCCGGGAGCACACACAGGACCGCAGCGTCTGTCACCCGCGGGTGTGACAGCGCCAGCCCTGACTGCTGCACTCATTTGGAGGACAGTGCTGCTCTGCCTCCAGATTCCCCCTTGCCCTATTAAACACTCAAGGCAAAGAGCCTCCAGGCTGGAATCATTAGAGGGACAAAGGGTCAACAACATTAGGAGATTGATAAATATCCCTCCCTTGCAAGAGCTGGTCCCAACTGAGGATGCTCTCCGCAATGCCAGCTGCACACAAGGATTTTTCCTTCCGTATGTGTGTGCATTCTGAAAGCATTGGCTGTCTCTCCCAAATGGGCAATTTCTATTTGGAGACCAGATGTATTTTTATATCAACAGGGGAGAAAAGTGGGAACTCGGCTTCCCAGTTAGTAGTTCAAAAATAAAAACAATTCCGCAACAATTCTGCACAGGGAACGTCAGGAAACGTTTAGTGCTTCCTTAACTGGAGTTAATTTGGGATTGCCAGTGCATCAGAGTTGCAGGGAAGGCTGAGGAGATCAAGCCAAGCCTGATGGGGCAGATCTGCAGGCACAGCATCGGGGAGTTGGGAGGAGGAGCCCCCATCTCCGCGCTGCCTGTGGAAAATCTCCATGTGCGCTCCCACAGCAGCCGTGCTTGTTCAGAGAAAAAGACAAACACGGGAGGTCACAGGCTTTAAATGCCCAACAAAGGCAGCCTAACTATTCTATTACAAACCCATCATGTTTTATAAGATGCTTATAAGCAATTTCCAGATTACCACTCTGAGCAAAAGCGTCACTGACAGTCAGAGCTATTCAGCTCAGAGGTCTCCAGGCCCACTCCCCTCCTCTCTCATTTCACTCAGCAATAAACTCTAAGCCAATTATGAGCGTGTTTACAATATTCAGGATCCTATTCATCAATACACCGTGCATCCTCTTCCAGACGGCCAATGGAGTGTACTTGATGTGCCACTTGTGAGACAATTAAATCCCTCAAAGAGATGAGGGTGGAAAAAAAATAGGAAGAAGGAAGAAGAGCTGCTTTGCTGGGAAAGAAGAAAACCCTGCTGAGAGCTGTTCCACGGGGCAGCTCTCTCCCTGCATGCTCCCCTCCATAAGCTTTGGGAGCTGTGCCCTGGGCCAGAGCCCTGCCTGGCTCTCTCCCCTCACCATAGCTGGGCTGCCTATCACTGAGATTCCCATTTGTCCAGTGCAGCTGGAGTCAGCCCCTGAGGGGATGAAAAGGGATGGGAAGCAAACACTGAGCCTGTGCCTGTTTCCCCCAGAGAGCAGCAGTAAAGAACCAGTCAGGTCCCTCTATGTACCTTTCCATCCAAAAGTTTCCTTGGGAAAAGATTATTTCAAACCCCAGCAACAAAGTCTGAGTGACCGTGGAGTGAAGCAGAGGCAAAAGCAAAGCTGCTTTAAGCAGAGCCACAGGCACAGCTCAAGGTGCAGGGAGAGGAACCAGGCTCCTGGGGGGATCCCTGCACCCCCAGCTGACCCCCAAGGGGAGGAGGGAAGCTGAGCAGAGGGAAGTTTGAATTAGGATCAATACAGGACTAACGAAGAAACTCCATGTACTGTGTTATACAGGAGGTCAGCCTGGAAGGGATGATCTAATAGTCCCTTGTGATCCTGGATCAATGAATGCTGTCTAAAAACATAAACACAGGTTCTGACTGGCTCCCCCCTCCTCTGTCCTTCATCTGCACTCACAGTCTGGAAAATCTGGAGTTTTGGGGGCTCATGTGGTCCCTTCCCTGCAGCAGTAACATCCCATGGGTTGTGCTTACAGCCATTCCCTTCCAGACCCTGCCCAAATCACCAGGAATCAGCAGCAGGATGAAATCCACCCTGCCCCAGAACCTCTGGCAAAGGATAAGAGCAGGATATCATCAGACAGGCTGCAATCCCCTTGTTTCTGCTAAAAGCATGGAACTTAAAAGATATAGGAAAGCTTTCAAAAAATAAATGAACTAGGCCAATTCATAACTACTGATCCTGTGGCACAGTCACTGGGAAAGCAGCAGGGTAAGGCTGCTCACAGGGGGCTCTCAAAACACACAGAAGAACTGGTGAACACAAGCCTTGCACAGGTTACAAATGAGGGAACAGCCACAATATCCAAAACTCCCCTAAAATCAAGGTGGTGGCAGAGGTGGGACATGTGCAGAGGTTTCCTGATGCATTAATGTTGGGTCAAAACCATCCTGTCTCACCTTGCTGCTGACAAATCTGAAAAATAAGCTCCTGTCCTGTATTACAAGAATTTTGAGTTGTTTTATCCGTTGCACCAAAATCATCCCCTTTAGGGTCTGGGCTGTGGGTTTTGTTGCTGCCCACAGTCTGAGTGCAGCTTTCCTGGGGAATGCTACCAGCCCAAACCTGGGCTAAGCTTTAGTGGGAGAGAGCCTCCAGGCTTCCCTGCCCACCTGTGGCAGTGCCAGAAGGGCACAGCTCACCTTGGCATCCTGCTTGGTGACGAAATCCACAAAGCCAAAGCCCCGGTGGGATCCCGTTCCTGCCATTTTCTTGGGCAGCCGGACAGTCTTGAGCTCTCCAAAGGTGCTGTGAATCCAAGGAAAAGCAGGGACAGCATGAGATGAAGGGAAGAGTCACCCCTTCCCCACAAACCCTGGCAGTGCCAGCTGCAGACCCACACTGAGTGGGTCACTCACATCAGGTGTCCTGCAGCCACTCTGCTGCCCTCCAAGCCCCATTTCCAAAGCAAATGAAACCAGCTAAAAACTCAGCTTGGATTTCAAGGATAATTCTGGATGTAAAACATAACAATACAAAAAACTTCTTTAATGTAACTGCTTTGCTCCTCCTTCCCTCAGGAGATCCAGCCAGAATGCCATGCCTTGCTCAGGGTGGGCAAAGCATCTCCAGGTTACCAGGGCTGCTCCAGATCCCACCAAAACAGATTTATTGTTTCCAGAAGTGGGGCTGGAGTGCACAGGATACAGGCAGGACACAGAGCATGGCCCCACAGGGAATCATTCTGTTTCCAGAGTAGCTTCTCCATCCCCAGAGGTGTCATCCCTCCAACTCCAGGATCCTGGGCATTTTTTATGATTGGATTTCCTTGCTCTAACCCTTCAGCCTCTCCCATCCTGCAGCTTCTCTGCTGGAATAAACTGGTTTTATCGAAGCTTTCTGGATGTAGAAAGGGAAACAGGCGAATCCAGCAGACCACAACGTCCATATCCAACAGCATTTCAGACAAATTTTGCAGTGTCACTGGAAAGCCAAGGATGGGGAGATAAGGGGGTTCCTAGCCCACAAGAAGGGACCTGTGGCTTGAACACCAAAGCATGCAGCCATCCCACTTTGTCCAAAAACCCTAAAAAGGTTTTTTTTAGCCCCAAGGGCAGCACGTGCTGGACACCCCTCTCCAGTGCCATCCCCTGGAGAAATTCCAGGACAAAGCCAACGCTTTCCCTGCTGCCAAGCTCCCTCTTCCCCTTCTCCTCCCCTCCCCTCGCACCCATTTATCAAACACATATGCACAAACTGCAGGCAATAAATATTTAATGTGGCCCAGGTCTGAAGAGATGTGTTATTTTATTTGAAAATCTCCACACAGGCGTGCATACACAAAAGGAGCCTGGGATACAGCAGTGCCAAAGAGCACCTGGGAATAAACACAGTAAAGGCCATAAACGCTCTCGTGAAATGATATAAGCTAAATCCTGGGAGTTAACCTGCTGCACTGGCAGCATGACCAGGCATTCATCCACCCAATTTCCTTAGGCAACGTGGTGTGTAAATGCACCATTATGAAGCTTCAAAATGAATCCGCACGTCTCCCGCTCGGTGCTTTCCCTCCCTCTCCCTCCTGCCCCCTCCGAGCTGGAGCCACGCAAACAAACAAACAAACCCCAGCACAGGAGAGGGAGCAGCCTCGGCTGCTGGGAATGCTCGGATCCTGTGGTTTCCAGAGGTCCTCCTGCAACGGGGTGGGGGTGGCAGGGACTCCCAGGATCCCTGGAGCATCTCAAATGCTGCAGTTGGGTCAAAGGAGAGGCAAGGAGAGAGCTCCTGAGCCATGGAGATGCCCATCTAGCTAGGAAAAATGGGAGGTAGGAGCCATGGGCATGCTCCAGTCTCTCTCTCTCCATGAAAAATATCAAGGACATTGCCTGAGGGCAGCAGAGTATTTGCTGAAGGAACAGGAGCAGAGTATTTGCTCAGAGGGAGGTCTCAGACAACGCTCAGTGTGTGCACCCAAACACCAACATGTCCTTTTGACACCAAGACCCAGCACTCAGGGTGGGTCAGGGGCACCCACAGGAGCAGGATGGCTCTGGATTCAGGGTGCCAGGGAAGCTGTGCTGACCCACATCAGCCTGGCCAAATCTGGGAGCAACTGGCTCCTCCTTCCTCCCCAGCTCAGAGCAGTCCAAGCCACCCACACGTGGAGAGGTGTGGAGGGAGTGGAGACCTGCTCCAGATGCAGAGCAGGGCTGGCCAGGAGCCTTCCCTGGGCACTGGGAGCCAGCAGGGGCTTCCAAAAGGATGGATCCAGGGAACAGGCGAGGTGGAGGGGTGAGGGAAGCCGAGGGGACAGGGCTGACCCCAGTGGGGCCATGCAGGGGAACAGCATCCCCCCCACTGCGGCGCTAATTAGAAAGCACAACACAGCAATTACCAGCGCGGGAGCTGCGAATGAAGGCACAGCTCCGGCCTTTAATGTTCTCCTCTGCGGTGCCAGGCTCAGACTCACACCTCTCCTTTCCAATTATTTCTCCTGGATTTGGGGGGAGAGAGAGGCAGAGGCAGAAGGAAACCAAATTACCCCCTGCAGTGCCAGGCTCCCTACCCAGGGAAGCCAGAGGGAAGCCAGGTGCTGACAGCTTTGCTCCCACTCCAGCTGCATCCTGGCTCCAGGATGGCCAGGCATGGATTGTGCCATGGGCAAAGGCACTGGAATGGGGATGGGAGGAGGAAAAGCATGAGCACATCGCCCAGGTGACACCAGAGCATAATGGCAGGAGAGAGAAGAAAGCAGCTTTTCTGTAAGATCTCATGGAGCTGTTTGAAAATGTGCTCCCAGGGGCTGGGATGGCTGTGGAGTCACAGCAAGTCAGACGTGGTGGTGCTGCCAGCTCCTTCCCCTTCCAGCACAGAGCTCTGATGGGCACAGATGGAGTGAAAAACCCACAGGCAGCCCAGGGTAGGGGATTCTCTGGGTGCTGGTGCCTCTCTCTCCTCTCAAAGTGGGCAGAGATCAGCAATCCTGCTGCCAGCACAGAGCACAGCACCAGGCCAGGCTCCTTCCCTCGAGCAGGATGGTTCACAGGGAGGTTTCCAGCATCAGTGAGTGTGAAACCAGAGTGGTTTCTGGATTTATACTCACCCACTCATCCACGCCTTCTCCAAGTGCTCCTGAGCCCCTGCACCAGGGCTGAAGGAGCTGGTGGTTGTGGGGGCAAAGCCCTTTCAGGCTTGAGACATTGACTGGCTTGCAGTCACCTGGCTTAACTCTGCACAAGACTTGAACCTCAGTCCTGAAGAGCCCACCAGACCCCTGTGCCTGGCCTGGAGCTGCATTTCTGACAGAACACCCCCACAGCTCCTGGTGGCACCACACTGGGATGGGATTGCAGTGTGGCCAAGGTATGCAGCAATCCCAAGTCTCTCGTGAAACCCCCATGGAGCTGCTCACAATTAACACAGGAAGGTTTGGGGGCCAAAAGCAAAGAGTTTTGCTGCAGAGGCAGCAGGATGGCAGAGCCCCTGGTGACCTGCCATGCACACAGCTGCTCCCAGCTTCCTTCCCACAGATCCATGAAAAATGGTGCCCAACAGCTACTCTCTGAAATCCCAAGTGGAATCAGGACCAGGAGGGAGGGCAGAGGTGTGGAGGACGTGGCTCTGCCTGGGCTCCCCTGTCCCTGCAGGCCCTGCCAGCCAGGCTGGCAGATCTGTCCTCACACCTTGCTCTCCCAGGCTTGGCACGTTTTCCTGCTGTTGGCTGGGAGGGATGACAGCCTCCACAAACACTGCAACTCCTATTTCCTAAATGAGAGCCTTTGTTTTGTGCCCATCCAGATTTGCTGGGAAACCAGAAAAAGCCTGTGCTGGCCCTGGCTGAGCCATGATCCACGGGGCTGCAGAATAGAGACAGCCACAAGCTCTCCTTTGACAAGTCACCCCTTCCAAGCTCAGCAGAAACACAGGGTGCATCCCAGAGATGCCAGCAGGGACATCTCCTCCCTCCCACCCACAAGAGATGCAGCATTTCTCCATGGCACTGCTGGCTATCAGCTGCTCTCCTGCTGCTTTGGCAGCTCTTCCAGCTGCCATCCTGCTTCCCTGGCTGAACAGGGAGGAAAAGGAGATTTCTCCTCCTCACTGCAAGCTGGCTGCAGGTCAGAGGAACAGCACTCCTTGGGATTGTAATTACATCCTTCTGGCACAGGCCAGCTGGGAGGCAAGTCCTTTGCCTGCTAATTATAGGACATTATATTGCTATTAACCAGCACATTCCAGCTCGGGAGACAACCCACGGCTCACTTGGCTTTGCCTGGGCACCAGGAGGAGCCTGCGCATCCTCCACCAACACAGCCATGGGACAGAGGAGAATGGGCATCCAGGTGGGCTCCAGAAAACCCCTTCCCTCCCCTTCCTTCCTCCCTGCTCTCCAGAAAACCTCACAGCTTCAGGCAGCTCGCTCATGGGACAGGTTCCTCCGGATCAGGGTGAACGTGGAATCAGAGTGGTTTGGTTGGAAGAAACCTTAAAGCCCATCCTGTTCCACCTCCTGCCATGGGCAGGGACACCTTCCACCATCCCAGCTTGCTCCAAGCCCCATCCATCGTGGCTTTGGGCACTGCCAGGGATCCAGGGGCAGCCACAGCTTCTCTGGGTGCCCTGTCCCAGGGCCTCCCCACCCTCACAGGGAACAGTTTATTCCAAAAAAATTATAAACATCTCTCCAGCTGGGAAGCATTCCCTCCATTTCAACCCCTTCTCTGTCTCAAAGAGCACCATTTAAACTGCAAAACCCTTGGGTGAAAATCCCTGATGGTATTTTCAAGTCCCAAACACACAGGTGTGTTCATCTGACTTGATCTTGGTACATCCCAAGCCATGAGCTGATCAAGGACTCTTGGGTTGCCACATTCTGAGGGGGACAGCACAGCTGACACCATGAATCTGTCCACTGCCAAAAAACACAGAACATCTTGGAAAACAACCACAAAAATCACCCTGAGTGCTCTGCAGGTGTGTACAGAGGTCCCACAGCACAGAGCAGTCCTAAATCCCCCTCTCTGGTTTATACTGCTTCAAGAAAAACAAAACAGCAAAACCATGTTGAAAAACTGATTATGAAAACCTTTATCAAGGCTGCCAACCTTCTCCTGGCTTGCCATCTACTGCCACCATCTCCTCCTCCTCTCCTCTTGCTGCCTTCCTATCCCAAGCCCTGCCCAAATGCCCCCTCGTGCCTGCTGGCAGCCCCAGGCCGAGCTCAGGCGGATGAGCCGGGCAGCGTGACCACTCATCCCAAATGGCTCTGGGCAGGGATGATGAGTCCAAAAGAGACACAAGGCCTTCCCTCCCCTCCCTGCACAGCCTCAGCCCCAGCAGCAGGCTGCAGCCACATGGAATTCACTCAATCCCTTTGCAATGCTCCTCTCCATTTTATTCTTTTTCCCCCGCTTGCCCCCAAACAGGACCTTCCCCCTCCAGAAAACCATGGCCCTGCCGCTCTCTGCCTCTGCATTTGCTGATTAAAAGGGGGAGGAAAAAAAAAATACAGTAATGGTCCTTTTTTTTCTTTCTTCCTCCTTGAGGAAGGCAGGACCCTGGCAAATGGTTTTGCCCCTGGGCTGAGCCATGGCCAGTTCCACCCCCTGCATGAGGGAGTTAATGGGATCCGCAGCAGAAGGGCCCTCCCGCCTCCCGCTCCAGGACTTCAGCTGACTCCAGGATGGCTAATCCCATTACAAGAAAATAACGTGGATAATTCAAGCTAATGAAATCGTTACAAGAATGTGGACAGCCAGGGGTGGACATTCAGAGCCAATTTAACACTCCTTGGTGTTGTTATCCCCAGCACAGGAAATATCTGAAAAGGAGGAAGGGAAAGGGAAGGAGGGAGGAAAAAAGCCTTCCTCTCTTGTTAGCTTAAATCCTGTTAGAGAGTTCAGGAATTATCTGGCACCCATCTCCCCTATTACCATTATCAGCAGCAGCATCAATAATGTCTCCTTCACCTCTGAAAATCAGCAAATGAAGGCACAGGAGGACAAGGTGGGAGGGAAACCTCTGGATCCTGGAGCCCAGTCAAACTGTGGCTCCCTCCAGCTCTGGTGGAGCCGTGGGTGGAGGGATTTGGCAGAGCAGAGCAGGGGAGCAGCGTCCCCCTGGCCCACAGATGAAGTGACACCAGGAAGCAAGTCCCAGTGCAAAGCTGAGCCTTCGTTCATGTCCTGCTGGATAATCAAAGCTCCTGCAAAATCCGTGTGAAAAGCCAGCGGGACACGGGACAGCCACGTCTGCACCTTGTTCTTTACCATGGATCATCCATTTTTCCAGCTTCCTCTCCTCTTTGCCCAGGAGCATCATCTTTGTTTGGAGGCCCCTTGTTCTGCTGCTGCAGCACAACTGGGTTTTGCTTTATGGGATTTCTCCTTTTCCTTGTGCTGCTGCCTGCCCAAGCTTGGCTGCTCCAAGCACGGATCCCTTCCAGAGCCCAGTTTTCTGGGCAGACCTGTCCTTGCTGCCTGCTCCTGGGGCAGGGCCAAAGCCAGGCTCCCCTCACTGCAGCATCTCACACACTCCCTGGAATAACACTGCTGCTGGTCCCAGCTCTGGACTTCCATCCTCATGCAGGAAGTCCATGACATCCACCAGAAAAGGAAGCTGCTCCAGCTTTTGGATTGCCCTTGCTTCCTCGGCACCTCTGGAGAACTCCAAGTTTAGTTCTTCCTGGATTTATCGAGTTTTGGCACAGATCTTCAAGAATTCTTTAGATGCCCAACACCACAACTACTACAAGTGCCAGGGACCATGTGGACACAGATGTGCTTCTTCCAAGGAGCTGGGAAGGGACCCACGAATCCCATTTTTAGTGGACAGTGGCAGCAGCCTCCCTTGGAGCTCGTGGCAAAGCAGGATCAGGAACACAACAGCTTTGGCCCCAGAGCAGGAGGCAGGCAGGGGATCTTCCTTCTCCTCAAGATGCTGGATCAGGGGAGGCAGTGGCTGCTTCCTGTGGCTTAACTGCCTTGTTTAAAAACACAGCAAAACATTTTCTCCCTTCTCGATTTATTTTCCTTAACAGTTGCTTATGAGGGACCTTATCAAAAGCGTTCTGAAATTCCAAGTAAATTAGTCATTAGGCAGGTTTTCAGAACAGTAATTAGGCCACTCCATGCCCCTGATGTATTATTTACCTGAGAAGATCTACATAATTAGGGCTCTTCTTTATAACTGGTATTACACACACTAAATTCTACTCCAGTCTATCGTGTAATTACGCAATTAGGCCGTACACTAAACAGAAACCAATCCTGAAAACCAAGCAGAAAGAAAAAAAAAAAAAAACCCACCACCCAACAGTAATTATTATTTTTTTGAAATCCTCCATCAGCAACACAGCAGCAAGTCTTAAAATTTTAATATCCCTCCACTTAAGTCACTTCTAAGCAGGTGCTGCAACCAGGTTTGGTTTCTTAATTTTGCTGCGTTTAATCCAACTTTGGGAGGTTTTAACATCGGGAGAGATTGGCTTTAAAGGCTGGTGGGAAAAGGGGCCTTTCCCTTGCCTGGATTTGCTGAGCTGGAGGCAGCAGCATCCTGGCCCTGCAGCCTCCCTTTGCAGCTCCTCAGCCCCCTGCTCCTCCCAATCCACGCTGATTTTCCAGCTCCTGGGGGCAGCCAGGTACAGCTGCTCTGGTGTGTGACTGTCACAGTCGTTTTGCCCTCCAGAGCTGGCTCCCACGCTGGAATTTTAGTGTGGAAAAAAGGAATGAGAGCCCTGGAGCCCCTGCAGCAGGAGCTGGGATGTGCAGAGCCTCACCCAGCAGCCTCACACGCCTTTAGGATGGAGGGATGGATGTGGTCATCTCCTGAATTGTTCCCATCTTTCTTCTGGTCCGACTGCAAAGCAAGATCCCAGGATGTCCCTTCCCACCTGTGCCTGCCCACGGGGTATTGCACGTGCCCTGCTTTGTTTCCTGCTCCTTGCTGATGGACAAGCTTGCACCATTGGGGTGGGAAGTATTTTTTTTAATCCACTTCTTGCCATAAATCTATTTTAGACTTGGTGACATCAAGGAAAAGCAGCCAGGACTCACTGACACCTCCTGGAGAAGACACCTGCCTATTCTCCACATTTATGTCCATGCTTTAAAGACAACGATGATTCACTGTCTAATGAAAGCAGGAACAGACTTCCTCCTGAAGTTTCACACCTCAATGCCTACAATTTCCAGTTCCTAAGGGCCAGGGGAAGGTGCAGAGCTGGCACAGGGAGCACCACAAGCTTTAGGAAGGACTAGGTTTAAGCAGTAGTGCTGAACTTGAACACTGACATGAGTTTGGGAGTTCAAAGCCACCCTAAAAGAGTGACTCAGAGGATTTAAAGATAACTGGTGGATGTGTGATGGAAGAGGTCACCCCAAACCAGGATGGAGGTGGAAAATCCCACTTTAATATTATTCAGGTTTTGTTGTTGCTTCTCTTCTCCTGGGCAATCTTACAGAGCTCTGAGCTGGTTCTGGTCACAGAAGGGCTCTTGTCCCCTCTGCTGCCATGAGCCAGCCACTCTCAAATCCCCTCATTTCACCTATCCAACATCTTCCTTCTTAATCCTACTAGTAGTACTAGCTACTCCTAATAGTAATTTTTTTTTTTTTTTTTTTTTTTTTTTTTTGCTGGGGGAGACAAAAGGAGAAAGGATGGTGGAGAAAGGAGCAGCTCTATCAGGACATCTTCCCCCACATCACCTCCCTGGAGCACACCAGGACCAAACCACACTCCCCTGGCAGCTGTCCCTGAGATGTACAAATGCAGCAGTCACCTACAGACCCCTACATCCCAACCCTCAGGAAATCTCAATCCTTGCACAGCCTTCAACAAGAGCCTCCAATGCCTGCAAAGCCTTTCTCAGAGCTCACACTCCTAAGCCACAATTCTCCCAGCACGCAGCACCTTGCAGGACCAGGGCTTAGGAGCCACCAAGTCACTGCCCTAATCACCAGAGGGTCAGGATTTCAAAGGAACCCGCAGCTCCCACAGCGCTGAGATTTGGGGATTTATCTCTCCTGGGCTCTTTTGAAAATCCTGATCAGAGTACAGCTCTGGTCAAAAAAATAAGTTATGCTAAAAATAGTGCTCACAGGAGGGTCTGCCTCAAATCTCTGCTCCTGGAGGATTCTTATGAGTCAGCTCCTTTCAAAGACAAGAGGAAATTTGTACAACTAGCAACTAGGAAACACAGAATAAACCCAGAGGTGTACCCAAGGCATCCTTTGGAGAAGGCAGCCTTGCTGTTAAAGATTCCAGCCGCATCAACAATCCAAAAAATAAAGAGATATCTCTTATTCAGCTGTAGAACCTCCTGCACTGAGCTGGAGAATAAATATAGAAGCAATGAGATATTTATAGGCACACAGCTATTTTAACCCAGCTCTGCTTTAAAGAGAATCCTTATTTAAGTCTTGTCCCTGTAAAGCTGCAGGATGACTTAGAAAAATAACCTGATTAATTATTTTCATCAGGAGAACAGAGAAACACAGAGGGAAGATCAAATGCATGGAAGCGCAGCGGGAACGTGGGAGTTGTGCCGGAGACTCAAACACAACCCGGCTGCCCAGCTCCCCTGAGCTTGTCCCCCAGAGCCCAGGCTGGCCACGTGTGACACCTGCCAGGGCTCAGAGCAAGGCAAAGCATTAAGAGCAGGCACAGAACAGCTCCTTGGTGAGGCAGGCTGGGAGCCACCACACTCCAGAGACAGCAGAACATCCCATTTTCTCCTCGTGCTGGAAAAGAGCAGAGGTGTCTTTTCACTGCTGACACTCCCATTTGCCCATCCTGTGCCCAAAACTGGAGGTGTGGCTGCTGCCCAAACTACAATGGTGGCTCTCCTCCTGCTCCCAGACCTTTGGTCACCCTTTGCCAAGCTGCCATGACCACAGCAAAGCTCAGAGGCCACTCTGCACAGTGGGAGTTGTCTTTACAGGTCACCTGTAAAAGTCCCAGAAGACAGGACAGGGAGCCTGGGATTCAGTGGTGATGTTTCCACTCCATTTCATGGAAAGCTCATTGCTCTCCACCTGTCTCAGAGAGTGCAGGATGAAGACAGGGATTCCACAGGATCACTGGATAGTTTGGCTTGGAGATCATCTAGTCCAACCCCCCTGCCAAGAGCTCCAAGAAGTGTGGCCACGATGAGAGAAAAGGGGAAAGGATCATCCTTCCAGCCACAACCCACCAAAAAAAATGCAAGCACAACACCTGGAAAAAAGGTGAGATGGGCTCTAGGGCTGAGAACGCTCCAAATGGCAGGGGACAGAGCAGAGTGTCTGCCACGGAGAGTGAGCTTCAGCCAGGATGGGCTCGGCAGTGCTGAGCTTGTGTGGGAGCTGTCAGAGGCCCAGCTGATGGCACTAAGTCCCTGCAGAGGTGACAGCTCTGGCAGATGCGCTGAGAAAACAGCAGAAAAGGGGGAGAAATCAGACAGGAGGCAAAGGCAGCTCGATCTTTACGGGCAGAGCTGGGCTGTGCTCGCTGGCATTAAAAAAGGGAGGCAAATGGTTAAAAAGCAACTTTTAAGCAGCATCCTTGCTGAGCACAGGTAGGGCAGGGCAGGCTGGCAGCTCCCCTCCCTCCCTCCCTCCCTGCTGCAGCAGACCCAATTTCATGGGGTTTTTGCACGAGCAGCGGGGTGGAAAATGATCATCGGGAGGCAGCGCAGAGCGCTCCCCACATCCCCCCGCAAGGTGAGCGGCCCCAGCCCCACCTGGGTGGGCACCTGGGTGAGGGAAGAGGCACCAGTGAGCTCCCCAAAAGGCAGCCATGGGGTGGGTGAGGGGCACCCAGGCTCCCCCCAGCCCCGTCACCCTCCTGGCTGCTGACGGCAGAGACAGCGCAGTCCTGCGTGACAGCGTGAAATTAATATGATTTTGGGGGAAGTTGGCAGTGAGTAATGAGCAGCTGAAACACCTCGTCCCCACCCCCTCGCCCCCCAGACTCTTTTAACCCCTCAGCTGCTGGCATGGCATCGAAGAGTGGGAAGAGCAAGAGGTGGGTTAAAGAGAAGCAGAGAAGGGCCATGGAGCCCGCCTGGAATGGGATTTGCAGGGTGGATTTTGGCACGAATCTCAGTGGTGCTGCTTGTGAGCAGCCCCAGCCTGTCGAGATGCTGAGACTGGCATTCCTGGGCTTGGAAAAGGCAACATTGCTGCTTTTCCAAGTGAGGTTTCACAAAGAGATGTCAAAAAAAAAAAAAAGAAAAAAATGAGAGGCTGAAGGAGACCCAAGGCTGTCCTCCAAACACCCCTGGGCAAGGCCCAGAGCCCACCCATGAGGGGACAGCCTGATGTGCACAGACCACTGATGGACAGCAAACAAGAAGTGGTTTTCCAGCTTCCCTGGTATCAAAGAAATGGGAATGTGGGCAGAAAAACCATCCCATCTTCACGGGCAGCTGATGTGAATCCCTGGATGCCTGGTAAGGGTCAGTCCCACAACAGTACCTTCCTGAGAGGACAAGGCTCAGCAGCTTCCTCCTGCACTTAATTGCAGCAAATTTAAGATCTCCTGTCCTCTGCCAGATGCCTGGAAGTGCTCAGGATACTGCTGGGGGAGGAGGAAAGAGAGGTGAGAAGACAGATGGTCATCCTGATCTGCCTTAACTTGATTTCTTCAGGAAAAACAACGTGCAGACAGAAATGCTGCTGGTGCCAGCAGCTGCAGGAGCCAGCACAGTTCAAAGGCCTTGGGCACAGGCAGTGCCTCAGGGGAGGTGAGAGACTCTGGAATGGAAGGGCTTTAATTGCAATCACATCCCAAGGCTGAAAAACTCCCAGATTGGGAGAGGGAGAAAGGCTGCAGCAGGCATGAGGTTAAAAAAATAATGATGCAAACAGAGATGCAAATAAAGGACACGATGTCATCGTGAGGAGAAAGCTGTGATTCATTAGAGGCTTGTTCAGGACCTTCTCGTGAAGTGAGACTGAAAAATACCCACACAAGTGAAAGACGGGGGGTGGATGCATCAGCATCACCAGGAAAGAACTGGAGTTAACAAATCCAACAGACAGAGGAATTCTAAGAGCAAGGAGATAATAATCTTGACTGTACCTTGATGAAAGGCTGAGACACGAGCTCAAAAGTCAGCCCAGTGTAATTTCAACATTACAGATTGTGCAGTGCCCCAGCTGCCAGCCCCCAAAGGGCCAACTCTGAGAACGAACAAGAACTGGCAACAATATAAGGCAAAAAAAATATCCCATGTTTTTCCTTTCTTAGACACACACACATACTCTTCTTAATTCAGACAAAAAGACACCTTATAACACTAAGAACCCTGAGTGGGTTATTTCCAGGAGACAGCACAAGCAAGCTTTGGTTTTGCTCCCTATGGAGAACCACCTGCCCGCATCTGACATTTTTTTGCACTGAAAAAATGGCAAAAACCCCAAATAAGAACCCCAGAGTGGCATTTGAACAAGACATTCCAAAAGCAGCCCCTTCCCCACCTCACTCCACCTCCCTGAGCCCCTCCACGCTGCTGAGCAGCGGAATTTGTGTGGAAAGCTAATTAAAGTTCCCTGGGGAAGCTCGGCTGGGTGCCCTGGAGAGAGGTGGCAGGAGTCAGGAGGAAGCAGCCCAGAAATTCCCTTCATTTGCACAGGACAAATCCAGGTTTTGGGTGGGCAGAAAAGGGACCTGGAGTATATGGAGAGCAGAAAAGGGGAAAAAAAAAAATAAAAATCAAGTATGTAATGAATATTCAAACCCAGGAAAGGGATGTGCTGAAAAAGAAAATCTTCCTTCTGCTCTTGGGAAGAGCCACCTTTTAAAGCAACTTTGCTAAGATAACACAGAGTTAAACATTTCCTTATCTATGTTAAACACCTTTATGATTCAAACTGAAAAACAGCACTGCAAACCCATTTCCCTCTCCCCCACCCCATGGCTGGCTTTGGAGAGTGGCCAAATTAAAGTGGCCACTTCCATTTCTGGGCTCTGAATATCAACCCAACTCTGCTGTGTTTGGGTTTCCAGTACACAAGGAGAAGATTTGAAGAAGAGGGGAAAAAAATAAAATGAGTTTAATTTATGCTGTTTGAAATAGAGAAATAAAGCAGCCCAGCAGATCCTGTGTTCCTGTGCACATTCCTGCAAGCTGCTTCCCAAAAAGCTCCTGCACCCTGTATTTTCCTGTGCAGCTTGCCCTGGCACTGCAGTTTGGGCACAGAAACACCAGGATTGGTAAAAAAGGCTGCAAGGATGCACCTGGGATCAGCTGTGCAGGAGATCCAGGGCACACAATCCCAAGGGGTGGAAAGCAGAGGGCATGGGGTGGTTCAGGGGGGCAGCCTGTGCCAGGGGGTCCCCACCCTCATGGGGGGAATTCTTTCCCAATATCCCATCCAGCCCTGCCCTCTGGCACTGGGAGCCATTCCCTTGTCCTGTCCCTCCATCCCTTGTCCCAAATCCCTCTCCAGCTCTCCTGGAGCCCCTTCAGGCCCTGCAAGGGGCTCTGAGCTCTCCCTGGAGCCTTCTCTGCATCTCCCAGCCTGGCTCCAGCCCCTCCATCAACTCTGGGGCCTCCTCTGGACTCACTCCAACAGCCCCACGTGTCCTGTGCTCCCCTTGCAAGGCAAAGACACACTGACAGCAAACAGTGGGGCTGAGCCCTTCAGCCAGGGCAGAGGGAGCCATCAAGCAGGCAGCTTCCTTTTATCCAAAACCAAACTCAACACATTCAAAGGTGCACTTCTTGTGAGAACCTTCAAACAGCGTGGGTGGGACCCCACAGCCAACAGGTGGCAGGGACAGGGGAGGAAAAACCTCAATCCAGAGGAGCATCCTGCAGCCCCCAGAGGCAGCCAGGCTGCTCCTCAGACACTGAGCAGCCCAGCACTGTGGCAAGCACATTTCTCTCTCTCTCAGGATTTTTTATTGAGGTGCACAGAGAGAAATGAAAGAGAAAACAATTTCTATTTCTGCTCCTTGTTTTTCTCTTGTGGAATGTGTTTGGAGAATTGTTTACCCAGAGTGAGCACTTGGTTGGACCATGGTGGATTGTTTGGGCCTGAGAGCCAATCCAGCCCACCTGTGTCTGGGCTCTGGAGAACAGGGTCACGAGTTGGGAGATATGATAGTTAGAGAAAGTAGCATGTAGTATTTAGTATCCTCTTTTATATAGCATATTAATGTATTATAACAATTATAATAAAGCAATCATTCAGCCTTCTGAAATGGAGTTAGACATCATCATTCTTCCCATTGGGTTCGCCGACATCTACAACACAGCACAGCCCTTGCACTGCAGTGAGGAGCTGGACTGTCAGCACAGGCACCACATCCTCTGTGCCACCACCTCAGGAGCAGCCCTGACCCAGCTCCCTGAAGCTCCTGGCCCAGAGCTCCCAGCATGGGCTGCACCCTCAGTAGGCAGCCCTAAAATATTGTTATCCCAAAGGACAGGCCAAAACAAGGCTTGGGAATCCAGCCCTATGCAGGAAACAGCAGAGCACAGCCACAGTGTGCTGGGATGCCAAGCACCACATGATGACCCCTGGCACGTGGTGGCTGGGGAGGGCTTTGGAGAGCTCATGGCCCCACCTATTTCCTGCAGAACATGCTGTGGTGACCCCACTCACCACCACGAACTCAGAGGCACCTTGCAGCTGTCAGTACACAGCTGAGCACTGAAACACCTTCTGGTCCCTGCTGGCAGAGCTGTTTGTGGCAGGTTTCCAGCTGAGCCTGTGCCTCCAGGCAAGGTGCACATTCCACAGTCCTTCCAGTCCTCAGGGGAGGCCAGCAAGGTGGGATCCAAGCCCTGGTGGGTGGCTTCAGGGTGCCCAGCTGCTTCCTGCTTCCCCAAGACTCGATTCTGGGCACTCCCTTCTTGCAAGCAGAGGTGTCAGCATTGCAGGGGAGCTCAGGGATCCACTCCCCTGCTCTGCCTCTTCCTCTGCCACCCTTCCACATCAGCAGCTCTGTCCTGCCTCAGATGTCTCCTCCTGGCTTCTCCCAAACACCATCCAGCACCTGCAGCCCCTGTGCTACCCCCAGCAGTGTCCCACAGCCCAGAGAGATGCTCCCAGTGACTTCTGCAGCTGTCCCCAAGCCCTTGGGCCACTGCCTGCAGGGGGACACCATGGGGACAAAAGTCAAGCAGCTAAGAAGCAGCAGCAATTGGTTTTGAGCCATTTCTAGCACAACACGGAAGGTTTTAAAAGTGAAACCCAGCAATCCTGGCAGCACTGGACATTCTGTTTGCATGGAATGCTCTAATTAACTCTGCCCCAGCACTTGCTTAACAAACTCACATGTTTTTCCTCAATTTTTTTCTCCTGTTATGTCTTTCACCAGCACAGATTTTCCACATCTTCAACAGGGGAAGGAGAAATTGTCTCCAGTCATGTAGACTCCATTACTGGGAGAAAGGTGTGAACAGCAAGCATGTCTGGCAGACGGATTCATTATCCCACCGTGTCCTTTATAATGGGAAATGAAAAGCCCATTCTGGTAACTACACTTTATTATAATAGGTCAGAAGAAGTGAAAGGCATCATCTTATAAAATTAACTTCCTAAAGACTGCCTTAAAAAAAAAAAAAATCTCTCTGCCAGTTTATCCACTGCATCTCCCTGCAGAGATTTTTTTTTTCTTCTCCCAGAAGGGGCTGACTCCCAAGTCTTGTCCCACTTCACTTTTCCATCAGAAGGAATAGTTCTTTTTCCTCCCCATCAGGCCCAGACACTTGCTTTGCCAGATGCAATAAATGCCATGTCTTTGTCAAGACAAAGAAAATAGTCAGCAAAGGAGATAAAATGGAAAGAGACACCCAGCCCCGAAGGTGTTTGCAAGAAGCAGCGTTACTTTCTCTGTAGCAAAGTCAGGCTATGGAGAGAAGTGCACCTGATAATCTGTTCTTTGCCCTGCAATACCTTTCAATTGCTTTTCTGCTCACTGCTTCTTTAGTCAAACTAAAGTCCAGCCTCCGAGCTGATGATAATTTTGTGATTTAACAGCTTTGTGCAACGTGTTTGACTGCAGTTCCTACAGGTGCAAGGCCAGATGATGATAAACCACCTTCCACACTGAATCCTGATCTCTCTCAGCTAATTGGTAGGGCAGGCCTGGAGCTAACAATTGCTGCAAATTCCAGAGAAATCAAAGATAAAACCAAAATGGTTAAGTTCTCAGATACATCCTGCAAAGAAAAGAAACAACTTCATCCCCCAAACACACACCTCCAAAAACTCCATCCTTTGGTGGGATGACCAGCAGCTCTGCCAAACTCCCAAGCACACCCTGGACTGAATCCATCCCCCAGGTTGCCTTGGATTGGGCAGGAACCCTTTAAAAAGTGTTTTTCTAAATTTTATCATTCCCTTTTTGAGGAAAATGAAACCCCCATCTCCTCAAAACATTATAAACCACTTGCAAAACAGCCTGATTTTCAATCTTCATGCAGTTGGTGCAGCCAGAGGGAAGGGGGTGCCCTGAAACAAAGAGTTAACTGGAACTCCCAATGAAGGCTGCATGGATCTCATGTGATAGATTCTTAAAGGAGCCCAATTTTCAGAAATTGCCAGGGCTCCAATCTGTGAAGATGTGGCCTTTCACAGATCTCCAATTCAGCTTGCCACGTATAGAGTTCCTTTTGAAAAAAAAAAAAAAAAAAAAAAAAAAGTCTTGCCATAAAACCCCCACAATTTGGTAGGAAAAATTAGCAGCCTTCATGGGATAGCAATCCCTTTGTCTCTCCTCCCCTAACTGTGGCTCTTTGCAAAGAACTAAGCACCATTTCCCTTTTGTTATTTTTCCAGGTAGTAAAGAGAAGAGTAGGATCTAATCAAGAACAAAAATGGGTGAAAAAAACACACCCACAAAAGCTAAATCTTCACACCTTGCCCAAAAGCGGCCCCTATAATTGAACTGCATTTCTCCCTCTGAAGAAGATAACACCTATCTTAAAAAAAACAAGATAAATAAATCCCTTGAGGGTGCAAGAGAGGCCAGAACCTCCAGGAGAACGTGGCAGGACATGCTCTGAACCAGTGTCACACCCCAGCAAAGCCACTGGGGCTGGGCTGGGAGCAGGGCAGCACCTGAGCCTTGTGGAACTGCTAAAAGAGAATTATTTTGCAGGCAGAGGACCTGAGCTGTTGATCAGAGCATTCCTGACTCCCCTCAAACACCTTAATTAAGCACCACCTTGCTCCAATCCAGGAAACAGGACCTGGCATCCCCAAACTGCAGAATGAAGAAGTTCCTGCAGGCAATGGTGCAGGGCAAGGCTGAGCATTTCAGTGATGGATCCACAAACAACAGATCCAAAAGTGTCAAACCAGCCAGGGCAGGGATCCCTGAACTGCCAGGGCTGGGCAGCTACAGCAGCTTGAGAAATCCACTCTTCAGAACACCCAGCTCCCTTGGTTTGCTGCTCCAGTGTCACCAACACCTCCTGTGGGGCCATTTGAGAAGGGGGAATGAGATCCCTGACAAAGCTCAAAACATGGAAATATTTGTCTGGGGGGAAAATAAATCTATCTCCACACATATAATGTGTTATAAATATTTTTGAACAATACTGGCATAATCTATGTATTCTTCTGGGGTAATGCATACATATATATATATAGATTCTGTGTGGATGTATATAATATGTGTGTGCACATAAAATAAACACACACATATAAATTAATATTTATTCCTATTTTAATATCTGTTTTAAAATTAATATTTATTTATATTGAAATTTCTATTTCTTGAATTTTCTCCTGCTGCAGGGCTGGAAGGTGGCTCTGGAGCAGGGGAAACAATAGGGAAGAAGCTCATCCTGTAAAGCCTGGGGCTGTCACCCTGTGTGGTGATGCCTGGCTGAGTGGCCTGGTGGTCCCCAGGCTGGCTGTCCCTTGCTGTCCCCAGGCTGGCTTTTCCTGGGCAGGCTAAGAGTGCCCCCTGCAGCCCTGCCAGCCCTTCCACTGCCAAAGGACTGTTTGCCATTCCCAATAAATCCCTAACAAAAGGCAAACTAAGGCAGGTTCCTAAATGCAGAGCAAGCCCAAAGCTCCAGAGCAAAGGGAGCTGATTGAAAGGCACAAACAAAGCAATCCAGGAGGGTGAGGTGCCTGGTTTGGGCTGCTCCAG
The DNA here is from genome assembly GCF_024509145.1 of Vidua macroura. Classification (NCBI taxonomy): domain Eukaryota; kingdom Metazoa; phylum Chordata; class Aves; order Passeriformes; family Viduidae; genus Vidua; species Vidua macroura. The sequence continues at coordinate 9,997,260 of NC_071588.1, read as the reverse complement.
AGGAAAGGAGGGATGGCAGGAGTGAAAGGAATGTGTCCCCCCCAAGCTGCTGGGTTTTGTTTTGAGGATAAACCCCAGCTCTGAACATCCCAGGTGAATGAAAGGGATGCTCTGAGAGCGCTGTCACCAGCTGGAAGCTGCAATATCAATCAGATGTTCCCCTGCCCCTCCTCTCCACAGCTCTGAGGTGCTAGACAAGACAGGAGGGAAAAAACCCACACCAAAAACCCCCCACAGGCTCTGTGCTTGTGATGTACAAAGCCTCCCACACCTTGAACCTCACCTTAGTCCCAGCTTTGCTGGCTCGAGCTTTACGAGGGTCACGTCTGTAGCTCGGAGTGTTGGGATTTAAATTAGCAGAGCTCCACGTGCTGAGGAGACTCAGCATGGGCACTGGCAGCCCAGGGGTTCTGCCTGAATCCCTCAGGGCACAACTGAAGCAAAAACATCCAAGCTGCACAAGAAAAACCTTTTGCTCTTCTAGAGGCATCTTGTTGTTGTGACCATCATCTCATCCCTGCCCAACAGCCAAGTCATGCTTTGCCTTCAGTGAAATCCCTGGAATTCATCCCAAATGAGTGTAGGAACACAGAGCTGTGTGAGGAAACAGCCCCCCAGGAAGCACAAATAAAGGAGGTGCAATTCCATCAACACAGGGAAACACAAACAAATCACTGCCAGGGGCTTTAAAGGGTTAAGCAATATCTGAAATTTCCCCTTTGGATAGAAATGCCCCAGCTGTGACAAAAGCACCCAAATTCTGCTAAGAGAGGACCAGGGGCCACCTCCCAGCACAGCTCCCTGTGGCAGAAAAATCAACAATTCCTGCAAACCAGCACACGGCCTGGGGCAGTGAGCAAAACATTCTTGTCTGGGAGCAGCAAAGACTGTTTTCCTTTCACAAAGTTCCACTTCTTTTTCAAAGTTCCACTTATTTTTCATGCTAGAACAAGGCTTAAAACACTGCACAAAAGGCTGTGGACACACAGAACACAGAGGTGATCCCAAAATTCAATTTTTTCCACAAAGACAAGAAAAAATTCACAATATTTACAATGTGAGAAAGACCCCGTATGAAAATCACAGCAGCTCCACCCCAGAGTGACCCACAGACCCAACAAAGCATTTTCCTACCTGAAGAGCTCCCTGATTTCCCTGACAGTGGCCTGGAAGGGGATGTTTCTGACCAGGATCTTGGAAGTTTTCTGCTTCTTGGCAGTTTGTTTCTTCCGGGCTGATTTCACAGCAGGCCTGGAAGCAACAGGAAGGGCAGGTAAAGGCCACGGAGCAGCAAAGTCCTGTGGCCCCCCCAGGATTTGGAATGTGGAAAACTGAGGCACCAGCTCACATTGGCATCCTGGGTTGTGCCAGTGGCAATGCCACACAGGACACCAAAAGGATCAAATTCCAAACACCCTTAAATCCTACAGCTGGAAATGAAATAGCCCATCTTGCTCCAGTTGAGGTCCTCATCTCACATTTGCCACATCTGTCACCAAATCTTGCCCTTTAATTGTCAGGAGAATTTATTAATGAATATATATTTTTAAATTAGCTTAACGTAAGCTAACTTTGACTGTTTTTCTTCCTGGTTTATAAAACAATACATGAAATTTTGTAACAGAGTATTACATTTCTTTTACCTCTGGAATTGTATTCCATTTGGACAAGGTCAGAATTTACCTAACACAAAAGACAGCAGCTTATTCCATAAAGCAAAGCACTTCCCATTGTGGCCTGGATACCTGCTGAAGGGATTTTCAAAATCAGACTGGATAAAAACGGTTTATGAAAGAATTGAAATACAAAGTGCAGACACAGGGAGCTGTCAGACTGCCTGTGGTCCCCAGGAACCAGATTTTCAAACAAATTTTGACATTTAACAGATATCACTTCCAGTAGGGTTTCCAGTGTCTGAGGGCCAGTGTTTAGGTGCCAACATTCAAGTACCTGGATTAATTTGCAACTTTACAGTTAGAATATTCTGTGCTGAGTAAGAACTAGGAAGGAATCTTTAAAAACTAAGGCTAATTCTAAGTAAATTCACCCACAAGTAACCTTCTCCTCTGTGCCTGATTGCCCAGATCAAAGGAGAGAAATCCAAACTTTTATTTCAAGCAAGTAACCTGGTTTTGTCCTGATTTGATCAGAATATTATTGTTAAGCTCCTCTTCGCTCAGATGAACAGGTAAAAGACTCCATTACCAAAAAAAGATTTCTCTCCAAGAACTTTTTAAACCCCTGGGAACTCGCAGTGCTGCCTGAACTGCCACCAAAGCAGAGGATTTTTCCTTGAGCAGGGAAGAAAACTCTGCCTGGTTCTTACTTTGGGCTCATTTTTGGGGCCCCACTTCAGCTCATTCCTCTTTTTTTTTTTTTTTTTTTCCTTTCAAGCCAAACTGAGTCAGTAAAGCAGAGCAAAGGCTGATGTGTTCAACAGCTGGAGCACTCCTGGCCCCATCCCTCAGGATGCTGGGGAAGAAGGGAAGAAGCTCCCAAGGATTAGTGCAGCTGAAATGTCACTGAGGGGAGAGGGGAGAGGTGAGCCTCACCTGACAGCTCTCTCTGAGAGCTTCACTTCCAGCTTGTGGCCATCCACAGTGCAGCCCTGGGAGTGCACACAAAGAAACAGCAGGAAAAAAAAAAATGATATAATTAATAGAAATAAGTATCTAGAGGAATTAGAAGTCAAAGCAGCACTAAATTAACATTAATCAGTGTTTGTTCTGTGAGGGGATATCTGGGTCTCTGCCCCCTGCAAGGGGCACCTGAGGGGAAAACTCATGAAAATTCAATCCTTGCACATTTTCTGGGATTTCCACGTTGGATCAGCATCAAGAAACACCCTTTTCCACCGGTCTGTCCTTTTACAAACCCTCTTCCCTCAAAAACCTGGCCCATTTTAGAGGCTTCTCCACCTGTGCAGTGCAACCCACAGCAGTGCCATCCTCAGCTACTTTGAGCTGGCAGGCTGAAGCAAGTCTCTGGAAAGAATCCCAGAGTGGCAGGCTCAGGCTCAGGCTCACCTGGAGCTGGCGCAGGGCTTTCTGGGCACTCTCTGGCTTCTTGTACTCCACAAATCCAAAGCCCATGGAAAGCAAAGTGCCTGTCAGGAGAGAAAGGGGACTTGGTAAGAAAGCAGTGATAATATAAGACATAAAAACAAACCAGGAGCAAGCACCGATTGCCAAAATTGGGGGGACAAAACCTTAACATCCCCTGAAAAGGGTCAGCCTGTCTATGGCTGACCTCATGAGCACCCCTGGCTGAGTTTTTTGAGCAAGGCTCTGCTCTGGTTTTGGTGGTGATGTGAGGAGATAACAGATGTTGCACACAAAACCAATTTTTGCTTTGCATCATCTCAATGCAACTTCCTTAAAACGCTGCAAAGCAACTGCTGGTCACAAGCAGGGGAAGAGATCCTGTTGTGGAGACACACACTCCATGAGCTGGAGTGGGCAGCTGCCACTTCCACAGCAAAGGAGAGACATCTCTTCCCCTCCCTGCACAGCAAAGGTCTGCAGCCCCACCACAGCCCTGAGGAACACGCTGCCTAACACGGCAGCCACCATTAAGAGATAATTAATAACGAGGGGAGAAAACAACCCCCCATCCTCAACTTCAGAGCCTCAGGAGTGGCAGAGTGTAGAGATGACCCCCAGGGCCAGAAGGGATCAGGTGCTACAAGATGAGCCCATGCTTGGTGCTGCCTGCTCAGACCCACGAGCAGAACTGAAGAATTCACTTTATTTCTTTATCTCCCAGCAGATCTGAGTTTCAGTATCACACAACAGGGGAGCTCTGTCAAGGGGAAATGCCACAAAGCTGGGCAGCTCCCAGCCCCTCCAGCCAGTGCTTGCCTTAATCCAGCTCCTTGGGAAGTGAGAGCAGCCAGCAACAGGCACAGCCACTCATCCCTGCAGCCTGGGGGGCTCAGGGCTGGCAGGGAGAAGGCAAACCAAGCCCACTCAGCACAGCTCTCAGCTAGGCATCCTTGAGGATGTGGCCATTTCCAGGATAATGCAGGGTTTAATCATCACAGGGCACTGGCTCCTGTCAGCCTGCATCCCACTCTTTTCTGTGATCCTGAAGGAGTTTGGCTTCTCCCATCTCAAGATCTCAAGAGAAGGCCACATCTCCACAAATCCCACAATGGAGTTTAACCTTCTAGACTGAACCCTGGGGGAAGGTTTGGCTGCTGCTTGCAGCCATTTCCACGGGAACACTTCTGGAAGCACTGAGGATTTTGCCAGCAGAAACACAAATGCTCAGCCAGATGAGTGCTGAAGCAATGCCACACCTGAGCCCTCAGCTCAGCTGAGGGAAGGAATTGAGCAGCAACATCTAGAGTACCTGCTTTGTCTTTCTTCTTGGATATTGTGCAGCTCTTCAGGGCTCCCACTTTGGAAAACGTCTGCAAGGAATTTGGACACGTGACTCAGTTCCCTTTGTCACAGGCTTGTAACTCAACTGCCAACGTGGCCCTCTTCCACACAGGCCCACCTCCCCCAGCACACACCTGCCAGCAGTGCAGCTGAGCCTTTCCCCATCAAATTATTTCTGTACAAACAGACACACGCACACAAAGAGTTTGAAAGGTCTCAAAGGCACTCCCAGAAATCCTCCACTGCCCCTCAGAAAGTGCAGAGACCTGAGATGGCTCTGCAGGAACACTCTGGATTACAAGATGCCCTCAGCCTTAAGGGTGGGTGCTGCCTGTGATGTCCCTAGAACACAGCTCTTCCCAAAAATGGGGAGCTAGGGGGTAGAAAACTATTTATTTGTCTCCCTTATAAAGCCAGAAAAAGAAGAGAGGACAAGTCCCAGCCCTCCTCTGGATATTTATTTGTCCACAGCTGGAGCAGAGTCTGCACACAGTCACACAGGTTCAGGATGCTTGGACATGGAATGTGGCATTTTACACAGCTACAAGAAGTGCCAGAGATGGGAAATTCCAGCTGCTTTTCCTTATTTTGGTATTAACACCCCACATAAGTTCAGGAATGCCATGCTCTCTCCCAAGTGCTTTGTTGAGGTGAAGCAGCACAAGGCAGCACGCTGTGAGCAGAGGCTGAGAGGAAAAGCACATTCAGAAATCATCATTTATTTATTCATTCCCTGCCTCTCACACACGAAGCAGTGGCAGAGCTGCAGCAGTGCCTGTCCCAGGGAGAAGCATTACAGAAAACATGGGAAATCAGGAATGTAAGATTTCCTACTGCCTCCACCTGTCTCTAGGTGGAATTAAACCCCACCAAAACAGTTTCAGATGCATTTGTCTTAACTGACACCTGGAGTGATGTTGCCAGTCCCAGCAGAACCCAGTGCTCTCTCATGTCCCACTAGATCACACTGCCTGCAGCTGAAATCCTTTAAACACTGTGTCCTTACTGCTCACCTCCTTCAGTGTGTCTTCTGTGGTGGCAAAGTTCAGGTTTTTGATGAACAAGGTACACCCAGGAATATTTTCTTCTTCTTCTTCCTCCTCCTCCTCCTCTTCTTCCTGTGCTGCTGCTTCCTCTGAGTCTTTTATAGCTTCACCTGAACCAAGAAGAATAAACTCAACTTTGTAAGATGCAACAAAGGCAAATTTTGGGGAGTTGCCCACTCAAACTGTGGGGAAGCCCCTGGGATGGGGAGAAAGGTGGTGTATTTAGGGAAGGAAGATCAGCCCTCACAGTGGGAAGCCACCCAGACAAAACATATCCTGGAGCTTGACACAACAGCAGAGAAACACAGAGACCCGCAGCAAGTCAGCCAGAGACCTTACCTGGTACCAGCCCTGCTTCATCCTCCTTTCCTGGAACCCCAGCTTTCTTTTTCTGAGGGGCTGGGCTGAGGAAAACCCCCATTGGAGCCCACTCCAGATACAAGGGCACGGAATGAAACTGTGAAGAGAAGACAGGAGAGAAATGAGGAGTGAAGGGCAAGGCCTGAAGGAAAAACTCTGCTCTCAGCTTCATTTGCACCTCGCTCTGCAATGGAAAACAGCAGTGGAAAAGCTGAGTAACCTTTGGAAGTGACTAAACTCTGCCCAAAGGGATCCAGCCTTACAAGACTGCAGCCTAAACTCTCTGTCACCAAAGGATCCAGCCTTACAGGATCACAGCCTGCCATGGGTCACTCCTGGATTGTGGAAGGGAAAAGAAACCCTCCAGTTGTGTCACAGCCCCCTTCTCCAGCATCCTCTGCAGGCTGAGCCCTGCTCTGCTGTACCAGGCACCTCCCTAAACCCAAAGGACACAGGTTGGAACATCAGTGCCTCTGGGGTAACACCGTTCCCACACTCCCTGTGCCCCCACGCTCAGAGCGAGCCCTCCTGCAGCTTCCCAACTCGCCAAGATCCCACTCCCCAGGCAGTGCCCCCACCTTGGAGTAGGCCAGCCTGGTGAAGGCCTGCTTGGCCTCTGTGGGCTCCAGGAACTCCACGATGGCCGTGATGCCTCCCTCTGGCAGCAGCACCCGGCCCAGGCCGCCGTGTTTGCCAAAGAGCTCCTCCAGCTCCAGGGCGCTCGTGCCCGCCGGGAGGTTCTTCACCAGGATCACTGTCTTGCTCCTCTCTCCAGCAGCCTGACACAGCCAGCAGGGAAAGAAGAAATATGGGATGGAAGAGAGCAAATCCAGCAATTTTCTAAATGGAGACTTCAGATCCAAGGCTGTGCTCTCCCTCTCTCTGTGTCACTCCTTTCCCAGATCCAAAAGGACTGACAGGCATTTAGAAAACACTCCCTGGAAAATCCACATCCCACTACAACCACATCTCATGGATGGAGGTTTCAGCTGCAGATCCACAGGGCTCCTTCCCTGCCTACAGCAAGCTGCCCACCCATCCTAATGCCATCATATTCTGGATTTCATCCACCCAAGAGCCACTGCATTTTCAAATGGATACATTTCCCAGCTCATCAGGGAGGGTTCAATCCTGCAAGATGCTGAGGATTTAGTTACCAATTTCCAAGAGAGCTGAGAACACCAGGACTAGAAGAGGTGGATCCCCATTGGTGCCTCCAGCTGAGCCTCTCACCTGGCTGAAGGAATCCAGGCTGACCCCATTTTCCACGAGGAACCGGCGGATTTCCTGCACCAGCTCCGTTTCTCCCAGAGCCACTCTCACTGCCACGCTGTCTTTGCTCTCCTGCAGGCAAGAATTCAGTCACCTGCTGCTCTCAGAAGCACAAGCAAAGGGAATGTGGCAGGCAGCTGGAGGGTAAAATGCTCCAGCTCCTCTGGAGCTGCTGGGAATTGTGCTGTTGGAATTCAAACACGTCCCAAAGTAAAACGAAATTTCCAGGAAGGATCTGAGCTTTAGGGTGTAAATTCCCACCAACTTCTAGTTATGTAGAAATGCAAAATTCGGCCACAGGAAAGCAGAGTGGGAAGGAAGGTGGGGACCAAGGGATCAATAGGCTCAGAGCCCACAGAGGTGCTACAGCACCGCAGGCCTCAGCCTGTGTGGTGCCCATGGATGCACAGAGGCTTTTCCTGCACAAGACCAGGAAGGCCCAGGCCACAAAGAAACAGGCAGGAAAGTGATGTCCCACCCCAGCTGATCCATCACAACCCAACTCACAGCATCCAGCACTTGGCTTTTGGCAGCATTGTACTTCTGGGCCATGGCATCAGCCACAGCGTTTGTCCCCACGAACAGCGCGTTCCAGTTGTGGGAGCTGGCAGGAGGAAACACAGCCAGGGTCAGTCATGGGGCCCTCCAGCCAATAATCCTGGGAAAAAGCAGCTCTGAGCACCACCACGAGCAGGCAGGGTGAAGAGAAAGGGAAAGAAGGGTGGAAGATCCCTAGAGGAGGGGCAGGACGAGGGAGATGTGACTGGAGAGCAAACAGGAAGCAGTGCAGGCAGCTGAGCTCTGCTTCCCCAGACATCACTGCTCACAGCTCTGCAGCTGAAGTTCAGGTACTGGCTCAGAGGAACACACCTTTCCAAATGGTTTCCTAAACCCACAAACCCCATGCAGGCAAGGCTGCACCCTTTTCCCTTCAAGATATAAAATATCAGCCACTTCTTTCAAGCTGATTTGTCACACAGCAAGAAAAAGCCTCTACAAGCTTTAGAATTACAGGTGGCCAAGCAGAGGAGCAAGGCCCAACTGATCTGAAAGCACCCCCTGAAGAATTACAGAATCAGACTAACTCTTGTTAGAGAGGTAACTCATACCAAAGCCATTCAAACCTCTCAGTTTCTGCTGCTCACTGAGCTACTGCAGCTACTTGGGCAGAGGAGTCAGGGAGGTAAGAGAGAAAGGAAACAGAGCTGCACAGCAAATGCTTCATCAGCTCTGGGAATCTCTGCAGCCCCTGTGAAGATCCCACATGCATTGCAGGGAATCTGGCAGCTTGTGTTGTACCTGGCACTGTTGGCTTTGTCCTTGGCCTCTTTGCTCTTTTTGTAGGAGGAAGACTCTTCTGCATCTCCATCTTCCATTTTTTCCTTTCTGATTGTGGAGGGTAAAAGATGCATCATTCTGCCCTGCAAGACAGGAAAGAGAGGTCCAGCAGCTCTGGAATAATCCACAGATGCCCATGTGGAGGAAATTTCCTGGCACCTTTCAGAGAGCCTTGGTGGAAGGAGGGAATTTTCCTTCCCAAAGGAGCCACAGCTGCAAGTCAAAGTGGCCACACACTGCGAGACAGACTCAGAGCTCCTTCCCCACCTCCACCAGGATTTTGGTGTCTGCAAAGCTGTTCAAACCAAGCTACTCTACCAAAAGAACCTGCAGGAGAGCCACAACCCTTTTAACAAAGCCCAGAAGCAAACTCTCAGCCACATTCCCACCAACCATTCCCACCAGCTGCAGTCCACAGCAGAGGAAAAGCACCAGAGCTGTACCTGGAACACCTGCCCATCCAGCTCTGCCAGGGCCTTCACAGCATGCTCAGGGATCATGTAGGTGATGAAAGCAAATCCTTTGGGCTTCTTGGTGAGTTTGTCAATGGGGAAGTGGATCTCTGAGAGGGGTCCTGCAGGAGGCAAGGCTTGGTGGTCACAATGTCCCTGCACAGCTCTGAATTGGCACGACCCAGACACAAGCAGGGATGAGGGGAGCAGCTCTGGATGTGTGGTGAGCCACCAGCCAGGGCCAGGAGCTGCAGAGGGACAAGGAGGGACAGCACAAGCAGCCCAAGTCCATGTGTGGCAGCTCATGGCTTCTGACAGGTGATACAAACCAGGCAAGCTCTGAGCAGCTGCCTTCACCTTCAGTCAGGGATAAACACCTCCACAACCTCACCCTCTCTGCCCCAGGATGCCAAGATCACCTTAAATGTGTTTAATTTGGAGGTAGAAGAGGGAAACTTCAAACTTACACCCCAAGTTTGGGATGTCAAGTGGATCTCAAGGATTCACTTCTAATCTGAAGGAAGCTCCCTGCCAAGCAGGCTCACATTATCACACCAGAAAATAGAGAAAATAGAGATGATGGGAGCTGGGCCGTGTCCAAGAGATGTGGGACACAGAGCTTTGTCCATCCCCACCCAGCAGGAAAATCTCTGGGCAAAGGAAAGACTTTGCCCTGCAAGTTCCAGTCCCATGGCAAACACTCACCATACTTTGAAAAGATCTTCTCCAAGTCCTCCTCAGTGCTGGTGAAAGGCAGATTCCTGACAAAGAGTCTCCCTGATTCAGACAAGTCCTCCTCCTCCTCATCATCCCTCAGTGTCCTTTGCCAGGGCTGGTGCTCAGGTTTTGCTGGAGCAGTTTCTTTTGGGTTGTTCCTGCACCGGGAAACCTCCACACAGCGTCCCCCTGATCCCCAAAGAACACAGAGGGACCTTGGATGCTTCCCAAGGCCACGAGCAAACAACACCCACGGGCAAATGATGCCTTGAGAGGCTGTCTAGAACAGAGGCTAGGCAGTGTTAAAGGAATAAAGCAGGTATTTATTACAAAGGCTTCAAAGGATACACCTTGGGCTGTACAAGAGCCTGGCTGAGGCTCCAACCTCGGGTCATGAGGTTTCACACTTTTATAGATTTTGGTCCATTTCCATACTGGGGTTAATTGTCCAATTACAACTTCAGGTTATGAAGTCCCATCCTCCCACATTGCTCTCCTCAATTTGCTGCTGTTTTTACTTTTTGGGGCTGAACTGGAAAAGGATTGTTTTGTCTAACTAAGCTGTGAGGAGAACTTGCTAACACTTGATATGAAGTTCAGAGTTATATACTAATGCAGTACAGAATCAGGATAATGTGAAAGATAAAACTTAAGGCATCACAGAGAGCCCAGGGTGAGACACAATTACAGCTCCACAGGCTCTGAGCAGGACTCAGAAGTAAGGGGGAGGTGGGGGCTGTAAGAGTCAGCCTTCATAAAAATCAGGGTATCAACACCAGCCCCCTTTCCTTTCAGAGAGCCCAGCCTGTCTGTGCCAGCCCACACAGGATCTGCAAACAGAATTTCAGAAGTTACTGCAAGGGTTATGCCAAGCCCAGGGCTCCAACCCAGCCTTGCAGCACTGTCTGTACAAAGCTGGACTCCAGCTGTGTTATTTTTACCCCAACGAGAACCACCTCAAGCACACGGCAAAACACGAGGGCCCCGAAACCCCACTCCTGTCACAGCACCTGGTTTATGCCAAGGAACAACCCCCCCATCTGCCTGGGACAAACTCCAATCACAGCAGCTACTTGTGCAGGGAACACTCGAGCAGCTGAGCTCCCAGGCTGGAACGAGGAGGAACAAACAGCCCTTACCCAGGAATTCTTTTTTCCGCTTCAAGGCCCTTTGCATTTCTGCTTCACTCTTCAAGTCAACAAAGATGTAACCTTGGAGGAAGGCAAGGTTCAACTGAGCATCATGTGGGGAACACACACAGCCACTAATTGGGTAATTAAGGGTGAATTGGGCTTGCTTTAATATAGATTCCTATAGACAGAGCATTCAGCTCCCATGGAAAGTTTCAATCCAGCCTGGAAATGACCATGTCAGACTGGAAGGATGCCTTTTCAAAGCTTATTCTCTATATACAAATCACAAAAACTTTACTCAGCAGCTGGAGGAGGCTGTCACAGGTGCCTCTGAGAGCAAATAAAAAGGTGCATCCGTTGTTGGACTATTAAAGGAAAGGAGCACACAGCAAAGCTCCAAGGACCTGCTCACACAAATCAGCACAGTGTCCTGGGCTGCTGCAGCTCTCCCAGAGGAACAGGCTTTTCCTTGGCATGCTTTGGGGTGTTCAGAATAAAGTTCTGGATGCAGCTCAATAAAAAAAACTCCTGCTGCTACTCCTAAGGGAGCACAGCCAACATTACTCTGCCCACGGCATCCTGTGGACAGCAAGTAGGGCAGGAGAGCTGCAAAGTCACAGAAAGGTCTCCAAGATTCAGGCCACGAGCCAGGGATGTGGAACTGCAGACTAAAAGAGCAGAGGGGTGACCAAGAGGTGCCCTAACTCACAGATCCCACCCCCCTTCCACACACAGCACTTACCTGAATTCTTCCCCTGGGCCTTTTTTCCCATCCGAATTGCCACTGGCTTCAGAGGGAAGAAAAACTCCCGAATTTTTTGCTGTGGGAAGAATTAGAATGGTTTGAGTAAGTTCTCAAAGCAGGGAGCAGCAAGTTGCAGGCTTAGGTTTTTATATATAGAACACCCAGATCTCTGCACAAAGACAGATCACCCACACAACCCCCAAAGGAGTGAGAAGTGAAAAGTTCCTGCAGACATCTTGCAGAGGTACACTCTGAGACAGCCCTGAGCCTCCCTCCCCTGCTGGGAAACCAGACTTGCCTCGGTGGTGTTGGAGGGGGCCCCACAAAGTTTCACGGTGAACGGAGTGCTGGCTTCCCCTGAGCTGGCCTGGCTCTGCACACAGGAGGGGGAAAAAAAGGGACAAAAAGCTGAATGAAAGAACAAAAATCACAGCACAACCAGCTGGGCTTGGCCAACAAACAGGAGGCTGAAGAGTGGGAGGGAATGTCAGGAGATTGCCACAGCTGCAGCAGCCTGGGGCACGAGGTGCCATTATCACACTGCCATGAAACACTGAGTTCTGCTGTTCCCAGGACAGCATTTCCTGGAAAAAAGCCTCTGAGAAGGGCACTAGCAGCACTTCTCTGGAAGCCCCATCTTTGGGAATTTAGTCAGCCCTGAGGCGATTCAGTGGAATTTGTAAATGGGTCACACCAAGAAGGCCAAGCAAGCTGGTACCCAGTGGGCCCTACAGCCTTCCCAGGCTGCCAGCTCATCCCTGCAGGGACTGACAGACACCTGCTATCAACAAAGCTGCTGCTTCAAAGAAGACAAATCTAATTCAGCTGTACCTCTGCTGTGGATCCCTTTTTCTTCTTCCCTGCTGGTGGTTTTTGCTCTGTTTGTTGGGCTTTTGACTTCCCCCTTTTCTCTGGGTGGGTTTCTGCAATGCCTGAATCCTCCTCAGTCTCACTTTCCTCCTCCTCAGTCTCTGTTTCTTCCTCTGTACTGGATGAGGAGGAAGAATCCTTCACCACTTTAGATTTCAGGTAATCCATATCTGAGAGGTCTTTGCTGGTAGCTGCCTTCTTCCCTTCTTTCTTTCCTGGCAGAGAGGAGAGAGCAGAGAAGTTTTTTTTCACACAGATGCTGCTGCTCTCCCCCCACCCCAGGCCAGGTAAAAGCTGAGAACTGACACAATCATGACCATCATCTCCTTATTCTCTACCTTTTCCATGGGAAAGGTTTGGGAACAGCAGAGCAATTTCATCTTGGCACTTCCAGACTGACAGCCTGGATTTCAAAGCTACAGTTCATGTATAAAACACATAGAAAGGGGTTTGAGGTACTCAGGACAAAGTATTTTGTCACAATTTTAACTAAATACCCCAAGCAGGCCTCAGAGAAGGGTTTGAAGTGTTTAGTTTCACAGGGAGAAGGACACAAGCACACCTGCACTTGAGTTACCCAAGAGAGATGAGGAGCAGCAGGGAAAACACCATTCACTCTACCAGAACAGCCTGAGAACACCTCAGGGAGGGAGGGAGAAAAGCTCCAAACCCAAACCCATCCCTGCTGCAGGGACACTGGCTTCTAAATTACACACACCAGGCTGTGGGTCTTCAGAATGCACCCACTACTCCAGATGTGCTCTCAGGAGCCAAGGCACTGAACCCTGTCCCTTCCCCTCAACCCTGGCAGGCCCAGTTTCCAGAAACTTCCATCACAGGCAGACCAGATGAGTTCCCAGCCACCCACAGGTTCCTAAACCAACAGGAACCACAGCCAGCCCTGGAAATCCTGGAGATGAAAGGGGCTGCAAGAAGGAAAGCACTTCAAGGGAAGCTGCAGATGTTTGTCCTGTCACTCCTCCCTAATGACGCACGGGAAGGACAAATGGCACCCCCCAAATCTCAGACACTGCATTTGCCACAGCTCCCCAAACATGGGGAAACAACCAGCCATGGCCAGCACACAGAAAGGTGAGAGCCCACCCTCCTGGTGACACTGAGCCCACTCCTGTCACTCCCTGTGACAGGAGTCACTGGGACTGACACAAGCAAAGTCACAGCCCCCTCGGGTACCTTTAGACTCCTCCTCATCTTCAGAGGGTTCATCCCCACCCTCACTCAGCTCCTCAGACTCATCTGAATCAAAGTTCAGGTAATCAGCTGCTGCTGATTTGCCCTTCTTAGGCTCCTCTGCCAAAGTGTCATTAGCCCAAGTGGCCACCTGGGACCGCTTCTGGTGAACCAACAGGAACTCCTGGAATGTTTTATCTTCCTTCAGCTGTGGGAAAGAAAAAAAAAAAAGAAAAAAAGACAAGCTGTGAAGAGAGACTCATAGTGAATCTGAAATCCAAGATATCACCTCATTTCCAGCAGTGTAAAACCAAAAATCCCTTAAGGGGAGCTCCATTTACAGTGACAAGGTGATTAAAGTCTTCTCAAGGTGTCCCATTCCTACTCTTTTTTATAATTGCTGTTTAGAAAGTACTTCAGAGAAGAAAACAAAACAATAAAAAGAGGAAAAAAAAAAAAAAAGAGAGAAAACCAGGTAAGTTAAATGTGACAAATCACATATGTTTCAACCCCAGAACTGCTGAAACAGAGCAGGCCTGGATGCAGTGTGTGCTCACAGGAGTAGCTGACCATTAAAAACTTGGATCCCCGTGTTGGGGTTGTTAAAATGATTTTTTACACTAGAACTGGGCTGTCCCAGCCTGAATTAGCAGCGTGGGAAGTAGGACAGAAAGGAGATGTTCAGCAGCAGGAATGCAGGGACAGCAATCCAACCTCAACTCACCTCCTTTAAGTTATCCACTGGATCCTTCTTCTTTTTATCCTTGGGAAAAACCCAGAGAGGTTTATTAGAAGCAGAGGCAATTCCAACAGCACAGGGAGCAGACCCTGAGGCACAAAACACCAGGACTCCACAATGTGATGTCCCTGCTGCTCTGTCCCCTTGCCCACAGCCCAGGCCACCCTTCTCTGGCACTGACACACAGGAACCAGGCAGGACTCACTCTCTTTGTGCCCGCAGGAGCTGCACTTGCCAAGGGCTCCTTGCTCTGCTTTTCTGAGGCAGGGGCCTTCTGAGAGTGCTTGCTCCAGGCTTTGGGTTTTGTAGGGTCACCAAAAGACTTGCACAACTCCACCTGGAATGAGTCAGGTCTGTAATTAAACACAGGGTGGTAACTGCTGGGCAGCTGCACTCAGGAATTACTGGTGGGATGGAGGGAGTGCAGGAACAACTTCTAAAAGCACAGAGCTACAAATTCAACCACCATGGGAGAGTCAGGAGTGGACAGGCACAGAATCCCAGCATGGCTTGGATGGCAAGGGGCCTTAAAGTGCCACCCCTGCCATGCCAGGACACCTCCCACTGCCCCAGGCTGCTCCAAGCCCTGTCCAGCCTGGCCTTGGGCACTGCCAGGGATCCACAGCTGCTCTGGGAATCTGCAGCAGGGCCCCCCAACCCTCCCAGGGAAGAATCTCCCCCGAGGATCCCATTCCTTAGGAGTGTCAGGGAGATATTCCTGGAGCTCACTGTGATTCTGGAGGTGTCTATGAAGCTTTTGTTGAAGTGGTTCAGGGCTGTTTGGGCTTCATCCTCAGACTTGTAGCCAATGAAGCCGAATTTCCGGAACCTTCCATCCTTGGTGTACTTGAGGCAGCAATCAGTGAGCGTGCCAAAGGCAGCAAAGAGCTTCCTGAAACGCTCCTCCTTCATCTGGGAAAGGAGGGAGGGAAATCAGCCCCAGACGGGCTCTGAGGAAAGTTCAACCCAACACATTCTGTCTCAAAGGGCTTCTGGGAGGCTGCAGGAAGCACACAGCGAACCAAATCCCCACTTCAGCCACCAAACCCGTTCTTGTCCCCCCCAGATCCGCACGTGGGGAACAGGGCGGGATCCTGCACCCAACTCCCGCACAGCGACCACAAGGACCACTGCCCATCCTGAGGGGCTGCCACCTGCCAGCCCATGCCCCTCATGCTCCTTCCTGCACCTTCCTGACTCCTCCAGGAGCGCTCCCACCATCCTCCCCACGTTCCCCATCCCAGCACTGACCGCGACCCTCAGCCCCTCACAGCCCCTTCCCCCGGCACATCGCGCCGCTCCTCCTCCAAAACCTCACCCTCCCACCACTTCAAGCCCTCTCTCCGTGCGGGTCTCCCCGCTCTCCCCCATCACCACCACACGCTCCCCTCCCGCTGTCTCTCCCTGCCCGGCATTCCGCTTCCCCCCGCAGCGCCCTCAGACCCATCCTAGGCCGGGCACGCCCCCTGCACCCCCGGCACCGCACAGAGCCTCACCCCATTGGGGAGATTCTTCACGATAAGCCGCGACATGGCAGCGGCAGGCGCCAAGGAGGGAGCGCTCAGCGCCGCGCACGCCGCGCCATGGGCGCCGCCATCTTCCCCGGGTCACGTGTCCGGTGGGCGGCACCGCGCATGCGCGCACCGGGACCCGGATGTTGGTCCTTAGCAACGGCCCCTTAGCAACGGGGCCTGCAGGGCCGGGGGCCGCGGGAGCATCCGTGGGGCACCGGGGACAGGGAGCGGCGGGGAGGGGAGCGGGGCAGGATGAGGAGGGGGTCATCACCCCCGGTGCTCCCCGCAGAGCGGGCTGCAGCCTCCCGGCCCGTCCGCGCTGCTCGGCGGGGCCGCAGGAGGGAGCTCCGCGCCCGCCGCTCCCGGCTCCGGGCGGCCGCTGAGCCAAAGGCGCCCCAGAGATGTCGAGTTTGTGCAGGGGGGATGGCGCAGAGGGCCTCGATGTCACGCCCAAAAATCATGCGGAAGGGAGACAGAGGGTCTAGTCCAGGGAAACTCTGGATCCGTGGATGTTTTCAAGGTGCCAGGTTGGACGGGGCTTGGAGCAAGGTGGGATAGCAGAAGGTGTCCCTGCCATGGCAGGGGATGGAGTGCGATGAGCTTTAAGGTCCCTTCTAATCCAAACCATTCTGTGATTCTATGAATAAAAGCAGCTTTCCTCCAAGGAACGGCTAAATAACCCCACAGCCAGAGGTGCTGTGAGAGCTCCAAAGGATAAAAGAGAGCCAAAATCACAGAATTAAAAAATCCCTGGAGGGTTACTAAACACTGCAGGTCCTTTCCTACCTGAACATCCACCTACAGCTTCCTCATGAGGGGCAGCTCCAATCTCAGCTGTGCCAGGGGAAAATTAGGTTGGATATCAGGAAAAGGTTCTTCCCCCCTGAGCACCTCTGTGGTCCTTGCAGGTCCCTTCCAACTCGGGGTATTTTATGTTTGCACTGTCCATTGCTGGAGGCTGAGCAGAACTGTTCTTCAAGCATCTCCTCCTGCTCAGAGCCCTCAGCCCTGCTCTGCCTGCCTGACACGAGCTGGAAATCCAACTTTACACCGCTATTCCCAGAGGAAGATGCTCAGGAGGGCTCTGAGCTCCAGCACCAGCCCTCACCCACGGTTTGGAGTTACCCCAGGGATAACCGGAGCAATCCTGACACCATCTCCTGATGGCCCCTGGAGGCTCGGCCCAAAGGCTGGAGGCAGCAGGGAGACAGGGCAGGAACGGTCTGGGGGAGGCAACCCCAACCCAGCCACACCCGCTAGGAATGTGGAGTGAACAAATTACTCTTTGTCTCCTTAAAAAGGAAAAAAAAAAGCCCAGAAGTTTCTCTCCTCAATTTGGTTCAAAGACACCTCACAGGACCTTGGGGACTTCACCTCAAACTTAAGGATATTCAATTGGACAGAAGCCAAAAAGTCCTGCCTAAGCATTTCACTAGAAAAAGAAGAGAACAAAAGAAGCAAATCGCTTTTGTGAAGTGTTTTAGCAGGAGCAAGAACCTCTTGCCCTGGCTCAGGTTTTCTCTGTAAAGAGCTTTGTTATTTTGCCTTTTATTAAAACTTTCCTGTTTCCAGCACTGTCACAGAAGCCACCCTGCTACTTTTATGCCACCTGAGGCAGCTGAGCTATCTCGGGTGTGATACTTTTATCTGAGAGCTTATGAGACGTGGCTCGAAGAGATCAGGTACCACACCCCAGTGTCCTGGCAGGAGCGGGGTGCAGCCGCTGCTCTCCGGGGTGAGCAGCGAGGGAGGTGCATTTTCCAGGAGGCAGAGCGGAGCCTCAGGGCAGGGGGAGCAGGAGGGAGTGGGATGCTCTGGCAGCGCCCTGCTCAGAGTGCACAGCACTGTCACCCCACAGCCCTGACTGGGGGCTCCGGGGGGAGCTGTCCTCTGTCCCCTCACGGGGCTCTCCGAGAGGTGTCACAGCACAGGGACACAGCTCCCTCCCCCCCTCACCCTCTGCTCCTGCCTCGTCCTTGGCGCTGTCAGGGCTGTCACTTGGCGTGAAGGCTGGCACTGACAGGACCCTCACGCCATCACTAACGCATCCAGAGCTTGCCCTTGTCACTCCTGTCCCCTCCGAGACACTTGTCCCCTGTCTCCCTGCCCGTGTCCTCCTCACCTGCTGCGTGCAGCTGGCAGCAGGGCCCAGACAGGGCTGCCCTTGTCTGTTCCTGCCTCCCGAGCGTGGGCAGGGATGGATCCTGCCCGTGCCCAGCTCCTCTGCTCCGGGCAGGGATGGATCCTGCCCGTGCCCAGCTCCTCTGCTCCGGGCAGGGATGGATCCTGCCCGTGCCCAGCTCCTCCGCTCCGGGCAGGGATGGATCCTGCCCGTGCCCAGCTCCTCCGCTCCGGGCAGGGATGGATCCTGCCCGTGCCCAGCTCCTCCGCTCCGGGCAGGGATGGATGGATCCTGCCCGTGCCCAGCTCCTCCGCTCCGGGCAGGGATGGATCCTGCCCGTGCCCAGCTCCTCTGCTCCGGGCAGGGATGGATGGATCCTGCCCGTGCCCAGCTCCTCCGCTCAGGGCAGGGATGGATCCTGCCCGTGCCCAGCTCCTCCGCTCCGGGCAGGGATGGATCCTGCCCGTGCCCAGCTCCTCCGCTCCGGGCAGGGATGGATCCTGCCCGTGCCCAGCTCCTCCGCTCCGGGCAGGGATGGATCCTGCCCGTGCCCAGCTCCTCCGCTCCAGGCAGGGATGGATCCTGACCGTGCCCAGCTCCTCTGCTCCGGGCAGCCCCCACCTCCCACCACAGCCGCACCTGCAGCCTCCTCCTTGCCTTTTCTGCCATCAGGGGCGGTTTTGCCCAGGTGGGAGCTTGCCCCAGTGCTCAGTCACTACAGGTGTGACCCCTAAGGATGCCTGGGACCAGAAAGAGACCTCCCTCTTCTCCCGGGGAGTTTGGGGGAGCAGTGCTTAACTGAGACCAGGCCAGGTACCCAGCTGACTCTTGATTCCAGTGGCCATGCAGGAACGTGGCCAATCCTGGTCTCACTTAATTGAAAACAACTGATTTTATCCCTCTCCACACGCAAAGCTTCAGTACAGAAGCACAAGATTACACGTGCTGACTTCAGGTTTGATTTCCTTTGTAGGTTCTGCTCCTCAGGGTGGGTCAAGATTTTAAGTTTGCAAATGTAAGAGTGGGAACATCCTTTTACTGGAGAACTGGGGATTTTAAGGGGATCAGAGAGATCTGCCCCTTCAGCAGGTGGTTGTGCTGCACCATGGAAGGTCCTTCCCCAAGGCAGGCTCAGTTCCAACCTGAGATCCCAGCCCTGGGCAGATGAGGGAAACTGAGGCCCTGTCCTGAGAAGGCTGAAAGGACATTTTGGAAAGTTCCCAGTGCTTGAATGGCTGCTCTGAAAATCATCCTTAACCCTTCTGCTGCTGGCACAGAGCACGGGCAGGGGACAGACCAGGCACTGAAGAGCCAGTGTGGATGGTTCACTGGGGACAGGCCACCCAGCACGTGCTCTAAAACAGAGGCAGGGGAAGAGTCAAAATCAATGATCTGGGATGTTTTTCCCCACAGGCACTACTGCCTTTGATGGTGGCAGTATGAGACACCCCGTGTCCCAGCGTCACTGTGTGTCACCTGTCCCCACAGCGGTGCTGGGGTGGATGCAGGTGGCAGGTGCTGGGTTGGGCAGGGAAGGAAAAGGGAAGGAAAAGGGAAGGAAAAGGGCCCAGGCTTTGTTCTCTGGACTGGCTGAGAGCAGCAAGAGGCAGAGGGTGACTGGAGGTGACAGGTCCAGCAAAGGTGACACATGCCCCCCCAGCCGGGTGCTGTCCGGAGAGAGCCCCACGTTTGTCTGCTGTCCCCCCACTCTGTGCTGGGGTGCCCACAGACTGGTGGCAGGGTGTAGGTGACAACTGTCCCTTCTCCCTCACTCTGCAGACCCACGCTGGGCACAGAGGGGCACGCAGGGCTCCATCAGCCCTGGAGGAGGGCCAGGATGGGGTCCCTTGGTGAGCTCCAGCCAGGGAAGCTGCCGGAGCATGTTACGTGCCCAGCCTTGCCCAGTGCCAAAAAGCAGGGCTCACCTGGCTGTGAGAGGTATTATGGGCTGCCTGCAGCCAAGGAACTGATCTTTGCAAAGCAGGGACCACGGTGTCAGGGCCATCTCTCTATAGGGAGAGGCAGGTGTGGGCAGAGGGACAAAGGGACATTGTGCTCCGGGGTGTGAGGGCACCGGGGGAAATAGTGCTACCAAGGAGGAGAGGAAGAAAAGAAAGAAGCTGCTGCAGAGCCTGTCTGCCCCTGGGTAGGAGAAGGCAGAAGTCAGATGCAAAGGCTGCTGTGGTGTTTGGAGAGCCTTGCTCTTGCTCTGTGCCCAAAGGGGCACTGGAGGTTCCCCCTGATTTCTCCAGGTGCCACTCGTGCCATGCCAGGCAGCAGAGCTGTGACCCCCAGCCAGAGCAGCCGCTGTGGTGTGGTGTCCTGCCCTGGACAGCCCTGGCACCCTGTGAGAAGGACGAGCACAGCCCCGGGGTGCCCTTCATGCCTGTCAGATCGGGAGCGCCTCGGCCACCGCCGGACACTTCTGGAGGTGAACAGGGAAGGTAAAAGATCCCTCTGAGCTGGGGTCACCTTGGCTGTGACAGACTCCCTCACGCCAGGCAGCCTCTCTGGCACTCACAGGATGCTGCTGAGCAGCTCTGGGGGCTGTGGGGGGTTCTGAGTGTACCCACAGCCCTCCATGGCAGAAAGCACAGGAGGTGCTCGGTTTCCTTGGCACTCAGACCTTGAGTCCTTCTCTTTTCTTTTAGATGTGGGAAATGAGTGGAATTCAGCCTCGAGGGGTTGCTGCAGAGGGCTGTCACCTGGCTGAGGACCTTCTACTGACTAAATTCACCCACGGACAGCAGCAAGGACAGGGATGAATGGGCCCCAGCAACACTCACAGCCTGCTTTTGATGTGCTGGCCCTGCTTCAGTGCTTAACGTTATTTTAATAACAGCACCATAGGAAATGCTGCCTGAACTGCCTTGGTTTTGCTGCTGGAGACATTAAATTTTGGGAGGGGAGATGGCCAGAGCCTCCTTGTATGAGCAAATTGTCCTGACAGTCCTAAAGGAGATAAAAAGCTGCTTTCAAAGATAGAGCTGGTGCTTGGAAAGGCAGTGCCCAGGACACTTGTCCCTACTGTGTGCTGCACAACGGGATGGAACCAAGGGAGGAGGAGGAGGAGGAGAAATTGCCCTTTTGAAGGGCTTCATCCCTGGCACTCTGCCCAGCCTGGCCAGGCAGACCCTCTGCTAGAGGGACAGGATGCTGCAAGGATCCTGTCCTTGCCTGGGGGTGTGACTGCTGCAGTGTCACTGTGGGCAGCACAATTTGGCTTCCAAGCACACCTACCCTCAGCTGAACCTGCAGCCAAGGGGACAGGCTGGACGTGTGTCCATGCTCCTGCTCTCTGCCCTCTTTTTACCTGCAGCTTTTTGGTGGAGAGTGTGTCTTTTCAAAGCCTTCCAGCTAAACTGCAATGCTGAGTGTCAGCAGAGGGGGGATAGGATGAGGAAGGGCAGGGGGGATTTTCCCCCTCACATCGGGCACAAACAAGCTGCTGATGCCAGCTCGACTTGCCATGGAGGGGGATTCACAAAGGACTTGGAAATCCAGATAATCCAAGTGCTTTGCATTACAGCAGCTGGGGAGCAGAGGTTAAACCCTGCCCATGGGCAATAATTGATTCATCTGCCAGAACAGTTAATGGGACCACACCTGCCCAGGAGAGGAGCCACCACCAGAGCAGCTCTCAGACCTTCCTCCTCTCCCTCTGGAGCAGTGGATGGTGGTGGCTGGCAGAGCTGAAGGAGATGATCCACCAGGTCAAATCCCTCCTGGCATCACTCTACTCATCACAGCCACGTGTCTCCCAGCAGAGCCTTCCATGGTTCTCCAGAGGGGATGGGCTGGACTTTGGGACTGAGCACCCACAAACTGCCAAGACTGGGGTGGGATTACAGCAAAGGTCGATCCAGGCTCTCTCCTGACCCCTAAAGCTGGGGGAAGATGTTGGCTGTGTTCTGCCACAGCTGCAGCTGGCCCAGGCTGCTGCTGTCACCCACCCAGCAGAGTTTTCTCCAGCTGACAGATAACATCCAACTCATTTTCCAAGCTGCCCCAAGCAGCAGTTCCCGTCAGACCTTGACAGACTCCCCACCAGCCTTCCTGAAGGGTGTGGATGGGACCCTCCATGAGGAGCCCAGGGAGAGGGATCTTCCTGCTGCTGCCCTTGCCCGGTCTCTCCTTCATCCATCACCCCTTCCACCGCCTTGAGTTTCCTTTATTTCTGTATTTTCGGGTGTGTGTGTGTGTGTGCAAATGGGCTCAGGGGAGGGTCCAGGCAACAGCTGCCTTTGATCAGCACAACATGTGGGAGATGGAGCACTTCAGGAATGCCGACTCCTGATCAAAGGTGGGAACACAGTGACAGCCGGGACTTGGCAAAAACCCATCCCAGCTAATCCCTGCTGGGGAGCTGGGGGGTCGCTCAGGGACCCACACAGGCAGAGCCCCCAGCCCATCACAGGGATGGATCCGTGCTCCAGCAGGCTGAGGGGAGCAGGGCTGCTCCATCTGCCCCAGGGCTCTGTCCTGAGCAGCCCGGTATCCTCGCTGCAACAAGAAATGGGATTCCCAGCTCTTCCTTGGTTCTCCATTGTGGAAGAGGTTTTATAGCAACTTCTGTGAGCCAGAGAGAAGTTTGATAAGAGGATCCATCTTTACCGCTGAAAGAATTTTCTACCAAGGTCGTTGACATAGAAACCAAGAAAGAAAGAAGGATAAATAAGAGAAACCTGCAACTGTCTATTCCAATAAGCACTTTGTCTTTCCTGACCAATGAGTAAAGTGTAAACTTAGGAGTTTTGTAAGAATGTATAAAAAGCATGTATGCTATAATAATAACAGTTTGAAGCCTTCTGAAAATGGAGTGTGTTGCTTTGTATTGTCTCCATCTCAACTACGACACTCCATCATTCCTGCTCCCACACGCTGGCACCCTCCAAACCCTGCAGCTCCTCCCTGGAGAGGCAGCTGAAGGAAAAGAGGGGCAGCAATACCCTGAGACTTTTATCACCTCCAAAAAGATGGATGGAAAGGTCATTTGCTCTAAAAACAGCTGGGAGGAAAAGAGAAGACAAATCGGCCCCTCCTGACAGACGGCGGGGCTGTGGGGACAGCGGGGCTGTGGGGACAGCAGGGACACAGCTCCCAGCCTTGCTCCGTGCCAGGTGTGTGGGTGGCGGTGCAGGACAGCCCCGATGTGTGGGCTGGGCCCCGGTTCCAAGGATGTCCCGTGTCACCATCCCCCGCGGCCGCTGGGGTCTTTCTCTGCTAATCCCGGTGTCTGGAGGAGCAGGTGGACTCAGGCAAGGCTTTTGTCAAACTCAACCCCCTCCGAGCTCCACCCAGCCCTTCTCCACTGCAATCCTCGGCTCTTCTACCGCCACGGCTTTCACTCCAGCTCTTCCCAGCCTCAGGAACACCCTCCATTCCCAGCAGGAATAATCCCACCGCACGTGCCTGATGCTTCCTGCACTCCTCGTCCTGCCCGGGCACACTTTCCTCCTCCCCGTGGCTATTCGGGCTTGGCCGAGGCTCCTCTGTCATGTTAAAAAGGGAAGCTTTTAAACAGGGCCGATAAGGGCGGCTCCCTCGGGGTCACCCCGTGTCCCCGGGCGGGTCACAGGTCGCTTCCTCGCCGTGCGGTGCCTGATAATGAGTCCATCACGGCCGGGGGGATGGAGACAGGATTTATCAGCAAACGCTGGGAAAATAAAGACCTGAAACTGCTCGTGCACCAGGCTGGGAATCTGGCAGGGATGAGCCTTTTTTTTTTTTGGGTGGATGGAGAGTTTGGGGTTTAAGAGCTGATGGGGGTGGCACAGACGAATTGGGAAGCAGGGAGCAGTGGGAGCAGAGCCTGGTAAGGGTTGGGATCCCCCATGAGTCCCGAGTGTGCCTCCACCACCAGCTGAGGGCACCTGGAGAGGCTGCCGGGGCAAGAGGGGTGGCTGAGCTCATGGGGTCATTTAGATTGGAGAAACTCTGCGAGATTATCAGGCCCAACCACATCCTGCAGTGCCACATTCACCCAACTTTTAAATTCCTCCAGCTTTGGAACTCCACCACTGCCCTGAGCCAGTGCTTGACAACTCTTCCCAGGAAGAAATTTTCCTTAATATCCAAACTAAATCTCCTCCAGTGCAACTTGAGGCTGTTTCCTCTCTGTCAGTTATTACCTGGGAGAAAAGACCAACCTCCACCTGGCTCCAGCCTCTGCTCAGGGAGTTGTGGAGAGCAGGAAGCTCCTCCTGAGGCTCCTTTTGCCCAGGCTGAGCCCTCCCAGCTGCAGGTGGCCCATTCTGGACCAGGATAGGCAGCAGGCAGGGAATGAATAGGCTGTCCCTGTGCCAGACCCACAGAATTTGGGGCTGAGGAGGTGCTGGGTCTTCCTAGAGAGCAAGCGGACCTGAAGGCTCCTTGGAAAGATTTGCCAGAAAAATGAGGTTCAATGAGGAGGGATGGTGTGATCAGCACTGCCACGTCCCCACAGACACAGTCACATCATACAAGTCCCAGCTCAAAGGGTTCACCTGCCAAAATATCCCCCACAAACACAAACCAAGATCCACAGCCCCCACTGCAGCCACATCCCGCACCAAAGAGCAGGGAAAGAAACTGAGGCACAGAGAAAAGCCTGGTGACACAGCCAGGGTGCCACCCCTGGACTATTTGTGCTCCAGCACTGAGGACAACCCAAGGACCCTCACTTTTGTGGGGGTTCTGGAAGTGGCCAGAGGCTTCCCAAGCTGTGAAATGAACCCTCAGCACAGGGATGCAGCTGCTCCATCCCATCCCATCCCATCCCATCCCATCCCATCCCATCCCATCCCATCCCATCAAACCCATCCCATCCCATCCCATCCCATCCCATCCCATCCCATCAAACCCATCCCATCCCATCCCATCCCATCCCATCCCATCCCATCCCATCCCATCCCATCCCATCCCCATCCCCATCCCCATCCCTGACGCTGTTGAGCAGGACGGGAACAGAGAACTCCAGATCAGAAGGCAAAGAAAATGAGCTCTGATTTATTTCAAATGCACCGCTCTATATATAGAGGACATCGAGAAGAGTAATTTCATTGGTCTTAGAGTAAAAACAAGTCACACCATTGGTGTGCAGTGAATGACGCACAGTGGCAGAGCATATCTATAAACAATGTGAATAACAAGATAGATTAGAGAATTATTTACATTCTTTCCCAACTGTTTCCCAGGCTCTTGCCTGGTTAGAAAACCTTTCTCTTTCTCTCTGACTGAGCTGAGAATATCCACACATCCCCATCCCCATCCCATCCCATCCCCATCCCCATCCCATCCCCATCCCATCCATCCCATCCCATCCCCATCCCATCCATCCCATCCCATCCCATCCCATCCCATCCCATCCCAGCAAAGCAGAGCTGACACCCAGGCAGGGATGGAGGGGAATTTTCGAGAGCAGCAGTGAGGGACAGACAGCTGTGGCAGGGGAGGGGACAGCACTGGGCACTGCTCCGGCTGCTCTGAGGCAGCACAGGGTGACAGGCCACCACTGACACCTCGGGGGGGCCACACTCAGTGCCAGCAGCACGGGGAGGGCCCGATGTGACAGGGACAGCTGTGACAGCCCCCACCAGGGACTTGTCACCTACCCTGGCTGAACTCCGTCCTCCTCCAGATGCATCTTGCAAATGCTTTTCCCTCTCGGAGAGGCTGAGCAGGGCAGTATTGGAAGCACCTGCCTGCCTTGGTGCTGGGATCCCTGCACAATTCCCTGAACAATTGATAACAGTTGATCCCTGAGCAATTATCCTGGGGAAATGCCACGTGTGGGAATGCAGGGCACCCTCTCTCCTCAGTGACCCCCTGTGGGAGCAGCACACAATTAAAACAAGCAAGGCCAGAGGGTTTATTTGCAATTGCAGAGCTGGGAGCTGCCACTTTTCTTGTTCCAGCTCCAAGGCCTCAGGAATGGGTCCATCTCAGAGTGCTTCACACACAGTCCCTGGCAGTGGGGTGGGAAAAGTTGGGTTTATTTGGGAATGCAGCACTGGTACCACAGCAGTGAGTTTGGTGAGTGGAGAGATGGGATTGGAGCAGATTGGAGGCAGATAAGGGAGAAATAGAAATTATCACCTGGCTTAATAGCCATTTGTTTGGATTTATGGAATCATTAAGGTGGGAAAAGGCCTCCAAGATCATCAAATCCAGCCTTCAACCAAGCCAGTTCTGGAATTGCAGCAGTGGGGGGGCTCTGTTCTCTTTGTCCAGACCAGCATGGTCGGGTGCCACATTGCATCTCCCTTGGCATGGCTTTGGTGAGAGCAAACAGGACTTAGCAGCAGGTGCCCCAGGGGAAGAGAAACCTCCATTAGTGCCTGAAAACGTGCAAACCTAAGGCTGCTGTGTCACCTGAGGATGATGATGAAATCCAGCTCTGCAGAGGGATTCGCCAGGCCCCCACATTTGCAAACAGAGCTGAATTCTCTGCATTTTTTTTGCCTGTTCCTCTCAGATCTCTGCACCAGCACTGGGAGGAGACCTTGGACTTGACCTGGACCCACACAGCGACACCTTCCAAGCTGGAGAGCCCAGCAGGACCCACCCAATCTTCAGCTCATCTCCTGTCAGCACCCAGCTGAGGCCCTAATCCCTCTTGGGGAGGGTGCTGCACCCTGGGCACAGGCGCAGGCTCCAGGGAGGAGCAGCCAGCCATCACCTCCATCTACAGGGTCCCTTCCTCTGCTGTACCAAGCACACCTGGTTGGAAGGGGAGCTGTTATTACCCTCTGGGCAGACTGGAACATCATTTTTCTCCCTCTCTTTCCCTTTGTCTTCAGCATCACCTCCTCCATTCCAGAGTGGTGGAGCTCTCCCATAGTGCTCCATCCTCCCAGGGTCTGTAGCCTCCACATGAGCCTCTCTCTGGACACCTCAGGCAGTTTATAGCCCTTGCTGGGCTTCCTCACCGCTGGGAGGGGGAATTTGAGTGTCCTTTTGCATTGCAGCAGAACAAGCTGTTCCAGCAGTGGGGAGAGCTCCAGCCCTTCTCCTCCTCCAGGGCTTGGCAGGGTCCCTGCACAGCCCTGCTCCATCCCCAGACGAGGCTCCTGCACAGCCCTGCTCCATCCCCAGACAAGGCTCCTGCACAGCCCTGCTCCATCCCCAGATGCTCACAAGAGGCACCAAGCTCCCTGCCAAGCCCAGCATCCAGGTGGGGTTGCAGAGGAGGCTCCCCACCCTGCCCTGGGCAGAACAAAGATGTTGATTTGGTGAGGTTTGGTGCAGGTGGTTTGCTCCAAGGACGCTCCACACAGGTGGATCAGCCCACAGGGAGAAGCTCCTGTGGTCCCTGAGGTCCTGCCTAGAAAGGGTTTGGAATTGCTCGAAGCAAACGCTGGCTGTGGGAGAGCACAGCGTGTTCTGTGCCCTCATGCTGTTTTCCCTAAACAAATCCCTTCATTCCAGCAGTGCTGCTCAGGCACCACCTTGCACCTCACTTCCATGTGTTTGGCAGGAGCAAAGAGCCTTGCCCAAGCCCGGGTTCCCCACTGCAGCAGGAGCTTCTGTGACTGCTGCAAAGCCTGGCCAGGAAATGAGCAGAGCCACCAAACCTCACTTTTAAAGTAGTTTTTTTTTTATTTTATTTTACTTAAGGGTGGTGCTGCAACTGCAACTTTGCCTCCTGCAAAGGTTTATTTTTCTGCTGGCAAGGCTGGATGCTGGAAGCTGCCAGGCAAAGGGGCTCTCCAAGCAAGGAACTACAAAGCAGGCTGACACCTCTAATGAATTACAGTAATACCAGCTCGGGGTGAACTCTAAAGTGCCTGTTTACACAATCACTGACCTCTCCTCACCCCCTCTCTGGGGCCAGGCCCCCCCTCCTTGATGGATCACAGCTGAATGGAGGCAGCCCCCGGTGTTTATCATCTCCCAGCTCTGGGAAGGGAAGGAATAGCAGCATTTCCTGGCCACCACTGACAATTCAATACCCAACCAACACTTGCTCTGAGAAATACCCCCTGCATCTTCCTTTGAAAATCCCAGTTTTGGTGGGAGGGCTCTCAGGGAAGAGGCTTTTGCAGCATCAGGCACTGGGACACAGGCAAGGACGCTCATGGAGCAGGGTCCAGGGATCAGGGACAGCCCCTGTGCCCTGCAGGGATGCTGCTCTTGGCCAGGAGATCCTCTTTGGGGTGTTATTCTGATTTTTTGCCATTTTGGCACAGGAATTTTTTTCCATTTTCCCTGGTGTCCTGGTGCTCAAAAGCTGCCAGCTCCTGGGTCCCATGGGTCAGGGATTGCTCCCTCTGACAGGAGGGATTTGGCAGGATCAGTGTCGAGCTGGAGGGAACAGGTTCTTCAAGGAGCCCTAAGGTCCTGAGGGTGGCAAATGGGTGTTTAGATCAAGTGGGGTGAGACAAAAAACCAAAAAAGCCAATAAAGCAACAGGTTCCTCCTGTCCCACCTGCAACACTTCCAGCCAGAGCTCCCCACGACCACCACAGGCATCTCCTTCTGTCCAAATCAAATCTGCTCTGTGGGGGCTGCAGATGTGTCCCCAGCCCTCAGGTGTCCCCAGAGGTGCCCAGCCCTCAGGTGTCCTGAGCTCTGCTCAGATCTGAGCCCAGCAGAGCTGACCCTTCCTCCTTCTCTGCTGAGCTCCCCTCCCTGCAGGCAGAGCCTGGTGAACACCACAGCCCTTGCCAGCCTCGGGGAATGCCAGCCTTCATCTCCAGGACACACACCCATGGGCATGGAGCAGCACATCCGTGGAAAAGGGACTGCAAGATGTGACCACATCCATGGAAAAGGGACCACATCCATGGATAAGGGACTGCAAGATGTGACCACATCCATGGATAAGGGACCACATCCATGGATAAGGGACCACATCCATGGATAAGGGACCACATCCATGGAAAAGGGACTGCAAGATGTGACCACATCCATGGAAAAGGGACCACATCCATGGATAAGGGACCACATCCATGGATAAGGGACCACATCCATGGAAAAGGGACTGCAAGATGTGACCACATCCATGGATAAGGGACCACATCCATGGATAAGGGACACAAGATGTGACTACATTCATGGATAAGGGACCACATCCATGGATAAGGGACACAAGATGTGACTACATCTATGGATAAGGGACCACATCCATGGATAAGGGACCACATCCATGGATAAGGGACCACAAGCACATCCACGGAGCACACTCATGGATGTGACCATGAGATGTGACCACGTCCATGGATAAGGGACACAAGAGCCCCTCAGTGCCCTCTCCTGCCCCGTGCCAGGGTCACAGCAGTGCTGGGGGTGGGAAGCAGCTGCAGCATCACCAAAGACAAGGCAAGGACAGGTGCCATGGCCATGTCCCAGCATGTCCCAGCCCTGAGCATCTGGAAAAGAGGAGTTTGTTGGGGGCTGCTGAACTTGGAACATCCAGTGGAGGAAGGGCAGCGCGGTGCCCTGTGCCACCATCCCCTGCTGCTCTCACACGTGCCTGTTTTAGCTCTGCAGCTGGGGACTGTCTTTAATACAGCCAAGCTTTCCTACTCAGAGGATGAGAACTCCAGGGCTGGTCCCTGGAGAAGGCACTTCTCCCTTTCCCTGCTTGCCCTCTGCCCTCTTCATTTTGTTCCAGAGTTATTTTTGGAAGTAAAAGCTTTTTTCCTTGCCCTTCCTCTGGCCCCCATCTCTCTGCCAGCCAAAGTGGCATTTTAAGCCTCCTGCCCACCCAACCAGAAAAATGGTGGCTGAGGCAGGGTAGAGTTAAACCTTTCCATCCTTCTCGAATCATTAACTGCCCATCAACTCAGCTGCCCGGAGAGGAGCTCTCAAAAGCCTCTGTGGGGACAACCTGCCCCCCACCAGGGGTTCCTGAGGGCAAGGAGAACCACAACCCCCAAAGTGGGGTCTCACTCCATATCCCCTTCCCTCCAGCACTACAAAATCCACTTGATTAATTCAGCATCGAAGCACCTACAGCTGTAATCCCCCACCGAACACAAAATCCCAGCTGCACTCCAAGTCGTGCTCCCACCCAGAGCTGGGTGAAGCAAGAAGGTCCCACCCCAAAAAGAGACTCAAAGCAGGGACCTCGTGCCACCAAACTCGCACACACAGAGCAGGGGATCGGCACACGGAGGAAAAAATGGCTTTTAGTCTCCTGCGGGACACCGGGGCTTCCTGGCTGAGCTCCAGCCTCCCACCGCGGCTGAGCCCGAGCTGTGCAGGCGCTTCGGGCAGGAAAGCTGCCAGGGAATGTCCCCCCATTCCAGCCGCAGGGATCTGAGCGGAACGGCCCAGCGGGCTCTGCTCTGACGGCACGGCCCCGGCCAGGAGCCGCCGCCACAAGGTGTCACCCGCCCCCTTCGCCCCGCTCCCGAGGGGCTGGGGCAGCGCCCCGAGGGGTCCCCGGCCACGTCCCCATCAGAGGGGACCAAATCGCATCCCAGGCTCGCTGTTGTCCCGTCTCCATGGCAACCCCCGGCTGCAGCATCCCTCAGTGACCAGTGCTGGACCACGGGATGCTCGGCACAGCCCAGCCCTGAACCCCATAACAAACGGGAATTATTCCTCCTTCAACACAGAAAGCTGCAGCCCAGACTTTTTGGATAAAAAATAACTTGTTTTCAGACCCATAATTTAAAATTTTCTACCTCAGGAGTGCAATAGAATCATGGAATGGTTTGGGTTGGAAGGGACCTTAAATGTCTCATGCCAGCCCCTGCCAGGGACAGGGACACCTTCCACTATCCCAGGTTTCTCCAAGCCCTGTCCAGCCTGGCTTTGGACACTTCCAGGGATGGGACAATAGCAGGTACCTGTACAGGAAAATGTGCAGCTGAATTATCACAGAGGGGTTGAGTGGAATTATCACAATTTACACCAGAACACCCTGGGTTTGCAAGTAAATAAATCAGAAATTTATTTAAAGTACAGGCTCTTTTGCTAGTACAGCTATTTTGCTCTGAAGTAATTCAATTGGTTTAAGCAAAAATCTCAAAATCAAAGATAAAAAACTATTAAATGACAAGGTTGCTCCAAAGCAGACAAATGACAGGACAATTCTGCAAACACTAGACGTGAACAGTTTGGATTCAAGCTGAAATTTACTTTTCTCCAGCAATATGCTACAGCCTGGAGCTCCCACAGCACACCCAGATTGTCAGATCTCTATTTTTTCCAACTGAAAACACTGATGAAAACTGCAAGCCAGCCTCGGTGTTAGCCCACAGTCCTTGGGCATTGTCTAACAACTCCTTTCCCTTCCCAGCCTTGGCAGGGAGAAAAGGAGCTGCCAACAGGTAAAAGCCTCCAAGTGAAACACATGGGGGGAAGGACAAGAAGACACAGGTCCTCTTCAGATGACACAAGACGTTCAGCTCAAGTGACAGCAGCTGAGAAGCAAGGGCAGCCCCTGCAGAGGAAGGACAGCAGAGGGTTCAGCCAGGCCAACTTTAATGTGAAAAGTATTGGTTTGTTGGTTTTTTTCTGCTCCCCACTGAGTCCACGTGGGTTTTGTCCCAGCCAGGTGATCTCCAAGCCCAGCAGGCTCAGCACTGCAGGATTTCCACGCTGCTGTCTGAGAGGGGAAGGGCTGGAGCTGAGGGAAGAATTTCAGTGCTCTGGGTGGCTGTTTTTTGGGAAAACACCAGCGAATCCAGCAAGTGAACAAGGCAGGGAGTGCCTGTGCCCTTGGCACACAGGGAGGGCAGCTGGGGGTTGTAAAAACCAAGTGCTGAATCCCTTTTCCCTGTACCCGCCCCCACAGCACCACAGAGAGAGAGTCCCTCACTTGAGGTTGGGAGGCAACAGCCCTTCCTTCTCCTGCAGCCCAAAGGAGAAATAATAGATCCCCAAAATTCAGGTTGGCTTTGTTTGAGGCACCTTCCAGGAAGTGTTGGTGTTCTTGGCTGCCCAGAGCCAGCACGGCCACACCGTGTCCAGGGAAAGGTGGGAGCTGGGGGCTGGGGACGTTGCCCAGCACACACAGGATATCCTGAGTGCAAAGGTCTCAAAAGTCATCAAATCCAGCTCCTGGCCCTGCACAGGCACCACAACAACCCCATCCTGTCCCTGGGAGCATTGTCCAAACACTCCTGGAGCTCTGGCAGCCTCGGGGTTGTGCCCATTCCCTGGGGAGCCTGGGTAGTGCCAGCACCCTCTGGGGGAAGAACCTTCTCCTGAAATCCATCTTAAACCTGCCCTGGCACAGCCCCAGCTGTTCCCTGGGTCCTGCCACATCTCCTGGACTGCACACCAAGATCTCAGGAAGAGAAAACCTCAACAAGGAGCCCAAAGTCACACGCACACACGAGGCCTGGCTCATTACCAGAGCCAGCAGCGCTTTGGCCAGCTGCTCTTGTAGCAACAACCAAACCCTGAGGAAATACCCCAGCCCTGGCCCTTTCCACACTTGACCTTCCCTTCAGCAATACATTAGCCTCTGTGCCCAGGCTGTTTGCTGCGGAGTTCTGAGGGATGCAGCTGAGTTTATTGCAGGAGCAGAGGCCTTGGCTCAGCAGGATCCCCGGGGCTCCGTCCCCTGCCGCTCTTTAGCTCTGCTTGCTGTGTTTAATGGACTGGGCTACAGAAAGCTCAGCTGTTGGGAGCCCCCACTGTGGCTTGTAAAAGCCAGCCCCAACAATGAGCTGCAAACTGGGCCGTGTGGCTTCCCTGCTCTGCTTCCCAAACAGGTTATTGCTTGTAAAAGCTCTCGCTGGAAGCAGCAGCGCTCCGAGGGCAAGGCAATGAAGGCTTTGGAGATGTTCAATAAAAAGGCCCCCACATTTGATTCCTTTCCCAAGGAATATTTGATATTTGTTGCTCTGGGGTGCCTAGAAAGGAAGAAAATTACTGGTCCATTAACAACTGC
Source organism: Vidua macroura (assembly GCF_024509145.1). NCBI lineage: Eukaryota > Metazoa > Chordata > Aves > Passeriformes > Viduidae > Vidua > Vidua macroura. Next base: position 9,964,543 of record NC_071588.1, on the reverse strand, counting down.
CCCTTGGCCTGTTTTCCCAGATTTAAAACAATGCACTCAAAATTGGCAGCTGAGGCAGCTTTAAACATTTGTTTTGCCTCAGATTATTTGCAACACCCTGTAAACTCAGGGGCTTTTCACTCCCTGGCTGAGGGGATTTCTCCTATGCATTTTTCCATGTGTCTCCAACATATGGAACAATTAAAAAAAAAAAAAAACAACCAAAAAATCAAGCTCATAGCTGGTGTCACAAAATATTTTGGGGGTGGGGAGGCCTTGGGGAGGTGGTGTGGGACTTGGATCGGTGTGACCTGGCAGAGACCTGGGCCTGAAGGAAGCTCATGTTTTTATGAGCCAGGAAATTGCAGGCTCAGCTTGGGCTGTGCCAGTTGTCCAGAAGTGTTCAAGTTTCACATTGTAACTTGGGTCTCGGTGGAGGTGAGGAGGTGGAGGGAGATGTGGCAGCTGCATGGGGAGGTGGGCACCAAGAAATGGCTACAAGACATTGAGTTGGTGCTTGGGGAAAACATCTAAGAGCCTGTGAAGGGAGAAAAAACTCGTCCAGTTTCCACTCCCACCCACAATTGCCCAAAAGCTGATGAGTTGGGAACAAGATGCTGAGAGGCCTCATTTGCCAGGGGCACAAAGGAGCCTGCAGCACCTTCCTGGGCCAGCTGGGAGCAGAGACAGCCATCCTTTCTCAGGGTGCCAGCTCCCCATGCAGCTGTGCCACCCTGTCCAACAGGCTAAGGGGGGGATTGTTTGGGCTGTCCTGTGTAGGGCCAGGAGCTGGATTTAAAGATCCTTGTGGAGCCTTTTTAGCTTCTGATATTCTTTATGAGCTTTTTTTTTTTTTTTAAGAGGAGACAGGGCTGGCAGAGGAGAAAGGGTGTGGGACCAAACTTTGGAGAGCCAGAGAACCAGGGAAGAGAGGAGCATCGACCCACAGAGCAGAGACAGGGCCTGGCAGAGGCCTGAGGAGCACTGAAACCCTTTCCCTCTGTCCATCAGCAAGAGGAGAGTTCAGCTATGCCTGAGTTTCCCAAAAAAACATTTGTTCTGCTTCTATCTGAAGATGTTTCCATGCTAAGGGGTTTTTGGAGGAGTCCCTGGCTGCCTTGAGGTGTCCAGTGCCCAGCTGGGCACTGCCCATGAGCTGCAGCATCGCTGGCACTGAGGAGCCAAACACACTGAGGTGTGCAAGACACGTTGGATTTTGGGCAAAGCTGGTGCTCCCCAGAGCACAGCATTCACACACTCAGCCACATCTTGTTCTCTGGAAAATCCTGCTGGGAAAACGGGAATAATGTGGGAAACCTTGGGGAGAGGCTCAGTAGCCACAGAAAAGAGTGAAGCACTGCTGACATGCAGGTACTCCCTCTGTTCCTATCCACAGCCTATTGCCTCTGAATTCCAGGGCTGAGAGTTCACTTCTCCAGCTGTGGGTGGGCATCCCACAGTGCAGGCAAGTGGCCAGAAAATCCCAGCTGCTCCCAGCACCCCTCAGCCAGGGCTGTGAGTGGGCTGTTCACACCAAACACAACACAAACATCGCTGCAGCACCCCCAGGCATCTGTCAGAGAAATCCTCTGCAGGACACCACAATCCAAGGGAGTGGATGGATTTAACCTCCTATTTAAATAAAAAAAAAAGGCAGAAAATTCATCAAGCAGCCCAAACTGTGGTGTTTCCCAGCTTTCTTCATTTGTCACTTCAGCCATGCTCCTTCAGCACAGCTTTTAGTGGTGACTTGGACAGGCCAGCAGCAGCACAAGGGCTCTCGGCAGGCCCAGCAGAGCAGGGAGGGCATTCTCAGCCCTGCCTCCTCTCACCCAGGCTGCCTCAGCTCTTCAGCACGGTGCCCACAGCAACGCCACAGAGCCAGGCAGGTCCCTTGGGCCACCAGAGCCAGGTCACTCCAGGACAAAACACATCCAGGGGCAGCTTTGGAGCTGGAGCCTCATCCAGAAACTTCCAGCTCAAACCTTCCTGTGTAAGGGGGAGATGAGTGGGTTTTCTGCTTGGCTTCACTCCTTGCTCTGGGCAGACAGAGGGTGGCAAAACCCTTTTGGGAAAATCCCCATTTACCTTCTCTGCCTGCCTTCAGCTGCCCCATTTGTCCCACTGTGCTGCTAGTGGGATCCAGGCACCCATGCCATGGGGACAGCCCAAATCCGAGGTGCAAACAGGCCTTGGACCGTGGCTGTGGGCTCAGGGTGGGCACCACATCCAAATAACCCCACAGAGCCAAGGGGAGCACGGCTCTCCCCCCGAGCTCTGTGTGAGCTGGGCTGGAGTTTGTAACGTCCAGCTGTCATCACTGGCATTTGTCAAACGAAGTGACCACTCTCGGGACAGGTACTATTTCAAAAGTGGACATCACTTTAAAAAAGTGCTAATGTACAAGGCTGTCAGGTCCCGGCCTCAGGAGCAAGATCAGGTCTCTGATGTTTGGGGCAGAGATAAGGCGACGGCCGAGCGTGGCCGCTCCCCGCCCGGGCTCTGGCTGGGAGTCACTCAGCAAAGTGCTCACCGAGCTGCTCCTTCCCAGATGTTTGATCAGCACCTCCTCCTCAGGGTGCTGCTCCGAGCAGCTGGGAGGGAGCTCCTCCCAAAGCTTCACCTCCACCTGCGTGGTAGAGCCTGAAAATCAGGGGCAGCAAAGGCTCAGTTAGATTCAGGGGGTTAAAGCACAGAAAAAAACCTTTCAGAGTTAAAACCTCCCAGGTTTTAAGTCACTCCCCAAGAAATTTGTGCTAGAGGATTTATTTTATAGAGTAGGCAGTGCTGCTGCCCCTGAGAGCTCTGCTCACCAAGGGCTGCTTCATCCAAAGAATTTGGGGGCTTTTCCCAAAACCAAGGGGCCTCTGAAGGTGGGGAGGGAAGGTGTAAACCTTCACCATGGTGTCTGTCACCCCTTGTCCCCAGCAGGGCTCAGGGACACACCAGACTCAGCTGAGCCTCTGCTTAGTGAGGGCCACTGAGGCAGAGGCCTCGCTCAGCCCCTGGAACCTTCATCTCCACCTGAATTCAGGAGAACAAGAAAACAAACACCCCAAAACTAGAGCTCAGCACATCCATGCTGCCTTCCTGCTTGCAGTTCTGGAGCCAGCCAAGCCCAAAGGCAGAGGCTCTCAGGATTTTTAGGGATTATCCAGCTGGAACAGGAGCCTTGGAGAAGGACAGAGCAGCCTCTGCCTGAGGAAGGACTCGATGGAATCACTCAACAGGTCAGGGAATGACTTAACTCTGTCCCTTGGTCCAGCCCAGAGCATTTCCTGCAGCCACCCCTCTAAATGCTGCTCCCCAAGCACCAGCAGCACCCAGGGCAGGACATTTCTACCCCCAAAAATAACACAAACAAGCAAACAGCACCTTCCCCACCCTTCTCCACGTGGAAAAGAATTCCACCTACCCCAGGGAATGCTCACCTTGCCAGCACCCACTGCAGCATTTCAGCAGCTACCACAGTCCCAGGGCTTTATATAGGATTTACCAGCCCAGGGAGGGAAAGTCCTGCCCTTTCTCTGATTACTGGCAGCTAATTAATCCTCTCTCCTTCCCTCCTGGGTGTTTTACCAGCTATGCTCATCAGGACATCCCATTCTTTGTTAAAATCAGACTGGAGCTCAACTTCCTTGTGTCTCTCCAGTGTGTGGAGTTCTATGGTTGGTCTGTGGTGCGTGGCTGGAAATAAAATGACATTTAAAAAGTATTTTCCCCAAATGATGCTGTATTTACCATGGAAACCTGGACACGTAAAACCCAAAGAACCAAAATGATGCCACAGAAACACAGAGGGCACCTCCCTGATTGTTGATTTTTGGGTCTTTTTTTTCTTTTGCAAATGATCATTTGAGGGAAATCCAGTGGCAGGGGAAACCTATTTAAATCAGAACTTTTTTTTTTTTTTAATGCCAAAATTCCTATTCATGGGTAAGGAAATATATCTATTTATTTAAATTAGAATGACAGTTATTTATTCCTTATCAATGAAAGGAGGTCATGATGAGAGGACAGAGTTTTGCTTTGAGCTGTAGGAAAAAAGTGAATTACTCAAGCATCCAAGATAAGCAGCCCAGAAAAGCTCTCCAAGCCCTTGCTCAGGGTGTCAGGCCAGGAAGGTTCTGTGATTCTGCAAGGAAAAAAAATTTTAAAAAATTTAAAAAATCAAAAGCTGAAGCCCTGCAAATTCCAAGCAAAGCCAAGGCACGCATATTTAAGTGAGGGTGATTAACGCTGGCACAGCTCTCCACGGGAAGTGATGGATTTGCCATCTCTGGATGTCTTCAAAGCACATCTGGATGATTCCAGGGGCTGGATGTGACCTTCCCTGGCACTGGAATTGCTACTGTTCACCTTGCAGCTCCACAAAAAGTGCTTGGAGAGACCAAATTTCTCCTCCCAGCTCTGCTTCCAACCTGCTCTGGGCCCTTTTCGGAGTTATTTCTTCTCCTTGTGAGTTTTGCTATCAGTTCTTCACCCTTGCTGGGAGTGTTAAGGGCAGGAATGCCCTGCAGGGTGCTCACCAGGATCAGTCAGGCTGATTTTAGGGCTTTATAACATTGGTTATGTAGGAATTTTCAAGGGTTAGGTAGTTTTTGGTGAGGATAAGAAGTCTGGGGGGATTTCACTGTCAGCAGGTTCCATGAGCACACTGACTGTACAAAAATCCTTAAAATTCTTCCATGCAAAACCTTCTTTTCATAGGTAGCAAAACCAGGGAATTGCACAAATAAAAGGATCAGAGGACAGAAGATTTTGCAAAAGGGAGTGGATGAGTGAACTCTGTATCAATGTAAACACTTTAAAATACAAATCACCAAAGGTAGAGCATCAATTTTTAAGTTATCCTCTTCTGAAAAAAAAAATGAGTTCATTTAGGGCCAAAGAGCCCAAAGGGAGAGATTGCCATTGCTGAAACCTCTCCAGGGGATGGAAAATCAGGAATGACTAACCACAGGCATGAAGAAATAAAAATGGGGGGAAGGTCTGACCAAGCTGGGCTGGATCTGTGGGCTCGAACCAGAAATGTCCTGTATTTCACAGGGATTTTAAGGAAAATTGATATCAAGTGTGATGTAGAAGCAGAAGTTTTAACCAGCTGGGCTGGGAGACAGGAGATGTCAAAGCAGAGTTGCCAGGCTTTTTTAATGGGCCTTTTGTCCACCCAGTGATCAAGGCACTGTGTGAATTTTGAGTTGTAGGAAACGGGGGATGCATCAACCCAGGGGTTTGTGGGGTGCCAGGGCAGGGGTGGAGCAGCAGGGATGTGTCCAGAGTGTTGTTACAACTCCTGAGAGCTTCTTCCAGCCTGAGCCACACAATTTTGTTGCCTTTGTAGCTGCAGAGGAAGAGTGGGGGTTTGCAGCATGCCCATGGAGTGGTTTGGATGGATTATCAAGCACAGAGAGACAAAATTCAGGTTTTTTAAAGGACATCTTCCCCTGGGCGCTGAGAGCTCCCTGAGTCATTCCCTTTTCCTGCATTTTTCTGCAATTTGGGCCTTCCTAGGACCCGAATTTCAGAGCTGAGATGAGCCTGAGGTGCAGGCAAGCAATATTTTGGTGTTGCTCCTCTGTCCTCTCCTTGCAGGGATCATCCTGGTGGCTCGGCAAGCCCTGAGGAGGATGAATCCCAGCACATCCCATCCCTGCTCCCTGTCCATCCCCTCAGCAGGCTCTTCCACCATCCCAACCCCTCTCTGCTGCTTCCAAACCCCACCTTTATTCTTTTTCTGCTGGCAACGCTGCAGGGAAATATCAGAGGCACCCATGCGGCTCAGAAAGGAGGCACTGGCCGTGGAAGAAACACCCAATTATTTAGCAGCTGTCAAGGTTAAGCTGAATAACCCCGGCATGGGGAAGGCTGGGCTTTGGGAGAGGCACAAAAGCATCTTCCCCAGGGGAAGCACAAGCCACGGAGCAAATGCAGCGCCCGGGGCTGCCCGCCGGGCTCTCCGGCTTTCCAGGAATGAAAGGAAGCCGGGGATGTCCTGGCAGACGCCGGGGGCAGGGCTGGGCAGACGAGCTCTGCCCATCCATCAGCGCCCATCAGGCTCCCCGAGCCGGCCGTGGGATAAATCAAACCGAGAGGGGAAGGGGGGAAAAAAGTGTCCGAGGGGGAGCTGGGGGGGCTGCGAGCAAGGGGGAGAAGAGGGAACGAAAAGGCAGCGCGAGGGAGAGGAAAAGCCAGATCAAAGGCAGAAATTCATCAGAGATAACGGAATTATTTATTTTTCCTGCTGCTAGTGGGGATTTTTTTTTTTTTTTTTCCCCTTTGAGGCCCCCCAGGCCTTCTGGGCTGCTCCGTCTCCAGCCAGTCTGTTATTCTCAGGCGTCCCATCACCCCACCCCAGGCACAAAGCAACATGTTCACTTCATCACACGGCTCTGCTCGGCACAGCGAGACCTTTTGATCTCCGTCTCTGCTGTGTTTATATGTGACAGTGCAAGAAATGTATTTACAGTACACGGGGCTCTGTTAGACACTGCCTGCCTTCATTTGAACATTAATATTGGCAGCAGGGGAGAGGGGGGGGAGCAGCTCTCCTTTAATTCCCCCCTCATTTATTAAAATGTTTATTTGGAAATCCGCAGGCCCATTTATCTGGTTATTACTCAGAGCAGGATCAAATAATAACTCAGGTTCTCTGTGTCACACAAGACAAACCAAATATACGCCGGATGAGGGCTTTCAATGGCCCCTGGATCCATCCTCATCCTGGCACTCGGCCGGCTCCAGGGCCCTGGGTGGGCTCCCTGGACCTGTAATGCAGCTTTTCATCCCTGATTCCACTCAGGATCCAGCCCGAGCCAGTTGCTACTGCTGGAGGTGCCCCCAAAAGCCCCCCGATAGCAGGGAGTGCCTCACTGGTCATGGGGATTTCAGCTTTTCAAACCACCTCGTTCCATCTCCATGGCCTTTCCCGGGAGGAGATGGGTGTGTGCAGGACCACGTCAGTACTGACACTTCACTCGCTGAAAGCAGCCAGGGAGCGCAGAGTCACCACAAACATCCTGTTCCCAAACTCTGGGGAGTTCTGGGATCAGTCTGGTAGTTCTGCTCTCCTTCCTCTCTGCCTACCCCACCATCCCCTTCCAACCTTCACTGCCCATCTCATCTTCTGCTTCGCTTTGGGTTTGCCAACCCTATTCTGAAAAACACCAATTTCAAGCTCTCAGCAGGTCTAGGCCACATTCAGAGGGTGTAAGAAGCCCTGGCACATTTCTGGTGAGCAGCTCTTGGTCTTCAGAGGCTCAGAAAACATTGATGGCACTTCTAAGTGGAGCTTTGGTGTGAATTTTTGAGCAAACAGCCTTTGACATTGACATGGCAAAGAAAAGGCGAATGTGGCTCATTTCAGGTGATCACAAAGAGCCAGCAGAGCTGGGCAGGAGCACTTCCCACACGGGTCCAGAAAGGAGCCTGGAGGTGCCAACCTGCAAAACACCTGGGGAAACATCAGTGCTTGAGGAAAGGAATAATTCCAGACACTGCCTGGGGCAAGGAATGGTAAATTCAGTAAATGAGAGTGGACATGTGGGATCTTTGCTTTTCACATCCCTCTCACTCTCGACTGCAGAGGTTGAGCAACCATCAAATCCCAGCTCTTCTCGGCTTCATGAAGAGTTCCCATCAGCAGCTGCTTGCAAATTTGGGGTTACAAAGTCCTGATTTGTGCTCCGAGAGCTTCTGCATCCCATCCAGCTCCTGACCCCCGGCTCCACCACAGCTCTGCTGCCCCACAGTCTTTGGAGGTGTTACAGCTGGTTTGTCCCATCCCTGGAAATGTCCAAGGCCAGGCTGGAGCAGTCTGGGATAGGGGAAGGTGTCCCTGCCACGGTAGGGGTGGAATGAGATGGTTTTTAAAGCCCCTTTAAATCCAAACAATTCTGTGGTTTAACCATGAGGTGACTCTGCCTTGGTGGGTCCCAAGTGCTGCAGTGCAGGGTGATCCCAGTGGGAGCTTCCAAACACAAACATCCATGGCATTCACCCCCAAAGCCTGCAGGGAGCCGGGCTCACCCATCCTGGAGTGGGATATTCTGGCACAGGGCACTGGAAGCTGGCACTGCCACCCACAGCATGGCAAGCCCTGAGCCTTTGGGAATCATCCCTGCTGCTGGAATCCTCCTGCCCCAGAGGCATCACCGGTGCTCCTCAGGCTTTACAAATGCTCATTTTTAGTGCCTCCTTTCCCCACACGTGGATTTAAGGTGCCCAGGATGAGGTATCACAAAAATCTCTGAGGAGCCAGGAAGCCCCGAGCTGCTGCTCACCCTCTGTCCTGACACCATTTGGAGACTTGGCTTGGGGAAATCCTGGGACAGAAACCATGGTGGCAGGAGCACAGAGCCCCTGTCACCTCCTGGGAGCCTCCAGAGCCCTGGGCTACCCCGGGCTGGGGTATCAGGCCCAGCAAACACTGTCTGGTTCCCACTGGTTCATCAGTGATCACACTGATGAAAGTGGCATTTTAGGTAAAATCATATAAACTGGGGGGAAAATTTGCATTAAAAAAAAGCATATTCACATTTTTAGTGAATATGAAAATATTCACTGAAGTATCTGGGTTTCACTTGAACACATCCTTTGTATCTGAGAATGGGTTTATTTCAGTTATTTAGATTTATAGTTATATATTTATCCATTAGATATAGATTTATTTAGTTATTTATACAGTTATTGCAGGGAGGGAAAAGGCAGTTTCAGTTCCAAGCATTTGCTACATGAGTTTATCTACATCATACTCAAATAAAATGTTTTGACTATATATTGTTGTTACCATGACTTCTCCTTTCCTGCCTTATCCTTTGTTAAAACCTTTGAATTTTGGCCTTTCATTTACAATCATTTTATTTCTTCCAACCTCCTCTTTCCAAGGCCAACCATTCATTTTGTAGCCCTTGCTACTGAAATCTTTTAGTGCTTTTAATCCTTCCTGAGCTCACACCCCCAAAACTGCCTGATACAGAGGCTCAAAAATAAAACTCAGTAATTGACCACTTGGAAAACGTTTATTTTTTTATTATTATTACCTTTTTTTTTTTTTTTTTCACTCCTAACTCTGCAAAGAAGAGATGAGTCACAGCTTTGAAATCTGCACTGGATGCCAGCTGAAAACAGAGGCTTTACACGATCAAATTGACAGATGATTCCAAGGCAGCCCCGCTCCACACAGACCCATCCATATTCCCAGTTAAAAGAAATATTGCATTTTTAAGGGTAAAGAAACATATTTAAGAGATAAAGGAAAAGAAAAGTTTGCTGGTCATCAATTATCATAATAAAACAGAGGAGTGGGGGGGGGGGGGGGATGAAATTCACTTTAAAGACATGTTAAAGCCCCCTAATCTTCAAAGAGATAAAGGCTGCCCCTGAGAGAGCCACTTTGCCAGGAGGCAGCCACGGGCCTGGCCTCAGGGGAGGCTGATGCAGCTCCAAAATAAACTTGGGACCAACCTGAACCGAGTGTGGTCGGGTTCAGGGGGTGATGGAGAAGGAGGAGAAGGGGCACAGAGGACACGGCGAGGCCAGGGCTGGGTGCTGGCTGTGGGGACAGCCTGCATTTTGTGGTGGCAGCGGGGCACACAGAGGGATCCCCCGTGGTGTTCTTGTCCCTCCAAGCCCTGCTGGTCCTGCCAGACAGCCTCAAGCCGGCTCAAAATGTGACAGAAATCCCGAGGGGCGAGGTCCAGGCGCGGCTGGGGCTGCGGGGCAGAGCTCCCCTCAGCGCTCCCCCCGTGATGGAGCCCCCAGGGAATTCCCTGCCTGGGGAGGACATGCCAGGCTGGGATGAGCCAGCTGAGCTGAGCTGGGACTTGTCTTGTGCTTCTGAGCACAAAATGGGTGTGCAAAGCCCACGCTTGTGCCAGGGGACTCTCCTGTCCTTGGGCTGGTGGCAAAGGCCGAGCCTGGACGCTTCCCCTGTGGTCACTCACAGGAGATGCAGCAGGGCAGAAAATCCTGCCCTTTCCAAATTCCTTCCCCTTTCCAAAGTTTGGGAATTCAACCCCACCCTTTAAGCAGCTCCCCCCACAAAGGTTTCAGCTTATCCAACACGGACCAAAGGGAAGGCTCCATCTGCAAACTGCATTTCACAGTTCACCAGGTGGAAGAGGCTTTTGTGCAGCTCTCAAAAGTTGTTTCCCATCATGAAACGTTTCTTTTTAAACAATTCGAGAAAGCAAAGATCAAAAAATCCAGAGGGAAAAAAAACATCAAAAAGATGAAAAATAGCAAGGCCAGGTGAGCAGGGATTTCTTCTGGAAAGGTGACATTGATTAGAAAGTAGAAAATCAACCATGTAAGCAAAAATGAGACTGAGTGTTGCCAGGTTTTGATACTGTGGAAGAATTAGGATTTGGGTCCATATGCTGGGGTAAAGATTTGGAGAAGGATCCTAAACCTTGGTGAAAGGAGTGTGCCACTCAGAGCCAAGCAGCAGGAATTGTCCAGGAAATAAAACCCTGGATCCAGCAAAGGGAGGTAATTCCAGCTCTTTGGAGAGCCCTGCTGAGTTCTGAAGTGCAGGGAGCGGAGCACACCCAGGTGCTCACTCCTCCCAGTGCCATCAGAGGGGCTGCCAGGGCACAGAGCGCTCCAGAAAAGTGGGAATTTGCTGCAGCATGTATGGGTTAGGGATCATGCATTGGAACTGCATTGGATCATTCATGCTAACACAGAAATGCTCCCCATCCATCCATCCATTACCCATCCATCCATCCATCCATCCATCATCCATTCATTCATGGATCCATCCATCCATCATCCATCCATCCCTCCATCCATCCATCATCCATCCCTCCATCCATCCATCCATCCATCCATCCATCATCCATCGTCCATCCCTTCATCATCCATCCATCATCCAACATCCATCCATCCATCATCCATCATCCATCCATCCATCCATCATCCATCATCCATCATCCATCCATCCATCCATCCATCATCCATCCATCATCCATCCATCCATCCATCATCCATCATCCATCATCCATCATCCATCCATCCATCCATCCATCCATCCATCCATCCATCCATCCATCATCCATCCATCATCCATCCATCCATCATCCATCCATCATCCATCCATCCATCCATCCATCATCCATCCATCCATCATCCATCCATCCATCCATCCATCCATCATCCATCCATCCATCCATCCATCCATCATCCATCATCCATCCATCATCCATCCATCCATCCATCCATCCATCATCCATCCATCCCTCCATCCATCCATCCATCCATCCATCCATCCATCCATCCATCCATCCATCATCCATCCATCCATCATCCATCCATCTTCCATCCATCATCCATCCATCCATCCATCCATCCATCCATCATCCATCCATCCATCATCCATCCATCCATCCATCCATCCATCATCCATCCATCCATCATCCATCCATCCATCCATCCATCCATCATCCATCCCCCCATCATCCATCCATCCATCCATCCATCCATCCATCCATCCATCCATCCCTCATCCATCCATCCATCAATCCATCCATCCATCCATCCATCCATCCATCCATCCATCATCCATCATCCATCCATCCATCCATCCATCCATCCATCAATCCATCCATCCATCCATCCATCCATCCATCCATCCATCCATCATCCATCCATCCATCCATCCATCCATCATCCATCCATCCATCCATCCATCCATCCATCCATCCATCCATCCATCCATCATCCAACATCCATCCATCCATCATCCATCCATCCATCCATCCATCATCCATCCATCCATCCATCCATCCATCCATCCATCCATCCATCCATCATCCATCCATCCATCTGAACTGTGTCCCACTAACCAGCAGCTCCTCAGGTTTTCCCAGAGTATCTTCCCTCAGCCAGAAGAAAGCTGGCCCAGCTCCACCCAGGAGCCATCCAGAGCCACGCCAAAGCTTGGCAAGATCCCAGCCAGGTTCCCTCAGCCCCTGCAGCTCTGGCAGAGTCAGAGCACAAAGCTCATTCTGTACCCATGAGCTCGAGCAGGGATCTGAGAGCAAAGCTGGAAAGGAACCTGCCAAGGACACGTGAGGGGTGACCTGCCACCAGGTGTGGAGCAACCCCAAAGCACCCCAGAGAGTTTTGGTACTCAGAGCATGGAAATAGCTGGATTCTTACAGGTTTGGCCAACTCACTTTGCTCCTCCAGCATGTGGGGGCCAGCCCTGAGGAGGAGAGTGTCCAAAGCTTTGGAGAGCTTGGATCCTCCAGCAACGAGGGCTCATCATGCCCCAAAACACACCCGGGCCTCTTATTTCAGCCCTAATGCTCACTCAGCTCGTGCTGTGCCAGCCTCTCACCCTCCTGGGTCTTGGAGGTTTTAAAAAGTTGTTTCCAACCTGAGATGGAGGAGAGTTTATCACCAAGTTCAGTACCAGACTTTTTCTGCAGCTCGCAAGCCAAAACTAACACAAACAGCAGGCTCCTCATTCATTATTCTAATTCCACCATAAAACATTCCCAAGCCAGCTCTGACTGAAGGTTTTAGCTGATTTACTGCCTTTTCAACAGGCAGTGTCTATGAACTGGGTGAGCTCGTGGGTCAGATTTACACCGAGGAGAGCTGAAAGGAGCTTGCCCTCAGAGCAGCCTCTCTGTGCCCAGGGCAGCAGGAACACTGATGGCCTGCTGAAAAATTCCCCAAATGTTCCTGTTTCCCACCACATGGAAGCGGCTACCTCCAAAATGTTTCTCAAAGAGAAAAGGAAAGGAGAGTGGGGGAGTTGGAAGAGTTACTGGCTTTGGGCTCAAGAGTTTGCTTCGAGGTGGGGATTAAGGAGCTTTGCCCACTGGCAGCTCATCCCATGCCTGGAAACATCCAACAACATCCAAGCCAGGCTGGATGGGGCTCTGAGATGGCCCTGCCCATGGCAGGGGGGTGGACTCAATGACTTTTAAAAGTCCCTTCTAACCTAAATTCTTTTATCCCAGACACCATGCACGGAACAAGAGGCTCTGGCACGTGGCACTCGCTGAGGACACCCACACCACATCGGGGGTCTTGGGTGGCCAAGGGGGTGTCAGTGCTGGAGCCAGCACTCAGCTTGGATGCACTTCCAGAAATCCATTGCTCCTCCTGGATCCCCTTTTTTTCTTCCTTCTGATGGAGGGAAGCATTCCCAGCTTCAGCTTTGACTCATGTCACACATTGCTCTGAGAAGTTTCATCTGACCAAGTGACTCCAACATGTGCTTTATCAAAAAGGTTCCCAGCCAGCTCTGCTTCCAGTGGCTCCAAAATCCCCTTGCAAGGTCTGTTCCAATGACTGGGATAGCAGTGCCATGGGTATCCCACAGCACAGCCTGGTTTGCCTCCAGCTGTCCCCACCAGAGCTCCCAGAGGAATGGTGCTGCCTCTGGATGCTCCTGGTTAATCCAAATGAAATATAAACCCTTTGCCATTTTCCCATTTTTCTGTATCAGGTTAAAAACCAAATTCCCAGGGAAGCTGGTGCATGGAAAGAGGAGTTCAGTTAAGCATTAACCCTTTGGCATCCCACCAGGTATTTTGGAGTTCTTTCAGGAATCCTTTTTATCTTTGAGATGTTGCAATTTTAATCACGGCCAAGCTCCCAGGTAAAGACTCCTGAGCGGCGTTGTCCCAGTAACATCAGCAATGAATCCAGCAGCATTCCAAGAACATGGAGATCTCCTGGGAGCAAACAGGAGGTCCCAGATCCAGCAGCTCCCGGTTCAAGGCACAGTGCAGTGATGCCTCGTTGCTCCCTCAGCCACAACCAGCTCTGACACCAGCCAGATGCTTTTCCTTCCTCGAGCTGAGCCAGCTGAGTGAGCCACATCCCTGGGGAGTTTGGGGGTTGGATAAAGCCCTGATCAAGCTGCCGGGGATGAAGCCACGCTGCTAACAGGGCAACGGTGCAGCTCTCACCCAGAGCACCCCTCAAAGGCTTCCCAGCCATGCTGTGCATCCCAGCCTTCCTCCCTCCAGCTCCCCAGGCCCTGGCACCGCGCTGTGCTGGACACAGCTGCCAGGGCTTGTGGCTGCCTGGTTTTCCCCTGGAGGCACCAGGAGCTGCAGTGCTGCAGATGTGTGGAGGGGAGGCAACCTGGCTTTCACATCAGGGCTGCGTGATGAGGGAGTTTTGGTGTTTCAGCTCGCCTTGGTACAGGGGAAAATGTATTTCCCCTCCTTCTGTGGGCTGAACTCTTTAACAGCACAGCCACTTTCATGTTTTGGTCAGGATTTTTCTTATTCCTGCTGCACAGAACAAAACCAGTCTAACACTAAGCCCAGGAATTTGGGTCCTTCTTGTCTCTCTGAAGTGCTGAAGATGCAGTTTTCTCCAATCATCTCCAGGCTGCTTGGGAGGAGATGCAAAGAAGAAAAGGAAAAGAAAGCTTTATCTAAGTGCCAATGTTGTTCAGGCTTGGCTAAAATCAGATATAAAACCAGCTCAAGGCGTGGAGTGAGGAGCTCCTGTGGATTTAGCTGTTAAAGTCAGGGGCAGCCACACTGTCAGCCTTGTTGCTGGGACCATGCATCTGCATGCTGACTCTTCAGTTGCCCAAGCCATTTTCACATCAGCCAAGAGCGGAACAAAAGCCTGGGAAGCCCTTTCTTCCATCCTACAGCCAGCCAGAAAACCACCATTCACTTGCATATCAGCACTCCCAAATCTTCCTCTGGCATCAAGCAGCTTTAGGGTACCTTGCCTTGCTTATCTGACCAGGTAGCCATACTTTTCACTAAAAAAATATCTGAGGATGATTCCTTGCCTATCTGTGGCAACAATGAGGTGTATTAGAGCAGGATTTGCATTTTTCTGTGTGTTAAGGGCAAGAACACACCTCTGTGCCAGGAAGGGACCATTCTGCTTTGCTTGTACACAAAAATCCAGCTCCTCCAGCATGAGACAGGCCCTGGGTTTTCTCTGCCTTTTCCCTTATCAGAGGTGAGAGTTGCCAGCAGCTCAGCACGGTGCTCCCCCAGGAGCTCGGGGAGAGCTGCAAGCCCTGACTCCAGCCATGCTCCCAGCTCCACCAGCTCTGTGTTATACCAGTCACAGCAGAGGAATCAGCTTCTCCAGCAGCAGAGCTGATCAAACCCCTCCACCCCTGCCTGTTGCTGTCCCTACAGGGGGAAAGGCGATCGCGGTGCGCTCGTTAACCAGGTGACATTCGAATCCAGCAGCCTCCCCCACCTCCCCCCAGGCACCACCCCTGCAATTTAAATTACATCGAGGGGTAGGATTTAGAGGGCTGCTGGGAGCGGACTTGGCGCCCAGATTCCCATATCTGGAAGAGCTCTGTCCTTTGTGAATTGTGTTATGAGACAAAGGCGGAAGAAAACACCTGGAACACTGAGGCCGGGGTGGGGGCGAGAGATGTGGCTGCTTGCAAGATTTGGGCCAGATTTGTAGAGGTCCTTGGAGATCAGCAACCTCTGTGCACCACGGCTCAGAGAGGTAACTTAATGCCCAGAGATCTGGCCCAGGCCTTGCTCTGGATGGCCAGAAATCCTGGACCATCCTCCCTGAACGCACCCGGAGCAGCTCTGCTGCATCCCGGAGGCACCGACCTGCTCAGATGTCAGGCGGAGTCAGTCTCTGCCTGGGATGAGCTGGATTTGCTGCACACACTCAGGCAGGACCACCTCCTTCCCCATGTGTTGACAGGGCTGTACTCAAGCACCTAAAGATATAAAAACGTGCCTGGTGGGACGGAGCGCGAGGCCGAGCCGACTCCTCCTGAGCTCGCAGCTTGCACCTTCCAGAGCTGCTCCCTGCACCTCTCAGCCTCTACTTCATCCTCCAAAATACCGTGGCACTCTTTTCTGGAACTCTAGCAATGAGCTCTAACAAATTTTAGCTCTTCTTTACGTGCAGGACACTGTGGAAGAGGTTTTACAGCAACTTCTGTCAGCCAGAGAGAAATTTGATAAGAGGATCCATGTTTTCCCCAGAAAGAATTTTCTACCAAGGTCGTTGACATAGAAACCAAGAAAGAAAGAAGGATAAATAAGAGAAAGCTGCAACTGTCTATTCCAATGAGCACTTTCTTTGTGTTTCCTGACCAACGAGTAAAGTGTAAACTTAGGAGTTTTGTAAGAATGTATAAAAAGCATGCATGCTATAATCAAACCAGGTTTGAAGCCTTCTGAAAATGGGGAGTGGCTTTGGATTGTCTTCATCTCAGTTGGGACAAGACACCGCACAAACGTTTTGCAGCCAAAAGAGGGATGTAACAGCCCAGGGCAGAGAGGGAGGGGAGGAAAGGCAGATAAAGCCTCTCCCTCAGCTTTTCACGAGAAATCCTCCTCGCAGGTGTGAAGAGAGGCGTGAGAGCTTTGTAGGACGCTGATAACGATCCCCACACCCTCCCTTCACGGTCTGTAGCATCGCAGAGGGTGAAGGAGAAAGTTGGAGATGCGGAGACACCAAGTGCCACCACAGTGTCCCCCCTGCATCCCTGACAGCGTCACTGCCCGGCACCCCGGTTTGGGAGCTCCAGAGAACGAGCTGCAGAGCTGTGCGAGACACAGCCCCTCCCTTCCTAGCGGGAGGAAGGGAAAACCCCATAAATAAATGGCAATAGGAAAGAGATTGCGGGTCCTGCAGCAGCGCCTGGAAGCCGCCTCGGAGGCGAGGCGGGGGGAGGAAGGGAGCCTGACTGACAGCCTGATTTAAGACCTGCCTGAAAAGCAAACAAAAGCAATTGAAAACTGCATCATCTAGGAAAACTTAGTAGGTTGTATTTTCACAAGTGAGGACTGATGGTAAGACCAGCTTAATCCCCCGGTGGACTTTCCACACCTCGGCAGGGGCCAGCTGGTTTGTCTTGCAGCTGATTGCTGAAATGAGAGCGGTGGGCTGGGGGCTGGAACAGGACGGGCTGCAGGGAGTGACACACAGCAGAGGCCTCGGAAGAAATGTGCTTGTTTTCCAAAGCCTCCTTCTCCCTGCCACAGCCAGTGGCACCTCCTGGGCTTTGCAGCAGGGAGCGAGGATGCTCCAGCCTGGCAGAGTCTCTGCTTGCAGGCAACTGGAGAAAAATCCCTGGAGAATCTTCCTCCCCGTTTCCAGCGAATTTGGGGGGAGCAGGAAACACAGCCAAGAGGTAAAGACGTAACTTAGGGCCTTATCTTTCCTTCCCAGGGACTGAGCTGGGGACACAACGAGCTGAACGTGAGCTACAGAACAGCGCTGGGGCCACACCGGGCTCACCGAGGGCAGATACGGTGCCTGACACAGGCAAGTGTTAAAAGATGACATCATGTGCAGGCAGACAAAAAACCCCAATGCACAGCATTCTGAAGCCTTCTATAGATAATATTTCCATTTAGGTTTGGCTTGAACAAAACTGCAGTTTCCTTCTGCAGAATCCAAATGAAGTCAGAAAGAGAGAGAGAAAAATGCCCCTTTGCCCAAGCCAGGTGATGTTCTGTGCCCTGATTCCCTCCTATCCCCTCCTTGAAACGATGAACCGGGATGACATTTCCTTTCCCAACATCAGCCTTGTTAACAGGGCAGAAAACCACAGGTTTGAGTGGCCCAACACAGCCCTGAACAGATCAGACATGCAAGCAGCAGATGTACGAGCCCCCCGTACTGAGCGTGAGCCTTCTTGTCAGCCTGTGGTTTCCAAGCCAGACCTGATGGCTGGAGAACAAAAGGCAAAGCAAATGCTCCTCAATCCTTTCCTTTCCAAGCCATCTATTTTCCCCTACAAGCTGGGAGACTGGATATATATGTAGGAGTGGAGACAGATAATTAAATGAAGATGGGAGGTGCCTCACCTGGGATATTGGAACATTTAGGGCTGACAGCCTAACAAGTTCCTGCAGGGGAATAAACCCAAGCCTGGCATCTGGGAGCTCAGGGGATGTCCAGATGATTAAAAGCAGCTGAGGCAGATTTGGTAGCTGGGTCCCTGGTGTGAAGGTCTCTCCTTCAGCTTTTAGTCAGAGGAAGAATTTAAATAACACTTCATGTTTGCAATGGGTTATACCCACTGGGTGATGGGTGGGAATTCCGTCGGGAGATGGAGCAGGGTGCTCCAGAGGACGAGCAGCTCTGGTGTCCCCAGGGATGTGCTGCTGTTATCAGGAGGGCCCGGTGCTCTCCACATCCAAGGGCTCTGCTAAGACTCAGCATCCCAGGTACTGCCACACATCTGGAATCCAGACCAGGCAGAGAATTCGCTCCTTTCCTTGCCTGAAGGAGAAGATGAATGAAGCTGCCTGGCTGACCTGGGGTTGTTCAAAGGGACAGATGATATATCAAGGTCTCTCCCTCTGCCAGCCCCCAGGTAGGGATATGGACCTGCTCTCAAGGCCATCAGTCGCCTGCTCTGTCCCCATTCCTGCCCTCACTGTGGCATTTCCCCCCATTATTTGGGCTGAATGACTGTGTTTGCTGACCCAAGCAGCCATTTAAGACCTGATATTTTGGCTCAAACAGTTTTTGCTTTATGAAAACATGACATTACAGCCCAGACCACTGGATATTCTGATTTTTCAAAGCGGAAAGCTTTTTGAAATCCAATTTCTTGGTGGTGTTTGATCTCTTAAATTCACCTCCACCTTTGCAAAGAGGTCGTTTGGCCCTTCCTGATTAAGCCAATGCCACCTCTTCCTCCTGTGCTCAGGTCTCTGTGCAGCCAGCAGTGGAAAGGGTTGGGCAGTTTTGATTTTGGGAGATTAAGTGAGGAGCAAGGCAAGCAAGGTCCCAAACCACCAAGGACAAGTGACAAAGAGGATCTAAAGATCAGAGATTTGGTCTCAAAGGTGGGTCACGCTCAAATCCCAGATCCAGACCCCTGGCTAGGTCTGCTCCCAAAACCAGCCAGCCCTGCTGAATCCATCAAGCCTGACCCAGCACTTTTCTGCTCTCCTGGTGCCAAACCCCTCGTGCTGCCCCTTCACTTCTGTGGTTTACCCTGACCAGAGCTGGATTTAACCCCCCCTTCTCAGCCTTTCCTCATCTCTGATCAAGCTCAGAAGCCAAACCCTCCTCTCCTTCACCCTGAGCGTGAAAACCTTCCCGCCCTGCTCTGGGTCTTGCTGGTTAGGACCAACTCCAAGGCTAAAGCTCCTCCTCTGGGATGCAAACAGCTCAAATGTGTCACCCTGGAAACCTTCCCAGCTCCATCCCCAGCTTCCCTGTGGATGGGGGGACAGGGAGAAGCACAAACCCCGGGGCCACGGGCTGTGCTGCACTTCAGCTGTGAGCAGAGCAGCTGCCTCGAGAAATGATAGCTCCCACAACCCTCACCTTAGACACCTGCCTGGAAAATGGAAAAGAGGAGGGGAAAGAGGGAAAAAGCCAACCCAAAGGCCCCCCCATCGAATTGATTTCCTGACTGAGAGGGCTGCGTTTTCACTCGGTGTTTGCTGAGCACTGCGGCGCTCCTGCTCCCGGGGGCTCCTGCCTGGCTGCCCCTCCCTGCCTGCAGGGAAGGGATGGGATGGCTCCAGCCGCTTCCATTTGTACCCCCAGCCCTGCTGGACACGGATGAGTGCGTTCGGGTCCTTAATGCTGCCTTTCCCTGCAGCTCCCCCGCGGTCCTGCCCCGCACCAAACCAGGCGGATTTGCCCCTAAGAGTGCTGGCTTTCCCTAAGCTCTGTCACCTAGCCATGGAAACTGAAAACCTCTCATCCAGAAGCCTAAAAGTGCATTCGTTTTCAAATTAATTATTAATTTTCAGCTTTCCAATTAAAGGAAAAAAGCAGATTTTTATTTTCCTCTGTGATGCACATCAGGGAAAGGGATTTTTTCCCCCTACCACAGCTGTAACTGCAACACATTTATGCAGGTTTTCCCAGTACTGTGAGTACCCCAAAGCTGTTATTTTCTCCAGGTTTTCCTGGTGTTGTGAATCTCCTGTACCTGTTATTTTGTCCAGGTTTTCCCAGTACTGTGAGTACCCCAAAGCTGTTATTTTCTCCAGGTTTTCCTGGTGTTGTGAATGTCCTGTACCTGTTATTTTGTCCAGGTTTTCCAAGTATTGTCAGTACCCCAAAGATGTTATTTTCTCCAGGTTTTCCTGGTGTTGTGAATGTCCTGTACCTGTTATTTTGTCCAGGTTTTCCCGGTGTTGTGAGTGCCCCAAAGCTGTTACTTGCTGTCCCTTGTCCCCAGTGCTACCAAGGGGACAGCAAGAGCCACCAGGTCCCCAGCAGCAGCACCTCTGACCTGGCCTTTTGAGCAAGGAATTATTAACTCTCCCATTTTCTTCTCCTGCCTTCCCAGATCCAGGCTACTAATTCCTAGACAAAAAATTATTCTAGAGCATGACTTTTAAGCTGGGATGCTCCTAAGGAGGACAACCTTCCATGAAATGGTGGGATTTGGGCTGAAGTTATCCTGTATCAGCTCCTGAAATCATCCAGCTACACCTGAAGCTCCGTGGCAGAGGAGTGCAGCGAGCATCCTCTCTGTGATCCAGGAAGGAGGAATTCATTTTCCTCCCAATCCCTTTCCCAGGGCAGCTATAAACTGTTCCAGCACGCAAAAAAAATCTCCAAGAAAATTCCCTGCAACCATTGCAATCAGCCTGTTCAATCCATTTTCACCCCCGGGGGGCTGTTTTGTGTGGCTCAGTGTCTCCTCCCCACTTCCAGAGCACCAGCAATTCCCCTGGCATCCCAGGAAATGGATTTCCTGGTCATGTCCCAGCGCTGGAATCTGGAATCCTGCCACAAGTAACCATCAGTGCAAACGGTTCCCTTTGTTTGGGCACCTCTCCCTCGGAGCAGACTGGGCCAGAGCCACTGCAGCACTTCAAAAGGAGAGTTCACGCATGGGTAAAGGTCATTTAAAATGGGATTAAAAATTCACATTTTTGTCCTGCATTTTTTTGATGTTTCCAATCAAACCTATCCTGAGACAGAGAGGAGGACGGGCTGAACTCGCTGTTTTTCAGTGATAAGGCACGGGGAGGTTTTGGTGGGTATTTCTAATCAGCTTTTTTTTTTTTTTTTTTTTTTTTTAATTCCTAAAAATAAAACTCCTTCTCTGAAGCTGAACTTATCTGAACTCCAAAAGGTGCCATTGAAAACTTAGAGTTTTCAATTAAAAAAAAAAAATTAAAAATAGATGTATATGCATCATTTTCTCCACAATATTTCACTTGCTACGTTTTCACCAACATGGCTACACCAACAATTTTCTGTTCCCACCAAGTCCTAACCAAAACCTGGCCACATTTAACACCCCAAAATCCTGTTTTAGATCTGGCCACGATGCCCAAAACCTCAAGGGGCTCCTCTGTGCCTTCCTGCCCTGTCGAAGCGGACCCTTGGGTCGCTCTGCCTGCTGACATCGTTATTTCCAGCGGGGTGAAGCCGTTATTCCAGCTGCTATCCCAAGGATTTGGTGCTCAGCAGCAGGTAAGTGGCCTTTGATCCCACGGGGCAGCAGGGCCGGTGGATAAGACTCCAGGGAGACAGACTCCAGCGCCATCCCTCCTTCCCTAATTCCCTTCTGAAGTGCTGGAGCCACTGTCAGCTCTCATTAAAAGAAGGGAATGCCCTTGTTTTAATTCCCAACCAGAGCCAACTGGATAATGATATTAACCCCGGCAGGGGGTGGCAGGAGAAGGCACCTCCTCGCTTCAAATGTTTGGACAAAAATTTGCTCTCATTAGGGCACAAGCCCAGGAGATGCCGCCTTTGTAGGGTGGGGGACGGGGCTTTGTTGGGTTTGAATGTCCCCCCCGGGAGCGCCCCAGGCTGTAATTGGGGCTGGGCCACGCTGTGGGAAGAGAGGGAGAGACAAAAAAGGGCAAGGAAAGCGTCAGATCTCCTCTGCAATTCCATATTCTGCTGCAAAATGTGCCCCTGGAACAGGGTCCCTGAAATCAGGAGCAAGGTGGTGACCATCAGGCCATGGATGGCCTTGGGAAAGGTCAGATCCTGCCCCGTGCAGGGATGGTCCCACTGCCCTGGGAGAAGGGCTGAGGAAAAGCCAGTCCTGAGGGCAAAGAGATTAATTCAGCTTAAAATAGCAGAGCTGGAAGGGGAAATCCATGGGAGGCACCCAGAGAGGTCCTTTCTACCAAGAAATGGGGAGGGAAAACCAGCCCCAAACTGAGCACAGCGTTCCTGCTTCTCCTTGGGCACAGAAACATTATTCTCATCGTGTTCAGGAGGTTTCCTGTATTTGCAGGTGACAGAGATGCTGCAAACCAGGGAGGAAAAAGGACTGGGGAATTCCCAGTGCCAGGGACACCTAAAGATGATGAAAAAGCTCATTTTTCCACAGCAGCAGATATTTTTGTGTAGCTGGACACATCCCCTGGGAACAGGAGCTTCACTCACAATTTACCTGCTCTCAGGGATCACAGCATTCCCTGAAGTCACGCCAGACCTGGAGTATCCAAAGGTGCAAGCAGGGATGTGATGGAAAACACTCCTAAATCCATGATCCAGCCCATGGTGTGCAGGTGCTGCACTGGATGTGAGAGCAAGGAACTGAACCGACTGAGAAGCTGTGGCTGCCCCACCTCTGGAAGTGCCCAAGGGCAGCTTGGACAGGGCTTGGAGCAACCTGGGATAGTGAAAACCAGCAGGGGGTTGGAACATGATGAGTTTTGAGGTCCCACCTTAAAACTTCCCATCCAAATTCCATCCTGGAATTCTGGGATTGCCTAAATATGGCCATTCCCTGATACCGTTGACATCTTTTCCACAGTGTCTCAAATCTTCCTCCCAGCTCACCATGCTCGGAGAAAGAGAAGATCTGGTGGGAAAAGAGGAAAGAGAACTGGCAAAAAAACACCTAAATCAAGCATAAAATGATGGAAACCTCAACCAAGAGGGAAAAATTGTCACCACACCCCTTTCCTCCAGTGGGAAGCACGTTGTCAAAGGGATCTGAGTTTGGCTCAGTCTTGGGCAAGGAGGGGGGGGAAATGAAAAGCAAGTGTTCAATTAATTCCTCATTTGTGGCCAAGGAGCCTGTTTATTGCTTCCCTCTTTCCCGACTGTTGGGGAAGATGAAACAGGAAAGCTTTAGAAATATGATTGCTTAACAAAAGATTTTGAGAATATAGAAACCATAAGCGAGATTGAAATGAAAGCAAAGTTTGAGACACCAAGCCTTGGTTACTGAACAACTGGAAAACAATGGCATGGCCAGCTGAGGGAAATCCCCTTTTGATTAAATAATACTTCTGCTTGCAGACAGCTCCAGGGCTCAGAGCAGACCCTGCCAGCTTGGCAGAAGGGGTCCAAAGAGTCATTTTTAGGGTTTAAAATGTAACACAGTATGGTAATGTCATGATTCTTATAGGCTGTAGGATTTGTATCTTGTACTAGATTGGTTAGTGAAAACTAGAATACTCAGCACAGAAGAAGATTTATTGTATTGTAATGAGAACTCCCCTCTCTTGCTCTTTCGGGTCTCTCCTTTGGGCCTGCTCCGAGCTGTGGCTGGCAGCTCCCAGCAGGGCCCCTGCACCCACGGCCTTTGCAATAAACCTCAAATAAACCTCAAAAGTTCCTAAAAGTTCCAAGCCCTGGCTGCAGAGATCTCTCGTCTCCATCCATCCCGACCAACGCTCCTACACCTGACCCACCCACTGTCAGTCCTTTTGGAAACGGGCTGGAAAGGAGGGCTGTCCCTGCCACACGACATCAGGCATCTCTTTGGAGGGTCACTTTTGCAGGGTTTTGTTGGAATTCCAGCTGGGTGGAACCTCAGAGCTGCCCTGGTTATTGCCAGTTCTGGGAGCTGTGGAGTTCTAAGGACAGTTGGGATGGTGAAGATTTGGGAAGGGACAGATTCCCACTCATCAGCGGAATGGGAGCACGACTCCAGCTGCACATCCAGCAGTAGGAATGGTGCTTGGAAAAGGACAAAAAATGCAGAAATATTTGAATTTACCTGACCTTGTGGAGACTTCCTCCTGTTGGCTTCTCCAAGGAGAGGAACAGACCCTGGAATCCAGAAGGTGGGACCTTATCCTGCTCCAGGATCTTAATTCCAGCTCATCTCAAACCTCCACCAGAGTTTTGGGTCAAAGGGTTTCGTGCAGCAAAGCAACGTGATTAACTGTAATTTGGAAATTATATTAATTTTATTTATTATATTTATTGTTATCATTTTCAAGCTAAAGCTGGTCATTAGAGACCTTTCTTTAGCATTCAGAGAACTCACACATCAATTGGTTATTAAAACTAGCTACCATGAAGAAAACCCTGATGGATGCCAATCCATAAGGTTATTTATTTGTTTTCAATAGGAATTTTGGGGAAGAAAAAGAAATTCATCATGTTCCTAATGTTCCCTTTCAGCCTGAACCAGTTTTTAACACTTTAATATTAAAAAAAACCCAGTTTATTCAGTCACTCTTGAGTCTTCCCAAGGACACCAGAGATCCCCTTCAGGGGAAACCAGGCACTTTAAAAATAAAAAAGAAACAGGTTTTAACTCTCAAAGCTGGTTGCAGATCTGTTGAGGGTGACTTGATGGGACAAAACCTGACTGTGATGGGACAAACGACACTTGTCATGTTGTTTTCAGGAAGCTTCTCCTAAAATCAGGATCAAGGAGAGCCTGAGGAAACGGGACACAACCTTCATTCCACCCTGAGCAGCTCGGCCACGCTTCCAGTTTGCAGCAAATAAACAGAAAATTGGGGAATATTCAGGGAATTCTTGGTGGAGGCAGCTCCTTGCCAGGGAGGTTAGACTGGAAAGTGGCAAAATTCAACTGGGAAATGGCAAAAACTAAATCTGGAAATGGCAAAAATTCAGCTGGGAAATGGCAAAATCCAACTGGGAAATGGCAAAATTTAAATCGGGAAATGACAAAAGTCAACCAGGAAATGGCAAAAATCCAACTGGGAAATGGAAAATCCAGCTGGGAAATGGCAAAAATTAAATCTGGAAATGGCAAAATTTAAATTGGGAAATGACAAAATTCAACCAGGAAATGGCAAAAATCCAACTGGGAAATGGCAAAATCCAACTGGGAAATGGCAAAATCCAACTGGGAAATGGCAAAAATCCAACAGGGAAATGGCAAAATCCAACTGGGAAATGGCAAAATCCAACTGGGAAATGGCAAAATTAAATCGAGAAATGGCAAAGTTCAATGGGAAATGGCAAAATCCAGCTGGGAAATGGCAAAAATTAAATCTGGAAATGGCAAAATTTAAATTGGGAAATGACAAAATTCAACCAGGAAATGGCAAAAATCCAACCGGGAAATGGCAAAATCCAACTGGGAAATGGCAAAATCCAACTGGGAAATGGCAAAAATTAAATCTCTAAATGGCAAAATCCAACTGGGAAATGGCAAAATCCAACTGGGAAATGGCAAAATTAAATCGAGAAATGGCAAAGTTCAATGGGAAATGGCAAAATCCAGCTGGGAAATGGCAAAAATTAAATCTGGAAATGGCAAAATTTAAATTGGGAAATGACAAAATTCAACTGGGAAATGGCAAAAATCCAACTGGGAAATGGCAAAAAAAATCCAACAGGGAAATGACAAAAATTAAATCTGGAAATGGCAAAATCCAACTGGGAAATGGCAGAATTTAAATCAGGAAATTACAAAATTCAACCAGGAAATGGCAAAAATTCAACTGGGAAATGGCAAAATCAAACTGGGAAATGGCAAAATTTAAATCTGGAAACAGCAAAATCCAACTGGGAAATGGCAAAATCAAACTGGGAAATGGCAAAATTTAAATCTGGAAACGGCAAAATCCAACTGGGAAATGGCAAAATTAAATCGAGAAATGGCAAAGTTCAATGGGAAATGGCAAAATCCAGCTGGGAAATGACAAAATTCAACCAGGAAATGGCAAAAATCCAACCGGGAAATGGCAAAATCCAACTGGGAAATGGCAAAAATCCAACAGGGAAATGGCAAAATCCAACTGGGAAATGGAAAAATCCAACTGGGAAATGGCAAAATCCAACAGGGAAATGGCAAAATCCAACTGGGAAATGGCAAAATCCAACTGGGAAATGGAAAAATCCAACTGGGAAATGGCAAAAATCCAACAGGGAAACGGCAAAATCCAACAGGGAAATGGCAAAATCCAACTGGGAAATGGCAAAATCCAACTGGGAAACGGCAAAATCCAACTGGGAAACGGCAGTAAGTTGAAGTAACACGCCTGGCTGTAGTGTGTAAAATCCCAGTTCATTGGGGAAGCAGCACAGCAAAATCCACGAGTGGATTTTCCGGGGAGTTGATTGCCACAGTCCTCCCCACAATCCCTAATCCAGAACGTGCCTCCTTTGGGCTTGGAGGAACATCCACGTTGTGGGCAGCTCCGAGCTGGCCACTAAACCTTGGCCTTCCCTCCCCTAAAACTTGGCTCCCTGGGCAGTCAAATGAGGATAATGACCGATTTTGCCTTTCCTTCTGGAGGGATGAGATAATTTGATTTAAGGAAACGACAAAAAAAGCACATTTTGGAGTTCCAAGTGCAACGAGAGAGCCACGGATCCAAAGGAGTTGATCAAAGAGTTCCTGGAAGTGAAGTTCTTGCTCCTTCCAAACCCACACTTGGATCAAAATCAGAATATTTTGCAAGAACTTCTCAATTTCCCTGAAATTTTTGAAGAGGGATAAAGCTTTTTCCTCAGTTTTCCAGAGGCACTGCTGGAATATTTAATTTCACTTTGGGCATTATTTCACGGGACCATTTTGTTTAAAGAATATTAAAATATATAATGACATATTATTACATATTAAATGTCATAATGCATTTTGATGCTGGTAAATGTCAACTGTGTATACAGAAATCCAAACAAAACATTTTCTCCTAGTAAAATGGCAGATTTTTATTGAAACAAATTATTAAAAAAAATAATAATCCCAGAGTCAGGAAGCATTTTCGACTTCCTCCACACTTAACTGCCTTTCTCCCATTTTCTTGCATGAAAAATGCTGGTTTCTAATTGCTTTGCAGAAGGGGGAAATTTCATTTTGTTATTTTCAAACGAAAAGACTGCAGTTTTCAGTCAGCTCTCAAGGCACTGGCATTGTATTTTTCATCCTCGGCTTGTATTTTTCCCACAGAAGGAAAAGAGAAGGAAAAGACCATCATTTCCACCAAGATTTTTGAGCTCTCTCTTAAACAAAAACCTGATAGAAAAGACTGTGCTCCTGTCAAGCCGAGGAAATTGAAATGGTGACAAAGATTTTGTCCTGAAAAGCCCCAAATTTGCAAGCAGACCTGGATCCTGTGGAGTATCAAAGCCATTTTACCTTTCTGGGATGGCATTTGACACATCTTGGTCCTCCCTCATTACCTGGCAAATCCTGTTGATGTGAGAAGGGAAAAAAAGAAGTTTCTTTGTTGGCTGTTTCTCTTAAGCTTGGGGAAAACAAAAAGAGGAAAAAGAGGAAAGAAATAAACTTGTGCTGTAATTTCCCAGCATCTTCTTCTGGGAGAAGAACAGGAGCAGGTGAACATTCCTGGGCTCATCATGGGGAGTGGGAATTCTCTGCACAGGCACAGAAATTATTGTTGATATCACACACGTGGTGGTGTAAATCCTCCCACAGACCTCTGGCTGCAGCATCAATCCCTTATTTAGCACTGAGAAAAGAGAAAAAAAATCCATGGAACAACCAGTGCCTGGTACTGGTGGGAGTGGTTTCCTCATGGATGAGATTTCATGGAAAAGAGAGGCAACTTGTGCTCCTAAACACCCCAGAAGGCACCAAATTCCTAAGGAGTCACAGAAATACCAGTTCAGAAGGATCCCTGGGAGGTTTCAAGTCCAACCTCATGCTCAACTCCTCACTGAGTTCAAACTGGGTCACTCCTGTGTCCAAAAGGCAGGACAGTCATATCCCTGTGCTTCCAGGAGTTGTTCTTCCCGACTTTCTCTGGGAAGAAAAGCTTCTTGCTCCCTGCAATAGGAGTAGTGGAGGTGTGGAGGCCAGGAGAAGGAGAACCAAGGAAAAGCCAAGTGCTGTCAGCCTCTCCATTCTGAGATTCCACATCTCTCAGGCTCCAGTTCCTGGAGCCCTGTTTGTAAAGGAGAGATTGTTATCCCAAACTTTTCACAAGATGCTCCATTTTAAATGCAGGGAATAAAAGAGGAGTCAGAGAATATCCTGAGCTGGAAGGGACCCAACTGGACCATCAAACCCCAGCTCACTCAACAGGAAGCTTTTACTGAATGGCTTTAGAGTGCAGACCTCTCCAGTATTTCCCAGGAGTTGAAAATCCCCCAGGTGAGCTGGGGGTGAGCAGAGTGCAGGGGAACCCTCACCCCAAGGAAAAGCTGCTTTTCCCAGGATCCTGGAGGCAGAAACGGCAGCATCCAGGGCCTGGCTGTCAGCAACACCCATGGGGTGGGAGAGTGGGTACTGACACTGGATCTAAATGATCCCCACAGTTTGGGGCTGGAGGATTGATTCCCTGACAGTCCTGCCCTACCTATGGCTGGAGTTCTTGCCTGTTTTCATTATTTTTTCATTTGTAATTTTATTTCAGAATGGTAACAAGACACCCTGGGGCAACGTGTTTCCAGGGGATTATTGCCTCCAGCTCTTTGCTTTATGACACATGCCATAATCACCAAGAAATGTACAGCCTGCCACAACTCATTACTTAAGCCTGGCTTATATAGCCACGTATTAGGCGTGATGGATAGACCAGAGCCATAAAATTATATGGACATTTGGTGGCAAAAGTGAGTTTGTCCTGAGAATGGCTTGCAGCTGGGCCAGCTGTGCTTGGAGCCATCCTCAACTTCAGAGCTCTCACGAGCTGGTTTTGCTCTCACTCTGCCCACAGAAGGTGCCTGAACTAATTCCATGGTTTCACTCTGCTCTGCTGCCCCTCTTAGCTTGGCAATGCTCACCCACCTGCAGCCACTGGCAAGAAACACCTTCCAGGCAAGCTGAGCCTCACAAAACTCCCCTGAGGCCTTGCAAAAGCAAGTCCCAATTCAGGCTCCTTCTCCATTTTAGTGCCCATAAATCACCAGCATGAGATTTCCTGGAGAGCAGTGAGGCAGAGGAGGGAAAAGGGAGAGCACAGAACGTGGGCCATGAGCTGCTTTCTTCCAGGGAATGGTGTCAGCCTGGGTTTATTTTACAGTTTCAGGCAGTCTGGGCAGCTGGCACGGGAAGCCAAATGTCTGAAAGCAAGGGGCAAAGGGACACCCTGGGCTTTGGGGGCAAAGGGAATGTGGGCAGCAGCCAAGGGCCAGGAGAGCAGCAGGGAGCTGGTGACCCCCGGGGAATGTTCTTGGCCAGCAAGGCTGGGGAGATGGGCAGGAGCCGGGTGCAGAGCAGCCCCACAGAGTCCCCCCAGCACTGCAGGATGTTTGACCAGAGCTGTTCCACCACGGCAGGACAGTTGGTGGTTCCAAGGCTTTCCCTGGAGCCCGCAGGGATTCAGACAGGAGGCCTTTCATGGGATCCCGTCACTCCCAGCTGCTGGGCTGGCTCTGGCTCCCAGAGCTGTGTCACACGCAGGGCTGAGGATGGACAGGCTGGGATTCCTTCCCCCCACGGAGCCCAGGGCTGAGGTTACAGCTGGAGGACGTCAGCACTGGGCTAGGCAGGCAGTGAGGCAGAAGAAGAGCACTTTTGTACAGCTCCAACACACAAATGCTCTTCAGAGCAGAGGTTCCTGAGCCACCACCTGGAAGAACCACTGGGATGAAGCTGAAGACAATGGAGAGACAGCAGGACAGAGGGGATCTGCATTGGGAGAGGCTGTCTTGGTGTGACACAGGCACCCACAGGTTCATTCATTTACCCTTTCCTGCTGTAGCTGGGCAGAGGAGAGAGAAAAAAATTAATGAAGGGCTCATGAGTTGAGATCAGCACTGGGAGAAAAAACACTCCAAGGGCAAAACAGGTTCAAATTTAAAGGTATAAAGCCTAAGCAAGCAGGAGAATCTCCTCACACAGATCTGTCAGAGGAGTTACAAGATGCTCCTCAGCCTTTTCTGTAGCACTGTAAGTGCCCTCCTCAGCCTGGGAACGCTCACAATGAGGCTCTGAGAGCTGGACCACCAGGACAGGCATTCCCCAGAGGGGAGCTGAGATCCAGGGATTGCCTGGCAGGCTCCTGGCTCTCAAAGCCAGGTCTGTGCTAGCCTGGCCAGCACACACCACCACCCTCCTGGCCATGTCCCAGCCCCACAGCAGGCTCAGGCCCCGCTCAGTCAGGCCAGGGTGGAGATTGATTCTGTTCTTTGGCTGGGGACAGCCTGCCTTTAACCACAAGGCCTAAAAGAACCCACGGCCCAGCCCCTTGCAGGGAATAAATTCACAGCAAAGCTTTTCATCCCCAGGGAAGCTCATCTTACCTGAGTCCTGGGACAATGCCACAAGGATAGAGCTTTCCTTTCTCCAGGGAGAGGCTTTTCCATGTTCTGTGCCTTTCCAATCTACTTCTGCCCCTCTTTCCAAACAGCCCCCTTTTTGTTCTCCAGCTCTACATCTCACATACATGCACCATGCCCCCGTTTCCCTAAGATTTTTGGGGGTTTTCATCCTTCTTGCTGCTCTCCATGGTCTAAAGTTAAAGACATTCTAGTTAAAAATACGTGGCTGAGGTGTTTTTTTCTAGACCCCCTCAGGAACCAAAGGTGTTTCCTCAGTTGAGCAGGATCAGCCTCCCACAGGTGACAAAGGTGATTTAGGAGGACATGAACTGCAATTGTGCACAGTGAATTGCTCCTCTTGGATAAATGGAGACAAATCCCCTTTGCCCACATCCCTTTTGCCATACCTGCTCCCACTCAAGATTCCCTTTATTCCTGAGAGCAGCTTAACGTAAATCCCGGCCATCCCGGGAGCTTCTAAAGGCTTTTTTCTCCCTGCCAAGTTTCCTCCAGCTCTTGGAGGGCAAACAGCAGCCACACAGCCCCTTTTGTGCTCCAGGGCTTGGCTCCTGGTCCCCCCCGGGCTGGTGGGCAGGAGAGATGCCCTGAGCCATGCTCGGAGGGCTGGCACAGCATCACAGCAGGCTTTGAGCAGCAGCTGCTGCTGGGTGTGCATGGAAAGGGCACCTCACCCAGCCCAGCAGGGCAGAGGAGGAGGGATCTGCAGGGCAGAGCCTTGGGCAGCACGGGGGAATTGGGTTTGGGGGCTGGAAGCCTCCAGGGAGGATGGTGCTGCTCAGGGAAGAAGAGATCAGCCTCGGAGTGGGGAGCTGGGTTATCCAGATTTCAGCTTGGAAGGCACAAAATACAGCACCAAGTGTCCCTGGGCTCACTGAGGGACAAAAATCAGAGCCTGCAGCTTCAGAAATGAGACCTCCTCACCCCTGGTCTCCCTGGGAGAGAAAAATCCCAATGCAGGCACAGGGTTCAGCTGGAGATGTTCCTGTCCCAGCTCCTCATTCCCTCCCCTCTGCCTGTGGGAAAGGACACAAGAGATTCCTGCATGGCAAAATCAGCTTTAAGGGATGTTCCTGTCCTGCTCTGAAGGGGCAGCAACTTCCAGGGGAGGAATGGAAACACCACCCAGAACCCTGCAACAACATCTGAGCCCCCCCAGCTCTGGCCCTGCAGCCTGGAAAGCCACGATGGGCCCCTGTGCTGGTGTG
Source organism: Vidua macroura (assembly GCF_024509145.1). Classification (NCBI taxonomy): domain Eukaryota; kingdom Metazoa; phylum Chordata; class Aves; order Passeriformes; family Viduidae; genus Vidua; species Vidua macroura. The sequence continues at coordinate 9,933,011 of NC_071588.1, read as the reverse complement.
GCTTGGGGACATCTGTGGGCTGCTGGAACACTGGCTCTGAATGGTGATCTCCACCGGGGTCTGTCCTGAGCCATAAAACCCTCGAGGGGCTCACACAGTGAGTTAATGAAACCCTGGAGTCACCCAGGGAGGGATTCAGGTAATGGAGGACATAAAATACTCCAGGTGAGAACAATAAACCCTCTGCACTGGCTTCACTTCCTTTTGTTTTCTCCCCACTATTTCCTCTCCCCCATTATTGCTCTGGGGTTGTTTTTTTTTTTTTTTTCCCACATGGTCTTCTGACTTGCTACATCACTTTCCCACTCTCTCCTTTTGGTATTTTTTTTTCCCTGCCCTTGTGTTTTTCTGTGCAATCCACAGCTTGCATTTGATTTGTCCCTCACCTGGCACCTGTGGCTGCAGTTTGTGCACAGTGTCACAGTGTGGGCTGTGGTTTGCATGCATTGGTGATGTGCTCCCTTCTCTGTCCTTGCTTCTTGGAGAAAAAAAATATTATCTATGATTTTTCTTAGAGGCACTTTCATATTAAAAACTTCCACACACTTTAAAGTGTCACATATTGCCCTGTCCCTTTTCCATGGCAGGCAGTGGGACACACCAGGATCATGATCCCAGTGCTGCCCATCCCTGTCCTACATAAACCAGGGCTGGAGGAAGAGCCCAAAATCTCAAACCTCTCCAGAAACATCTGCAGAGCTTGGGGTGACACCAAATTTCACCCTCTCCTGCAGCACCTTCTCCCCTTGCCCAGCCCTTTGGGACCACCTCAGGGGAGATCACACCAGGGAGGGAACGTTCCTTTAGACTTCCCTCATGTCTCCAGCCCCGCCAGGACCATATTTATTTATAAATGAGAAATGAGGTTGTGATCTCATGTCTGGGGTGAAGCAGGTCCTGACAAGTCACGCAAACGGTTCCTGTTACTGCAGGGACCAGAATAGCAACATCCAGCTCCACGAGAGGATGGATTCGTTCAGAACAACACTTTGGGAACAGAACTCTGGCAAGAGCAGGATATTTTTGATCTCCAAAAGGTCCTTATGTATTAAGATAAAGGGGGAGGGTGAATATGGGCAAAATGTGCCGTGCATGGCTCTTCCAGCACTCGTGAAAATCCAGGGTGATTCTCCAGCCTCTCCCTCCCTGCATTCCCACGGCCCTCCATCGATCCCAGAGTTACACAAAGTCCATTCCCTCTGCACACTTCCCTCCTTCCCCGAGTTTACCTCTCCACTTTCTGTTTCTGGTGTTGGGAGACTGTTGGATCCCATGTGGGAGCTGGGGATCCCTCCTAGCCACACTGTCAGGAGCAACAGCCGCTTTCTTATCTCAAATAAATTAAAATATCGCTCCCTTCTCCCAGCTAACACCATCAGGAGGAGAGGAAACAGCCTCAGGTTGTACCAGGGGAGGTTCAGGCTGGATATGAAGGAAAATTTCTTCACCAGAAGGGTTATCAAGCCCTGGAAGCTGTGGGGTCACCATCCCTGGAGGGTTGTGGTGACCTGGGCAGTGCTTGGGGGGAGGGTTGGGCTCAATGATCCTAAAGGGTTTTTCCAGCCTTAATAATTGTGTGATTCTACAAAAATACATTTCAAATAAAGCTGGGGAGGAATCCAAACCGAACTCCCTGTTCCAACCACCCTCCGAAACCTCAGCTCTGAGATTCCCTGCGTGGGGGAACCACCCCAAAGGGCGGGAACCACCCCAAAGGGCGGGGCTGCAGCCAGGTGTGCTGCACAGCCCGTCCTGGGAACCGCCCAAAGCCCGAGCGCGGGCTCTGCCACAGCCCGGGGACAGCGACCGGGTGTGTGCTGCTGCCACAGCCCGGGGACACGCAGGGGACAGCGACCGGGTGTGTGCTGCTGCCACAGCCCGGGGGACAGGGACCGGGTGTGTGCTGCTGCCACAGCCCGGGGACACGCAGGGGACAGCGACCGGGTGTGTGCTGCTGCCACAGCCCGGGGGACAGGGACCGGGTGTGTGCTGCTGCCACAGCCCGGGGACACGCAGGGGACAGCGACCGGGTGTGTGCTGCTGCCACAGCCCGGGGACACGCAGGGGACAGCGACCGGGTGTGTGCTGCTGCCACAGCCCGGGGGACACGGACCAGGTGTGTGCTCCTGTCACAGCCCAGGGGACACGGACCAGGTGTGTGCTCCTGTCACAGCCCAGGGGACAGGGAGCGGGTGTGTGCTCCTGTCACAGCCCAGGGGACAGGGACCAGGTGTGTGCTCCTGTCACAGCCCAGGGGACAGGGAGCGGGTGTGTGCTCCTGTCACAGCCCAGGGGACACGCAGGGGACAGGGAGCGGGTGTGTGCTCCTGTCACAGCCCAGGGGACACGGACCAGGTGTGTGCTCCTGTCATAGCCCAGGGGACAGGGAGCGGGTGTGTGCTCCTGTCACAGCCCAGGGGACGGGGAGCGGGTGCTGCCGCGCCGGGCGGGGCTGCGCTGAGCCAGCCAGGGTCCCGGCTGGGGGGACAGGGGGGGTTGGCACCGGGACCCCGCAGCCCCCGGGACCGGGAGCGCCCCTTCCCCGGGCCGGGGGCCACTAGAGGGCAATCGTGGAGTGTCCCACGCCCGGAGCGGCCCGGGAGCGGTACCAGGGCGGCTCGGTGACCGCAAGGACACGGCAGGGCACCTGTCTATCCTAAAGCTTAAAAAAAAAAATTTGAGTGTTTTCTAACTCCGCGCGGTTTAAACGCTGCAGGTGGGTAAGGGGGATGGATGTACCTTTAGGATTCATGCAGACACTCACAAGTTACTGCGGCTCAGCCGTGACACAAAGCAGAGGGTGGAGCCCCAGCTGAGCTGCGTTTTACTAATTTAGGGGAAACCTGTTCCTAAGGCAGGCAGGTGTCAGCAGTTGGTTTCCTTGATAGAAATATTGGAGCTGCCCACTATGGTGAGGTCAGACTCTTCCCCCAAATAACGGGACAAGAGGGAACATCCTCAGGTTGCACCAGGGGAGGTTTAGATCGAATAAAAGGGAAATTTTTTTCACCGAGAGTTGTCAAGCCCAGGCGGTGGTGGCGGAGTGCCCATCCCCGGAGGGATTTAAAAGCCGTGTGGATGTGGCACTTGGGGACATGGCTTCGTGGTGGCCTTGGCAGTGCTGGGATAACTTGATGATGTCACATAAATGATCAGTGATTGCAGGGCATGCCTCTAATTTTCCCAGGGATGCGTTTCTGTGCCCCCACACCCCTCCACATGATGTTCCCTCTGCCCCAGGCCTGGACGCTGCCGTTCCCGAATTGCTCTGAGGGATCCTTTGGGAAAGGCTCTGCTCTGCTCCTTCTCTCCACCACATGCTCGGTGACACAGAGGGGCTCCCTGGAAAAGTCCCCAGCCCTGCTGGCTTTGCTTGGCCGGTCCCCAGCTCCATCCCCTGCTCCGGGCGCTTCCCCCGGGTGCCAGCAGCCCCTCCCTTTATCAGGCTGGGGCGGTGGGAGATAGGCAGCGAGGCTGATAAGCCCTCAAGTGGCAGCGTGCTGTAAACATTCCCACTGGTGCTGTTAGATTAGAGCGCTGGGAAAATGCCTCCAGCCCCCCGGGCCACCAGCGCAGCCGGCTGGGGCTGGGGGGCTGCTGGGAAGCGCCGAGGGAGGAGCTGTGGAGGAGCTGAAGTGCTTCAGGGCAGGCTGGATGCTGCCTCCCAGGGAAGCGGGGTTGGCAGGGGCTCCCCAGGATTCCTAGGAGGGCTCATTTGGCATCCGACCCTGCAGTCAGTTCCATCTGCATCCATGGGCGTCGCTGCCTTTTTTGTCCAGATGGAAGGAAAACTCACTGCTGCCTCCCTCCCTCCCTCCATCTCCCAGGCTTCCAGAGGGCTCTGCTGCCTGGGAGTTCTCGCTGGGGGTTTTCACATCTACCTGGAGGATGGCACAGAGTTAAAGGCTGTGTTCCTCCTTCCAGAGTAACCTAAACCCATCCCAAGAAGCTTCAGAAGATTATTTCCTCTAATTTGGAGTGGGGTGAGGAGGGCAAACCCTTCAAGCCGCTTCTCCTCGAGGCCAAGGGGCTCTTTCCTTGCAGGAGCTCCTGTGCACGGGCTCAGCTGGAGCTGCCACCCACTGAAACGTGTCAGGATTCAGGTTTGGAAATGCTGATGCTTGTCAGGGCGCCTTGGATTGGCTCTGCAAAGTGAGGTTTGTCAGCAGAGGCGACACCAGCAGCGGTGACAGCGTGGCCTGGGGATGGGTGTGGGGTGCAGGAGCAGTCTCTCGAAGGAGGGGACGTGGTTCCAGCATTCCCACAAGAACTGGACACAGCAGGAAGCAGCAATCCCTCTCTCAACCCTCACTCCTGTGTGTCCCTCCTGACCTGCTCAACATCGGCATCACCTTGCCCCTCCAGCTCCAAGGGCTGAACACCTTGGCTGATGAAAGCTCTCCATCCTCCTTTTCCCGTTACCCCGAGAAGGAAATTCTCAGTTTCTTGGGAATATCCAGGGCTCCGGGAGCTCGGCGCTCGGCAGAGCAGTCGCAGCTGCCTTGCAGGGCCGCTCGGAGGCAACCTTCCCTCCTCTGCCATTCTCAGCAGCTTCCAGAGCTCACAGCCAGGCAACGCCGAGCCCTGGAACCTCCCACTCCCACTTTCTCCCTAATATTTCCACAGTGAGTAAATCTCCATCCTTTTAGGGCTCTCAAATCTATTATTTTTACATTTGCAGCGGATTCCCTGGCCCTGTTATTAATGAAAACCTCCAGGAAAGCTCCTCAAATACAGCTTTGACTTTTTGCCCAGGACCTGTGGACAAGGGAAAAAAAAAATCAGGCAACATTAATAAAGCAGGAGGTTTCTATTAAGTCTGAGGAACTGGACTCTCTGGCTTTCTTGGATGCTGAAATCCTCTAGTGCAGGATAAATCTTATACACTTCATTTTCCCAATCTCTCCTTCAATATATTTTAAGAGAATGCTGCAATATCAGGGTAAATAATGTCCCAACTGCAGCGTGGGGTCTGCAGAGTGGCCTGGGGTCAGCCTGTGGGCTGGGGCATCCTCCACTGTGGCTGCTTGTGGGCTCAGCCTCCTCTCCCTAATCAGGGGGCTGAGCCCGGGGAGGTTTTAATTAGCTGTGAAAACAAATAACGAGCAATCCCTGCGAGGCTGGGGAAGGAAGTGGGTGAGTGGATGTGCATGAAGTCACTAAATATGCAAATCTCTGCAGCCAGCACCTCCTTGGTGGGAGCAAACCTCCCCCGGGTCTCTTCCCTCGGAGCAGGACTCTTTTCCCACCTGCCTGTGAGGGAGTTTTCCGTTTGTGGGCTCTGCTGCTGCCTTTGCACAGCACCTGCTCCTCCTAAAGCTGCTGCATGCTCATGGAAAAAGCTGTTACCTGGAAGCGTGCACGCAGCCCTCGCTGCAGCAGAAAAGGGAGCAAGTCCACGGGGTCCTGCGAGCCCCGGGTCAGGCTGGGAGATGCTTTCCCTCTGCTTTTATCCCTCCCAGTGCTTTGCAGAACGCCCCGAACGTGAGTTAATGCAGCATCTCCAGCACGGGCAGGGCAGGGGCTGCCCTTGGGGCGGCTTTTGGCACCCAGAGCTCGCACGCAGGCACCGGCCAGCCAGGGATGCTGGGAGCGGGGATTTTTATTTGGATCCTGGCACCTCTCTCCCCTTGGATTGCTGGGGATGGGGCTGCTGTGCTGGCAGAATGCACAGAGAGCAGGCTGGTGCTTCAGGCCACTTTGGGGAATAAATACAAAGGAAAACTCTCTCCTTCCTTAGAGCAGGAGCTTGCGTGTTCAGATCACTCATGACTCTTGGGAGTTGTTACAATGATGGTGCCAGAGCAGCAGAACAACTTTTTTCCTGCCTGGAAAAAAGCAAAAAAAAAAAAAAAAAAAAAAAGCAAAAAAAAAAAAAAAAAAGCCAGGCCAATCCTAATATGCAGAGGCAGCAGAGTTCAGCCAGCAGAAGGCAGGAGCCTGGAACTCCCACACCCTGGTGCTGACACAGCCAGGAGCAATCCCTCAGCCAGGGGGAATTGGGAGCAGGCGTGGCACAGGCTCAGATCCACAAGGCCCAGTGTAGCTCACCAGGCAGCTCTGGGGCTTGGGAAGCCAACGGTGAAGGGCTGTGGCCCAGAGCTGGGAGTGCAGGGCTGGAAAGCACCATTTGGCTTACAGAATATCCCGAGCTGGAAGGGACCCACAGGGATCATTGATCCTGATCCTGTTTCCTGCACAGACACCCCAGCAATCCCACCCTGTTCCTGGGAGCAGTGTCCAAATGCCTCTGGAGCTCTGGCAGCCTCAGGGCTGTGCCCAGCACCCTCTGGGGGAGAAACCTTTCCCTGATATCCATCCCAAAACTTCCTGGCACGGCTGCAGCCATTCCCTTGTGAGCTGTCACTGGTCCCCAGCGAGCAGAGATCAGTGCCTGGGTGACAGGCCCCAATCCACTGGCTCTGGTTCCATCCAGCCTGGAAATCTGAATTTGTCCTCCAATCAATGAAGCATCTTCACAATGTTCATCCTCTTTGCCCTGCACCTCTCTGGATCATCACAGGGTGAAGTCAGCCCTGCCTGGGGAAATCCATGTCCTGCTTCTGTGGGAGATACAGCTCTGAGGATGATGACAGGCTGACAGCTGGGGCTGGAGAGGAGGAGGTTGAGTGGAGACCTCAGAACAGCCTCCCAGGATCTGAAGGGGACGCAAGGAAGCCAGAGAGGGATTGTTCATCAGGAACTGGAGTGACAGGACAAGGGGGAATGGCTTCAATCTCACAGAGAATAGGTTTAGATGGAATATTGGGAAGGAATTGTTCCCTGGGAGGGTGGTGAGCCCTGGCACAGGGTGCCCAGAGCAGCTGTGGCTGCCCCTGGATCCCTGGCAGTGCCCAAGGCCAGGCTGGATGGGGCCTGCAGCAGCCTGGGATGGTGAAAGATGTCCCTGCCATGGCAGGGGTGGCACTGGATGGGCTTTAAGGTTCCTCCCAAACCATTCTGGGATGCTGGGAACAGCTCCCATCCGTGGCAGATAAGGCATGAAATGAGTCCCTGAACAGAGGACAGGACTTGAGGTGTTTCCCCTCTGCAGGCTGTGCTCTGGAAGCTCTGCAAGGAGCTGGGGACCAGATCCCTCTGGCTCCAGCCCCTCTCCGTGGTTTTACAGCTCCTGGCAGCACTCAGGGCAAACTCACTCCAGTGAATTTAGGGGAGGGGGCAGAGAGAAAACTCTGAGTGGCCGAGTGTAATAAACACAGTCACCAGGCACTGGTCAGGATACACACAGAATAATGTGTGGGAGTTATAATTTTACCAGCCTGGTGGGCTGTTGGCAAATAAATCAAATTTCCCTACCCTGATCCAAATAAATGTCCTGGAGTGGAAATAACAGATTGCCTTTGCCTGAAATCACCATGTGCTCATTCCAAGGGGATATCAGTGAGCAGTCCTTGCTTCTCTCCACTTACAGCTTCCCCCTCTTGTCCCTGAGCTCTGTGAGGACCCGCTCCCATTGGGCCAAATCCAAATTCCACCAAAGCTGGGGGTTAATTTCCATCTGGCTCACATGTTTTCAACAATTCCTCAGCCATTAAAATGCTGAAAAGGATGGGGTGGGCAGAGTCCAAACTTTCCTGATCCTCCTCAGAAAAATCCTTGCCTACATTCCAGAGCCAGTTCCTGAAATGCCCCTCCATTAGGAAGACACAGAGGAGCAATCCCCAGGAAAGGAACCCTCGCCCCACACACCCCAACCTCTTTCTCCCATGGTAGGATACCTTTAAGGCCACGTTCTTATTAGGATTTTCCCTCTTGCTCCCTTCCATGCTGTCTGGAGCCACCAAACCACAAAGCTGCAGCAGGATGATTTCTTATCCTGTGCTACTTGTCCAACCAAGCTCCTCCCTGGTGCTTCTGGAGGGGACATTTCATTTCTGTCCAGGATATGGGTTCACTAGGACGAGCAATGTCAATTTAAAAACTAAATCTGAGCTCCCAGGGATAAAAGTTGCCTCCTGTTGATACCTCAGGCATCCTTTGAAATCTTCAGGAGCTCTGCAGGTTTCAGGGCCCTCGGTGTGGCCAGAGGCCAAGGATTAAAGAACTGAAGTGGTTTCCTGTGTGCAGAGCTCAGATGGTTCATGTGGGGCTGGTGTCCCCTGGCACTCCAGGGGCTGCTGAGGGGTCATTGTCTCAGTTCAGGCTCCGTGGCTCTGACACCAGGAACAGCTGTCAGCCCCTCTCGTGCCCTTGATCAATAATGCCCCAATCTCGGCGTTCGATGGCATCAATTATTTATCTCTAATTGGATTGGATTCTTCCTTGCTCCTGGTGAATCAATTAATGAGGATTTGCCACCAGAGCTCCTGGTGCCCTCCAGAGAGACTTGTCACAGCAGCACCAGTGGAAACTGGGGCGGGGAAGGTTGGGAGGAGCAGAAGGGAAATCTCCTGGGGGCTCCTTTCTTTGCAGGACAGGCTGAGCGGCCGTGGCAGCTGAGCTGGGAGAGGAGCTGCACAAAACCTTTGTTCTCATGGCAAGGCCTTTCCTTGAAAACGAAAGCTCCTTGAGGTCCATGTGGAATGGGGAGAAATCCTAAGCCACACAATCCCAGAGTGGTTTGGGATGGGAGGGATCTTAAAGCTCATCTCATCTCATCCCATGCCCTACCATGGCAGGGACATCTTCCTCTGTCCCAGGTGGCTCCAAACCCTGTCCAAGCTGGCCTTGGACACTGCCAGGGATCCAGGGGCAGCCACAGCTTCTCTGGGCACCCTGTGCCAGGGCTCACCACCCTCCCAGGGAACAATTCCTTCCCAATATCCCATCTAAACCTATTCTCTGTGAGACTGAAGCCATTCCAGGCTCTTGTAAAAAGTCCCTCCCCATTTTTTCTTTGTAGACTCCCTTCACGTCCTGGAAGTCAGCATTGTCAGCATTTCCACCACTTTCCTCTTGTGCCTGTGAGCAGTTCTCCAGCCCTGCAGTTATAACCTCCAGCTCCTTTCCCAGGGCAGTAGCCTTCGTTCCTATAACTGCAGGATCCCTGCCAGGATCCTCTCCCATGGATGCACAGTTGGGCAGCAGGGATCCCCTGCACGCCAGCAGCTGCCTTTGATAATGAAGGAACTTTGGGAACTTAAACGTTCTCCTTCTGAGCTCTGACAATATTTAAGCATGTGTTAACAGTTTAAAGAAGCAACCCACTAGAGGAAGTCTCATTTGTCAGGAGCAGTTGCTCGAAATTTCATCATAACTGAATTAAGGCAGCCCAGAATGGAGCGGGTTAGAGCGAAGACAGGAGCACTGATGGATGGTTCACACCAGCTGCTGAAACGGTCCTTTGAAAGCTCCTCGAGCTGAGGTTCTGCAGATCAGCGGCCCTGGCTCCTGAGGGAAGGCTGGATGGGATTTCTGAACCCTCGTGCAGAGCCACACATCAGCACAATGCCTGCCAGCAACGCTCCTCATCCTCCACATCATCCCTGGGAAATCAAAGCGTGGCTGCCATGGATTGCGGTGCCTGGGGAGGCTCAGACATCACCTTCAGACTCTGGATAGAAGAAAATCCACCATGGCAGGTCCAGGAGACCCTCACAGTTCAGAGCCTGTTCTGCATTTTTAGCCACAAGGCCATGAAATACCTTTGGAGCCCTAATGTGTCTGATCCCTTGTTCTCTGCATGACTGAAATTGCTTGGGAAAGTCAGGAGTGGTCCTAAAGAATGGTTTAAATCTTGCTGCAACTGCTGAAAATCAGAATCAGCAAATTCTGCTGATTTTTCAGGGGGGTTTTTCCTCCAGCCTATAAACCAGGAGGGCCATGGAGTTTGGCTGCTCAGCAGGCCAGGCAGGAAACAAAATCAGGACATCACTCCTGAAGTTATCCACAAGTTTAATTCACCTGTCAGAGAAAAGGTGAGAGTTTTTTTGGACAGTTGGGGCAGGGCAGGTCTCTGTGCAAGGCAGGACAAATGGCAGAAAATTCCTTTATCACTCTGGATTTGTTAGGAGCCAAAGTTTTTGTTGTTTTTTTTTTTTTGTATGACTGCATTGAGACCGAGAATCTTTGAGAAGCTCAAAGTGCAGGAAATGGGATCTTCATCCCACGATGTGGAAGTGAAGTGGTGATGTGGGTTAGACCTGATGTGCCATGCAAAGAGCTGTGCCAGGACTGAAGAGACCACTTGGAACAGGCAGGGGAAAAGGAAGAGCCTCAGGCAAGCCCCCATGGGTGGGCAGGCCTGGGACCTGCTGCTCTCAGTGTCCCCTGTCCCCAGCAGCTCAGTCCAAGGCTGCCCCACGTGTTTATGGCTCATCAGCACTGAGCCACCCCAGCAGGGGAAGGACATTATTCTCCCTTTTTGGGGGAGTATTCTCTCTGTGCCATCCTGAAGCTTTTTAGCACCCTCAGCAGCCTTCCCCACGCTGATTTCCAGCAGATGTGGTGCTAATGAATAACACTGTAATCTCAGTGCCTTAATATAGTGCTGGGGGGTGATAAGTCAGAAATTGCTGTCATCGTCGGGGCGAGGACGATCTGGTCATTGTTCAGAACTGTCCTCCTCTGATGATTACATCAAGGGCAATGTATTTTCTCCCATCTACTCCCACTCTGCTTCCAAATTGAAAGCTATTCAGGCATCAGACACTTCTATTTTTCTAAGGGCTTAATAAGAGGCCGGGATGCAGATGTTCAGATAAAGCCCTGACAAACTGCAAGCGGAGGAGCCCCATTAAACTTGACCAATTACGGGATGCAGGGCAGGAAAGGGCCCCAGCAGCTCAGCTCAGCTGCCACCTCCACGTGCCCCATGGTGGAGAGGGCAGAGATGGCTCAGAGCCCAAGCAAATATTGCCACTCAAAACTGAGAGCTGGAGATTAAATACAGGACTTGGGGTGGGGGGGCAGATGGGTGAGGGGATGTCCTGGTTCCTACACTGGCATCTGGGATAGAACCACACTGAGATCACAGGATTTCATCAGCAGAGTCCAGCCAGAGGAGGCCAGACCCAGGAGAAGCTCCCTGGTTGGGCAGGGTGGGCTTCATGATGGGGCTGTGGAGCTCCCACCTTTGGAAAGTTGGGAAGGGATGCTCCAGGCAGTTCTCACTCTCAGCATGGCCAGCGTGGGCTTGGGGACACCACAAAGCCCAGCTGAGCATTGTAAACTCCATCCTGCTTTCAAAATGCTCTAAGGAACATTCCACATGCCCACAGAATCACGGGATTTCTGTGATCCTAAAGCCCTCAGAGATCATCACATCCAACCATCCCCCAGCACTAAGGGCACCACTAATCCTTGTCCCCAAGTGCCACATCCACCCAGCTTTGAAATCCCTCCCTTCCTTTTAAATCCCTGGTGACCCCACCACTGCCCTGGGCAGCCTGGCCAGTGCCTGACCAGCCTTTTCAGGGAAGAAATATTTCCTAATATCCAATCTGAGTGTGCTCAGGAAGGGAAAAGTGGAACTGAAATAGGACAAGGAATGACAGCTCGAGCATGGAGAGGGGAGAAACGATGAGACAGAAGAGGAAGCTTTTCCTAGGAGAGAGGATAAGGGGTGGGAAGGCAGCCTGGGAACAACAAAACTTCCCACAGCTCTGCTTTGGAGGAAGAGTGGACAAGTTGGGGGCAGAGCAGGAGACAGGGCAGGGGTGAAGTGCCAGGTGTGAAATCATTCAAGCAAAAGGAAACATCCCAACACCAGTCTTGGTGACTGCAGGCAGCTGCATCTCCCAGGACATTTAATTCCAGCATTTGGAGAGGCACGTAGGCTGGAAGGGACCTCTGGAGATCTCCAGTCCAACACCTGGCAGCTTGTCCTGCTTCCAACACCCCCATTTCATCTTCCCAGAGAGCCTCAGGAGGAGGAAATCCACCTGCAAGGAGCTCGAAGGGATAACTCCTCTCTTCTGCATCTTTGTTTCTACATCACCACACCAAGTCCTGAGCCCAGATTAATCCTCTTGCCACTTCTATATCACCACACCAAGTCCTGAGCCCAGATTAATCCTCTTGCCACTTCTATATCACCACACCAAGTCCTGAGCCCAGATTAATCCTCTTGCCACTTCTATATCACCACACCAAGTTCTGAGCCCAGATTAATCCCCCTGCCAAACTCCAGAGTGAATCTGGAATCCAGCTATTAAGGTGTCCCTGTGCAGGCTGCCCAGGGAATGGTGACAGCCCCACGTCTGCAAATGTTGGGACAACACTCTCAGGGACAGGGTGGGATTGTGGGGTTGTCCTGTGCAGAACCAGGAGTTGGATTTCAGAGATCCTCGTTGGGTCCCTTCCCATTTAGTATATTCCATGATTCCATGCTGGCAAAGCTGGTAAAGGCAGGATGATGGAGGAGCCAGCAAACACAGCTTCAAAATGCCTCTATTACCTGGGGACAAGAGAGAAGAGGAGATCCAGCTAACTCCCCCAGTCCTGGGGAAATGCTGGCTGTGCTCCTTTCCCCGGGCTCTGCAGGACAGCTAAATCCCATCCTAAGCTTATGAAATATCGCCTGCTCTCTATGCCTGGATCTGCTGGATTTGCTGACGGCCAGAGCCGGCATCTCCGTGGCTCCTCTTCCAACCCCGTGGTCTTTGGAGCTGAAAAAGCCCTGCTGGAGCAGATGCAAACACGGGGGTAAATCAATCTCGCTTGCCTGGTGTCAAATGTAATAAAAAGGGGGCCCAGAGCCCGAGCCTGAGGCTGTAAATTTTCCACCAGCGCCGAGCCTGACGTCCTGCTCAGGCATTTCTCCTGCTCTGCCTGCTCCCACCGCTGGGACTGTGCTGTCCCTGTGCCTTGCTGAGCCAGGCCTTTCAAAGGAGCTGATTTACCGAGCCTCAATTGCACAGATAGTCTGGCAAGGGCGAGATGGCTGAGGGGAAAGGCAGGGAAAATAGGATAGTCTTTGCTTTTGCCTGAGAAAAAGGGAGGGAGGGATGTTTGATATAGAGAGAGGAGGCAGAGCCTGGCAGCTCCCACCCCTGCCTTGGAACAGCACGGGAAACACCACCAGAAGCAGATAATTACTTCAACTTAACGAGTGGCTTCGTTATATGCCAGGGAATAAAGAGGCAGACGTGTCACACACTGTCCCAGCTTCTGTCTCGCTCTCAGGGCTGCCTTTCCACCAGGTTGTGAAGCAGGGATGTGAATTCCAAGCCTTACCTGCTGCCAGCCCCAAGCTCTTCCCTCGCTGTCCTTTTTCACCTCCCTTGTCCAGGAACAGACCCATCCCACCTCAGGTCACACGTGGTGCTCAGAAGTTGCCGGTGGCCAGCAGGGAGGGAGCTCTGGAGTGCTCAGCCAGGGTTTGGGATAGCCCAGCTCAATTCCCTGGGCTCCCACAAACACCTGCTGTAGGCTGGGAGGGCCAGGCCTGCTCCAGCAGCTCCAAGAGGGGGATGGCATCCATGGAGTGACACCCCAGCCCCATGGCTGGAGGCTCAGAGCCATCTCAGCATCCAGGATGGACAAAAAGGCTCCTCCCTTGGGAATAGAGGCTGCAGCTCCAGGTGGGATGGAGGTACTGCAGCAAACTCTCCCAAAATGGGTTGCTGCAGCAAAGATTTTCATCTCCAAGTAAAGAAAAAAATAATCTTGTGGAAAGCCCCACGATTTTTATCTAGAACATGGGTTTGTTTTTTTTTTTTTGGTTGTTTGAAGTTTTCCTGGTGGACCCACCCAGGGAAGGGGATGAGGATGACTCTGCCCAGTTCAGTCACCCCAGTTACACAGCAGAGGAGCTCAGGGCTGGGGGAGCCTGGATGGAAAAAGGGGGCAGAGACAGAGACTCCAGAGCTCCCCTGCACAAGCACCCCTTCCCCAGCTCCCTAATGCCTCCCTCACCTCCTTGTGCTGCCTGAAATCCCACAGGCAGAGCTGGGGGCCAGAGGAGCCAGAACCAACCCCAGCCTTCCAGAGGAGGGGACGCCTCCCCCTCCCTCTCTCCCCTCCCTCCTCACCATCCCGTGCTGCCTCCAGAGCTCAGACTCCTGCCTTGGCTTACCCAAATCCTGCACAACCCTGGCTGCAAATGGTGCTCAGAGCCAGGAGCTGCCCCATCTCCAGGAAGAGGAGGAAACACAGCCCTCCTCCTCCTCCTCAGCTCCCTTTCCCCCATCCGAGCTCTCCTACAGCCGTGGCAGAGCTCCAGGGCTGGGATGCTCCACACGCGCCTCTGGCATCCTCCCATCATTATCCTCCCCGTAATTAGGGAGGGAGCAGGGAGATTGGATGTCCCAAATCACATCATCTCTATTGCTTTGTGTTAAAACATCCCATGACACGCTGCAATAAATAGACAGACAAATAGCTGGGTTAAAATGTGATCCCCACAAGCTGCTTTGGGCAGGAATTATCTCAGCAGAATTCTCCCTGATACTCACCCCTCCCTTTGCTTGCCTGGAAAAAAGGAAAAGCCCAGAGCCAGCAGCTCCTGATTCATGGTGCTCAGTGACAGAGTTACTGGGGGAGCTGCTTTGAAACCCTTCCTTAATAGAGACACAGATGGCAACGTGGGCTCAGCCCCAGGTTTGACCTCCAGCTCCAGGAAAATGATATTCCAGGGTACAACATCTTCCTCCAGAGCCTAAAACCCTGCTAGCAGCTGGAGATGCACAGGTTCTTCGTGAAGTGGGATAAAGAGGCTGCTGCAGGAAAACCTGCAGTCCCAGAAATAAACACCTGTGCTGCCTCCACGAGGTTTCCCTGCTCTCAGATATTGGCACAGCTTTGAATTCCTAAAAGCAACGCTGCTTTGTCAGCCAAAGGGGCTGGAAAGCAGGAGTTTGACTTCCAAAGGGCTGCTAAAACAGGAGTTTGACTTCCAAAGGGCTGCTAAAACAGGAATTCGGCTTCCAAAGGGCTGCTAAAACAGGAGTTTGGCTTCCAAAGGGCTGCCAAAACAGGAATTCGGCTTCCAAAGGGCTGCCAAAACAGGAATTCGGCTTCCAAAGGGCTGCTAAAACAGGAATTTGGCTTCCAAAGGGCTGCTAAAATAGGAATTCAGCTTCCAAGAGATTGGTAAAACAGGAATTCGGCTTCCAAGGGATTGGTAAAACAGGAACTTGATTTGATCTCTGCTGTTCCTCAGTCAAATCCTTGAGTCTCAATCAACAAATTTTTCTGAAATATTTACAGCTTCCTGTTGTTATGTCAGAAGCCCTTTTGTAGCCAAAAACTGAACGGAACATATATCCAAAATACAAAAATTCGAGATATTTTCCTCACCATCTTTCTTATTCTTCCCACCAGGGAGAAACCCTTCTCTAAAATTGAAACCCTGCCCTGCTGTGTTGGTGATGAGTGAGTATTCTCACTTGATGCTAATCCTCAGGATTTTAATTTCATGGCATTCAATTTTATTTTAAGAGCATTTTTTTGGAGTTTTCAGTTTGCCATATGGCTTCAGAATGAAAACCATGAGCTCACCCTGAGCCACTGCGTGCCTCCAGTACAAACTTGAATAACCATCCTGTGGAGGAAGCTGCCCTGAAGTTCCCATCCCAACATCCACGTTGTCCAGCTCTTCCAAGGTATTTTCTCACGCCCATATGCACGAACCTACAGGGTATTGGGAAAATAACATCCTACAAAATCATCCTTCAAACCCCCCTTATTCCTTAGCTCAGCCTTTTCCTGCTGCTGTGCAGGCAGGGCCTTTCCACAGCACCTGTTTCAGCTTCTGCTGCATGTGCTCCAAATATTTTTGTGGCGTTTTTGGGGGTTGTTTCTTGGTTGTGGTTTTTTTTTTTTGGTTTTTTTTTTTTTGTTTTTTTTTTTTTTTGTTTTTTTGGTTTTTTTTTGTTTTTGTTGTGTGTACATTTATTTGGTGTTTTTTTGTGTTTTTTTTTTTTGTGGGGGGTTTGGGGCTGTTTTTTTGGTTGTGGGTTTTTTTTTTGTTGTTTTTGTTGTGTGTAGGTTTATTTGGGTTTTTTTTTGGGGGGGTTGGGATTTTTTTTTGATTGTTTGTTTTGGGGTTTTTGTGTGGGTTTTTTTTTGTTGTTTGTTTGTTTGGGGTTTTTTGGGGGCTTTTTGCTTTGTTTGTTTTGGGTTTTTTGTGGTTTTTTTTTGTTTGTTTGCGTTTTTGTTTTTTGTTGTTGTTTGTTTGGGTTTTTTGTTTGGTTTTTTTTTGTTGTTGGTTTTTTTGGGGGGGGGGTCATTTTTTTTATGTTTGTTTGTTCGTTTGGGGGATTTTAAAAATAGAAATTAATGGAAATTAAGACATCCGCCCACTCCTTTCTTTTAAAACCCTTCCCACTAAAACCGCGCGGAGCGGTGACACCTGCGCTGCTGCGCCCATCAGCACCAGCCACCCTCGGGCCTGCCTCCCTCCATCCCTCAGCTCCCACGGAGCCCGGCCTGGGCGCGGAGCCGCTCCCAGCGCCCTCGGGAAGCCCATTACTGTTTTATGGAGGTCACCCTCACCTAATTACGCCACTGTTCCTGCGGCCCCGGCTGACCCCCGTGCTCCCGCGGGGATTAGCGCGGCCCGGGCCTGCGGGGCCGTGGGCCGGCGGGCCCGGCCTGCTGCGGGCCCGGCCTGCTGCGGGCCTCGGCCGCCGTGACCCCGGCCGGCTCTGCCCCGGCAGGACCCGCTGAATGCCGCTTTCATTTGCCTGACCCCCCGGGGTCAGCTCTTTTCGGAGCATGAAATATGGCAGCGCTGGACGGGAGGGAAGAGATAAACTCCGCTGAGGAGCCTTAACAGGCCAATGAGCCGTGACTAATGATGATTGGGGTTTGTCTTTCCAGGCCGTAATTTATTGGGCTGCTGACCACTTAGTGCACTCCTCGGGGAATTAACTCCTTCGGGGGCAGCAGCTCTGCCCGTCTGGGGTTGGGCCGCTCCTCTCATGATGCCTTGTGAATTCCTGCTCTGCTCCAGCGGGTTTCCAGACGCCTTCTGTCCCAACAGAGCCCCCAGGAACTGATGCCTTGGGAAGGCTGCCCTGGAACAGGGGCTGGACAGGGTTAAAGAATAAAGCAGGGATTTATTTAAAGCCTCAATGGATGCACCTTGAGCAGCACAAGAGCCCAGCCAGGCTACACCCAGGTGAACCAAAATGGTCACAAAATGCACGATCACTCACAGGGTCTCTCACTTTTATAAGTTCTGCTCCATTTGCATATTGGAGTTCATTGTCCCATTCCAGCTTTGGCCCATGCAGTCCCATCCTGCTTGTTTTTCTCTCTCCAGCCCACGTTGTTTGTGCTCCTGGGCCTGAGATTTGGATCGTTTGTCCTTGGTCCCCAGCTAGAGAAGGAATTGTTTTGTCTCCCTACTCTGAAGAGAACTCACCATCCCTTAATATGAAGCCCAGACCCACACACTAAAGCAGCACAGAACCTGAAAAATAGAAAAGCTAAACCTGAGGCGTCACACTCATCCTTCCCCACTTTGGCAGGGTGAGCAAACATTTCTCCCTGCATCTTTCCCATCCTGTTTTTTTTTTTTTTTTTCCTGGTCTTTTTACCCCATTTCCCCCCAGAAAATGCTTCTTGAAGCTTTTCTCTGGGCAGATTTCCTATTGGCCCAGCTTTTTTTTTGCAGGCAGAGAAAGGGCCACGAGTGCCTGTGACCCTTTTGGGCAGGAGCGTGGTGGCTCCTGCGTGGCAGGCGGGTGGCACGAGCCACCAGTGCCCCAACAAAAGAGCTGGCGTGTCAAACACGCTCTTACATCTTCATCAGGGGCTCCTAAAGCCTCCAGCTTTCTCCTGGGAGGACAGCCCCAGCCTGAGAGCACGTTCCCAGCAGCACCATCATCCATCTCTGTCACTGCTGGGCAGATGGAGATGGACAGGGATTCTCTGGGATGTGGCAGCAGCCCCTGCTCAGCAAAATGTAGGCTCAGCGCTCTGAGATCCAAGCCCAAATTTTTTGCCTTTTTGTCTCCTTAACATTCAATTTTTGAAGGGTTTAATTGCCAAAATTTGGATTTCTTGCTGTTTAGCTGGCAGAAGTGTTGACAGCACAAGGAACTCCTTGGCAATGTTATTTCATTTTGTGGAGGGATCTGTGTCTTCTCCAACATCCTAAAACCTGGACGATAGAAATCAGATTTATTTTAATGGCTAAATTCTGCCTTGGCCTGCAATGCCCTGGGTGTGATTAAGGAGGCTCATTTAGTTTACAAGTGCCTCAGTTTCCCCATCTGAAAATAAGATTCAGGGAGAGGGAGGATGCTGCCTCTGACATTCCATGGGGTGTGTTTTGGGATCAGCAGGGTGAAAAGGATCCAGCAGGTGCTGGGGGAGTGATTTGGAGCAGGGAATGCTGCTCACCTTCCCTTCTGTCACCCCAAACATGCCTGGGTCCTGTGTTTTGGGGTGCTCAGAGCCATCAGTGCTGGGGCAGTACAGAGGAGAAATCACAGCTTTGGGGAGAGTCCTGAAAGGGCCATTTTCAAACCAGCCACAAACTGAATCAATTAATTGAATTACCAGTCAAGCCCTATTTAAACACTGATCCCATAAACTGAAAGGAGAGTGGCCTCCTTTGGGTAATTCCCTTAAAAGCACGGGGAAAAAAAATATCAGCATTCCCAGGGGGAGATTGGAAGAACTCCCCAGGGGCTTGCGTGGCTCCAAATCTATTTTTGCCTTTAAAAAGCTGTAATTATTCCCACATTAAGAGCCATTCTGCCAGAGCAATTCCACAGGAGCTGTTGCTGAAGGAGAAATTCCCAGCAGTAGGGTCCTCCAGGACAGAGGGACTTCAGCAGGGCCAGGGGTGACGGAGCAGAAGCCACAAGATGTCCCCAAGAGCTCCCTGGCAGGTGCAGCTGGCAGGGAGCTGGGATGAGAACACAGCCACAGGTGCCTCTCCATCCCTCAGCCTGGCCTTCCCCGCCCCTCAGGAATGTTTTGGGATTGGTTTTGTGCTGATTTACAAGGCCAAGCCATAAACCCGAGCTCTGGAGTGGCAGAGGGAGCAGCGGCACAGCCCCGAGCGTGGCAATGCCCACAGTGACCTGGCACTCTGCGGCCTCAATCACCCTGTAATTCATTATTAATGCAAATTAAACCAGAGCCCCTCATCCCTGCAAGGCTCGCTGAGCATTCCTGGGCAGGCACCAGACCTCTGCAGCTCCTCCAGCCATCACCTGGGACAAGATTTCGCTGGAAACCCAGGGGTAGTTTACTGAACGAGCTGAGTTCAACTCAGCTGAGGGGTTTGTGTTGGGGCTTTGCAGCAGCTGAAGCCAGTTCTGTAAATAAATGGGTTTGGCAGAAGGATTCTGAGGAAGGTGGGGGTTTTACATTATTATTTGTGGGAAAAACTAATAATTAAAAGAAATTGCAGGCAGAGCCTGGAAGCATCTGTGTGTTCATACCTCCACGTTTCCAGATTTGTTTCTAACTACTTCTCAGTAACTTAAAAAAAAATAGCAGGGTTATTTAATACTCTGCTTTTTGAGGGGCAGAATGAATAGATTTTTGGAAAGAAAGAAATTGGCACTTTCCCTACCCAGGCAACACAGCGGCACCTCCCGGGCTGCCCTCCGAGCTTCACCCAAGCCACCTTTGCACCTCTTTGATGTCCCTTTGCCGCTGCCGTTGTTATCAGTGCCCGGTGCCCGGGCAGGAGCGGCTCCCTGCTGCCCCAGGTGAGGACCACACACGAGCAGACCTGTCCTGCCCAGGGATGGTGAGGGATGGCAGCCGGTAACGATGTGAGAAACGTGAGGCTGAGTCAGCAGAGAGGAGGGGAGGAAAAATGCAGAAAGGAGAAGAAAAAAAAAATTAAAAAAAAAAAAAAAAAAGGGAAGGCAGGCTGAGAAAGTGAGCTGCTGCATGCCAGGCTGGGTGCAGCCCCTCAGGGCTCTGGTGATTAGCCAAGACATGATCCAGCCTTGCTGGCCCGGTGCAGGGTAAGAGGTCAGCAGCAGTTTGATAAAACAGAGCATCTCCAGCTCCTCTGGGGTGAGACGGCTCCGACTGCACTGCACAGGTCTCTGGGCAAGCAGCCCCTAAAAAATACCAGTGGCCACTGGGCTCAGCTCTGCTTTGACCCCCAAAATGGGCCCATTTGGGTGTGGACGAGCCTTGCAAAGACACGGGGCAGCCGCTTCTTCCTCTGCTGAGCTGGAGCGCTGCTGTCAGAGGCCGGTTTGGGGAGGGGAGGTGGGGAACGGGTCCTTTTGAAGTGCTCCCGTTACCTGCTGTCACAGGGCCCTAATGGATGGGGAGATGGCTGCGCTGAAATCCCCGAGCCCAGCCTTGTAAAAGAGGAGCTGAGCCTAAAACAGAGGGGGAGATGTTTAACAGAGACAAGACCTGGGGATCAAGAGGCGAGAGGAACATCCCAGCACATCAGTTTAACCCTTCCAGTACCAATTTCTGTGCCTCTGCAAAGAAATTCCAGCATGGAGTAGAGCAGGAAGAAAATGCTTTTCACAAACATCCCAGCTTGGGGTTTGGGAGGAGAAACGCAAATTCCCCTGCCCTGAAGCCTCTGCTTTCCTCTCCCATGCTCTGGGCAGCAGCTCCCAGCCCACAGCCGGGGTGTGAGCGGCTGGGAAATCATTAACTCAGCTACAGATGCGTTGGTGAGTTTGGATAAACAGCCTGCTGTTGTTCTGCACATGGGAGTTACTGTAGGAGCTGCTGAAAGGCCCGCGATTTATAGCCTTGGAGAATGATTTATTTTGTTAAGCCCACAGCTGATACAGCTGGGGGAATACCAGTGTGGGATCTCCCTGCACTGCTGCTCAGAGCCACCAGAATCCTGTAAGGGAGGGGGAAAATGCTGGGACAAAAAAAAACCCCAAAAAAACCAACAACAAAACAAAACAAAACAAAAAAAGCCACAAGACCTGCTGCTCACCATGGTGTGCAAATCTGTGCCCACACTCATCCCTGGCAGTGTCCAAGGCCAGCTTGGACAGGGCTTGGAGCCACCTGGGATGGTGGAAAGTGTCCCTGCCATGGCAGGCTGGGCCTGGATGAGCTTTAAGGTCCCTTCCCACCCAAAGCATTCCGTGATTCTGGGATTCATTTGGGCACAGACCCAGGCAACCCTGCCTGTTCCCAGGATGAACATGAGCAGGCTGGCCATCAACAAGCTCTTACCCCAAAAGCACACCCTCAGCACACAGCCAGCAGCCACTTCTGCCTCTCAAAGCTGCCCCAGCTCTTTTGATCCTTTTTTCCTGGGCAAATTGCTGGTTTGGGGTGGATCTGCCTCTCTCCTCTCACAATCTTGCACCACCCACTGCACCCTGGGGTCCTCCAGTGCCTTCACACCCTCCCCATCCCACCAGGGAATCCTTCTCCAGTTCTGCCAAGGAGGAGGTTTTGTGGTGCCACCCTCCCACCTGACAGCAGCACCTCGCAGGGCTGCTACTTCTTCATCCACAGCATCATCTTGGAACCATTGGAACTAAAGCTCAGCCTCCCCTAAAATCCAGCCCTACCTAGAGATGCTTTTGAACAGGATTTCTCCGGATTTACCTCACTGGAGGTCACAGCCACGCAAAATCTCGATTAACACCGCATTGTCCCACGTGCAGCACGTCTGCTCTGCCCCCCGGGAGTTCAGGGAGGTGTCAGCAATTAGTGCCAATCGTTTTACACCCCCAGGCCTCAGCGCTCCCATTCAGGTGGGAAGGTGCTGCTGCCGCCTCTGGAATTATCTCTGGCTCTGTCACTCGTGGGATGGGCTGCAGTAAATCAGCTCTGACAGAGAGAAACATTTCCTAGAGGAAGCATCTACTGCCCCCACCCTTTTTTATTAATTCAGCATCCTGCAGAGTTGAAAAGTGAAGAATTTCTGACTGTGAATTCCTTGAAGGAGGAATTTACACTTTATGCTCTGGGGTGCCCAGTCCAGCCCAGGACAGAGACCCCGGGATGGGCTGGAAGGTGCAAAATCCTCCCTGCCCGCCTTACTGCAGGCATGGGGGCAGCTGATGTCCCCTGTCACTGCTGTGGCTGAGCCTGACCCTGCCTGCAGCACTTTAAACCAGGCTATTCCCATTTTGAAGGGTGAAACTGCAGAGGAGCTGAAGTCTGAGAAGCACTGCAGGATTCTGAGGTGGAGCAGGACATTTGGGCCAGGGACTGCAAAAAGGGAGCAGGGCATGGACCTGTTCACTCACCCTTGGTGTCCCAGCCAGCCTCGATGGGAAATAATGGCAAATTTCTTCCTTGAGCACCCATCCATCAGCCCCCAGTCTCACACACCCATCAGAGGCATCACCTCAAGAGCAGATTCACCTCTTTGGGCCCAGCTGAGGTGAAAAGTGGCACGACAGCTGTGGGACTCACACCTGGGTAATCAGAGGTTACCAAAGCCCTCATTAAGCAAAGCAGGCTTGGCTTTCCAAAGGATGGGATGAAAGGCAAATGTCTCCTGTTACAAGTGCAGTGTCCAGCAAAAGAAAAATCCCTGCCTGGTCTAGATAAGGGCAAGGGTAGGTATGTCTGAAATATTTCTATTACTTCAAAGTTCATAAATCTATTGGTTTAAAACTGTCAACAAGAAAGAGGAAATACGAGCTACAGACATGGTTATCACCAGGAAAGGAATTTCCTCCAAAGGGAGAGCAAGACAGTAAGGCCAGGAAAGAGGGACAGATAGGGAAATAGCTCTATGAGATGTCAGGAATCTCCATGAGCCTGGCCTAGCAATATCTTTTCATTGACTCCAGCAGACTCTGTCTGTGCCCCAGCCCAAAAGGATGCTGAGGGAAGACTTGACACTCAGCAGCTGAGAAAAACCAGGTAGTAGAAAGTGTCTGGGTTTATTAGTATGATTCTGTTGGGTTGTTTGGGTTTATTTTTTTTTTAAGCTTTTGAAATATTTGGGGATTTTGTCAAAAAATCCCTAATCCTGCTTTTTGGTGCACTGAACTGGTGTTCCCAGGGAGAAAAGTCATGTGGCAAAGAGGTTCAGTGGTCTGGGAAAGAGAGTCCAAGGATCCTGTGGCCTCAGACAGAGAGGGCTGCAGTGCAAAGGGAATAGGAAGGAGAGGAAGCAAGGACTGAAGAAATGAGCCCTGGAGTCTGCACTGGACACTGTTTGCACTGGGGAAATTGATATTAAGCCTCAGCAGCAGCTTTTCCACCCAGGAACATCCAAACCATGAGGGAGGCTCAGTTCTCCTGCCTTTACATCAGGATCTCTCCAAACACAGCCAGTGCCCTGTTCATGCCCTGCCAGTCACTGCACATCCCTGGGGCATTGCTGCTGCAGCAAAGGGGGCCCGAGGGGCTGAGAGCTCCCCAAAACGTGATGGCAAAGGGCAGAGCTGATAGCAGGAGGTGCCAGTGGGAGCCAGCACTGTCCCTGCTCAGAGGTGATGGAATACCCTCTGGAAGAGTCACAGACCAAAACAGGAAAATAGGCGTTTCCCTACAGGTGCACCAACAAATCCTCCAGAGGATCAATCAGATCAATCAGAATTAATCATCCCTCAATCAGAGCTGTGCTCCCTCCCAGTGCTGCAGACTGGGATTTGGGGTGTCACCTTCACTGTCCCCACCAGGGCTGGACGGTCACAGCCTGGAGCTGGGAATGCTCCAAGGACTCGAGTTCCCAGAGCTGTCAGGGCAGCCCTAACCCCAAAGCCCAGCAGGAACAGCCAAGCACAGCAGATGAAGGCTCAGAGCTCACTCTCACCTCCTCCTACCTGAGAGCAGCCCCATCACTCCCCGCCTGAATTTCATCGTTTCATTTTAAATGAAATTTAAAATTAAAACGAAATTTCAGACATTTTAAACGTCTGAAAGTGAATCTTTAACCAACCCCATCCTTCTCCTTCTTTTTCCCTCCTCCTTTTATGTAGCTCTGCCTGAAGTCACCGTCGTGTCTCAGGGCAGAGTTCCCAGTGCTCCCCTCTCCCTCGATAACCCAGCCCCTGCTCTGCTCCGTGCCTAAGCAGTAACTTGCTCCTAGAAGAGTGTTTACATTTGAAAATAAGTCCAATTACACCAGCCCATCTAATAGTCCTCTCTGTATATGTTACTGGGTACTTAGGGCCATTTTTCTCAAAGCCATTATGCTCATGTGATTTTCCTCAAAGCCTTTCGAGGGGATTTTGTTTTGACAGCAGGGCATTAAGGGGGTGAAACTGATAGCATAAGTACCACTTACAGACTTTGATCAGCTTGCCTCATAATTCTCTTGGAGAAAGTCTTGTATATATTAGAGAAGGAAATTAATTTTATTGCCGCTGTGGCTTTTTATTTTTTTTTCCCTGCCAGTAACATCCAAGCACTTGTGCTCAGATTTTTTTTTTTTTTTTTTTTTTTTTTTCTTGTCAAGCCCCTCGTGTTCAGAGCTGGAGTACAAATTGGGCTGTCCTCCTCCCAGGAGAGAGCTGGCATGGCTTGGGCCCTCATCCTCACCAGGATGATCCTTCTGATATGATCCCATCAAGGTAACGAGAGACTTTCAAATCTCTTCCATCCCATGCACTGCATTTCAATATTGTACAGATAAATTGCAGGGGAAAAAACAGAAATTTTGGTTGTAAATACCAAAAAAAAAAACCCAAAAAACCAGATAACTGGACTCCTGCCTTATCATTCCATATCATAAAATCATAGAATGATTTGGGTTGGATGACCTAACTCCATCCCTGCCATGGGGCACCTTCCACTATCCCAGGCTGCTCCGAGCTCCATCCATCCTGGCCTTGGACACTCCCAGGGATCCAGGGGCAGCCACAGCTGCTCTGTGCCAGGCTCTCCCCCCTCCCAGGGAACAATCCCATCCCAGTGTCCCATCTCAGGCAGCTCTGGCAGTCTGAAGCCATTCCCTGTGTCCTGTCACTCCAGGCCTTTGGAAACAAGTCTCTGTCCAAACAGCGATCCAGGAACTGCATCATAAATGAGAAAAAATCATAAATGAGAAAAACCCCACAGAAATCCGTAAGGAAGATCTGTAACTCAGCACAATAACCCATGTGGGGCCTAACCAGGCCCTGACTCAGGATCAGCAGCTCCCAGCCCAAATTCAGCCCCCAGCTGAGCATCTCATAGCAAGGGAACTTTTGAATCCCTGCCCAGGTCAGCCAGGCAGGCAAAGAGAGGGAACTTTGGGCTGACATCTCCCTGGAATCAGGACATTTCAGGGATATTGGGGCTTTGACAGGGTGATACATCACTGACAGGGCCTGAAAGGAATAGCCCCTCTTCATCCTTACCCTGCTCCCTGCCAAATCCGGATTGGAATCGAGAGCGGAAATGTTTGTGTGTAGCAAGTAAAGCTGGTTGGAAAATTTTTTGTCAAAACAGATTTCCATCACAAAGTGACACCCTGTTGGCTTTGGCAAATTTTTGTTCAGGAACAAAGTGGAGAGAGGAAAAAATGTAAATGTCAGCGTGCCCTTTTGACATTTTCCCCAACGCAAAGGATGGGCTTTCTTGCTTGGAAATGACTTTTCCTTGACATTCATTTTCTACATTCAGCTCAAAACAAATCAGCCTTGCTACCAAAATGGAATTTGTTGACTACTCTAAGAGGCTTTTTCCTTTTGGAATTGAATATGCAGGATTTCATGGAATGGTTTTGGTTGGAAGGGACCTTGCAGATCATCTCGTGGGACACCTTCTTCCACTGGACCAGGCTGCTCCAATCCCCATCCAGCCTGGGATATTGGCTTTTCCCAATTCAGGAAATGAATAAAACAATCTTGCTTTTTTTTTTTTTTTTTCTCTTGAGTTAAAGATTCATTCTTCCTCCCAGCCAGGCCCCTGCCATCCTCACACCCAAATTTCCCTTCTTGCTCATCCTGGAGTGACTGTTCCCTGCATTTTCAGCTTTAGCACTATCTTTATTCCAGGTTTTCTTCTCCCAGTCCTGAGTTAACATCAGACCCCTCAGAAAAACACCCCAGAACAAACCAAAAGCAACTTGGGTACCACGTGTGCAGCTGGAATCCAGCAGATGGGAAGGGTTTGCCTTGGAGATCACTGCTTATTCCCAGGATTTCTCCCAGGCTCCAGCCATGGCACTCAGCAGCAGGAATTCTCAGTGCCAGTCACAAGTGACCATCTTCTGCCATCCTGCCTCCACCCACACTCCCTTTTCCCAGCAAGGATTCATCTACCAGGATTTCTCTCTCCCTCTCCTGCCAGAAAAAAAAAAAAAAAAATATTGGGAGAAAAATCAACTGTGCCTTCTATAAAACCAGCCCCAGTTTTTCAACTCAGGCATTGTCTGGTGAAACATGATCTACTTTTTCCTCCCTGAAATAGGTTCCCAAAGCAATTGGGAATTTAATTCAGGAGACTGTAATATAGCTGCATTTTGCTTAAGTTTAACCATCTGCAGGGAAGTGTCTCCTCCACGCCGACTGTGTGGCCGTGTCCCGCTGCCAACAGGAGGTGGATCTGTGGGGATTGATCCCCACCACGTCGCTCCAGGGGCTGCAAAGGGCACTTGGATATCTGTCTTGGAGAGCTGCAGCTTGCTGAGACACATGGCACATCATTTCTTTCCTTGGAGTGCAGTTTTGGACTCGCACCAGCCCTGGGAAACAGGGAGCAGGCTCAGCTCCGTCACTGCAATATTTCCTGTAATGAAAAGGTCTCAAATCCACTCCTGTGTGACCTCAGCAAATACAACTCCCAGTTACTGAGTGTTGGGGTTGCCAATAAATTCTGGAATGAGCCTGGAAAACCAGCAGTTCTCAACAAAACCTGCCCAGTCTCAGCTTTTTTAGACCCCAAGTGCCCGTTGGCAGTCACAGAGCATCGTGGCACAGGCAGAGCTGTGGCCCCTCCTGTGCCACCCTGCACAGCCAAATTCTCAGCCCACAGTGACCAGACACTCCCAGAACCATGGAGGATCCATGAGAGATAACCAGGGAAAGCAGGTCTGTAATCAGAAGCTTCAAAATCTCCGAGCAAGTCTCACGAGGAATTCCAGGGGAAATCAGCAACTCAGACAAAGACTGAGAACAGCCAGGCCAAACCTTGATTTTTTTTACCCAGCCAGAGCTGATGAAACATCTGCCTCCTCATCCCCACATCTCTCCCACATGCACTAAATTTATCTTGCTAGAAACTACCTAAATATTCCCACATGGACCTTCCAGGGCAGGTCTGCTCTCCAGCACACAAAGCCAAGCCATGCTCAGGTCCTGCCTGGCCCAGAAGCACAGGAGGTTTTGCAGCTGTTGCCAAGGATTTCCCTTGGCTTTGCAGCTGATTCCAGGCTAGAGCCAAACTCCAACAGACAAGACCCAGGATCATTCCCTCCCATCTTGGTAGCCCTGGAGGAATTACACCACAAAACAACATCTCGACACCAAGGTTTGGGGGAGAGAATTCAGAGCTTCGAGCCAAAAATGCCATTTTGTGGCCACCTAGATGTATCCTGGGAGCAGTGGGATTTACCAAGGGGTTACAGGCTGCTGGACCTCCCTGGTGTGATGAAACTCAGCTGCTGAGGGCAGGAGAAAGCACTTTAGATAAGAGGTCAGCAGAGGGGAAAAAAGGAGCAGGGCTGGGGGATATTTGATGCTGTCAATCACGGATCTCAGCAGTCCCTGTGGGAAAGGCTGGAATTCAGAGAGCAGGACAGCCGTGCTCTCAGCTCAGGTGGCCCTGCTGCACATCAGGGCCCTCCCAGGGGAAGGTGCCCCCAGCCCCAGAGCCAATGACCCTGACAGAGAGAGCTCCAGGCTGACAATTTATTGATAACATCAACCAACACCTGAGCGCTGCCTGCTCCGCAGGACACAGGTTGGGGAGCAAGGGATGCTTCCCAAAGTCCCACCTGGCCTCACACTTCCCTTCCTGCCACTTCCAGGTGCTTTCAGCGAGGACAATCGATGTGTCCCAGCTCTCCCTTGCTTTGCTGACAAATGAGAACCTCAGAGCTTTGCTCAGGGTCAAGAGCAGGGGCTGTGCTGACAGGGCAGGGAGGGGGAGGAAACCCAGGCTTCCCGCTCAAAGGAGCCTTTCAGGATTGGCTTTCTTAAATAAAAAAGCAAAAAGAAGGTAGATGGCGTTGAATAGGTAATTAAAGAAACAAACACATCCGTAGATCAAATTATTGCTCTTGTCCCCTCTAAACTGTAACCCAGCAGTGTTGGAGCTAACAGAGAACCCAGCACCAGTGAGAATATTTAACTGTATCATTAGTTCCCCAAAAGCCATCGCTGCTGGGATGTTAAAACTGCACAATCCCAGCCCTCGTGAAGGAAAAGCAGGCAGGACGCTGTGCTGCCCACAATGAGCACCCCCAGGGAAAGGCACCTGACTGTGGTGCAGGTTTGGGGACAGGGCAAGGAGGGAAAGCAGCAACTCTGTCCCTGCAGGACACGAGGGAAGTTATTCACAGGGCTGAAATTCATGCAGGAGGGAGGCTGGAGACAAACTGCCCACAGCAGACAGCCCGGGGCACTCCAGGTGACAAATTGCCCACAGCCAGGAGAGCAGGGACATCCCAAGCCACAGCAAAGCCTCAGAGCTGCCCTGGGCTGGAGGCCCAGGTGAGGCTCATCAGGTTAATTAAGACCAATTAATGACTTGCACCTGCTCCTGCTGCGGTGTCTGCTGTGACAGGGGAGAGCCTCTGGGGAAAATCCCTCTGGGGAAACTCTTCCAAGGGCAGCAGGACCTGGGCTCACCTCCCTGCCCATGGCTGGGGGAGCCAGCAGAGGGACCTGCTCTGGTGGCTTTGCTGGGCAGTGACACCTGGACAGGGGTGTGGCACCACGGTGAGAATCATTTCTCACTGTCCCACACGGACCTGGGAGTTGTGTAGGACGCTCCCCCTGCGCTTTTCCCAGGTGAACTCTTCCCTTGGAGCTCTCCTTCCCATCCCACAGAACTGGGTAACTCTCCTGGTCACCAAACTATCTCTGTTCCCAAGCTCACAGCTCTGGGCACCTACACAACAGAAAGGAAAAAAAAATGTAGGGTAAGCCAAAATTTAGGAGAACTCTCAAACACAACTTTTGGAGCACAACCAGATTTTGAAGGGGCACAGATTTGTAAATTTAAGGGCTCAGATTTAATCAATGCTCTGTGTCATGTTCAGGGAATTGCAAATCAGAGAATGCTTTGGAACCTTAAAGATCGTTTCATATCCACCAGGAGAGCAGAGGGAAGCAGGCAGGGGAGGAGGGAACTCCAATCTCTGCTGATTCCTGGAGTTTCCAAGAGCACATCGACGTATTGTACAGCAGAGGGAGGCCTTTGGAGCAGGCTTTGACTTTATGCCAGGCCTAAGCCGTGTGCTGCTTTGTATTAATTTGTGTAACTTCAGGAATAAACTGTGCTTGGCTTGTCTATGAATTTTAAAGGAATTGTTAACACGTTTTTATGAATGGAGAAGGAGGTGCTGGCTGAGGAGGGTGCCTGCTTGTTGTTTCAAGCAGAGGAAATCAATCATGGTTTTTCGCAAAATAAAACTTTATTGAGCTGTAATAAACAGATACTTCTAAAAAACACTTAAAACCACAGAAGCAAGGGGAAGGTGCTTGAGTGCTTCAGCAGGAATCGCAGGTCAGTGAAGGAATGAAGCCCTTTTTGCATTCCTAACATCAGGGAAGAAGGTGCATGCATGTACTGCAGGCCTGGCTGATGGTGGGTGGAAGGTGTGCCCACAGATGGTGGCTGGGCTTAGCAAGAGACCCCACAGAGCCAGTCTGGAGATGCTTTGATGCAAAAAGGACTCAATGATCTCTGTAGGCTTCTTAAAAATGATTCTGAGATGCTCTGCATGGCCAAAGGCTGCCCGGGGTTGTGACACAGGAATAACCCACTCCCTGTGCTCTCTGCTCCCAGCCGCCCTCTCCCATCCTTTGCAGAGATTTTGACTCGTGAGGTGGTTGGGAAACACAACCTCCCACATCTATTTCTTCATCCCCTTGTAGCAATGCCTAGGATTGTTGCTGGGGAATTGGGAAAACTGGAGGTTTTTCCTGTGAAAATCTAAATCAAGTCAGCTTTAATTAAGAACAGAGGAGCAGCTCCCACTGTGGTGAGTCCCTCTCCCTTCTGCTACCCACTGCCAGCTGCTTTTGGGAGAGTGAGGTCACAGAGCTACAGAAAGGACCCCTGTGCTAAGGGGGGGTCATCTGGTGGTTTTTCAGGCCTGTCAGTAATTTCGGATTCCTCCTCTCCCTCTGTCCCACAGCCTCAAGAGTGAAAAGTTTCAGATGTCTGTGATGAGAGAGAGGAAAAAACGGTGAGAGACAGAGACTGCAGGTCTCCAGGATCTCCAAGGCTTTGGCTTCTCCACGGCACTCAGTGGAGGGAGCAGAGCATGTCCTGGGGTGGAATGGAGGCAACTTCCTGAGCATGTACCAGAAGTGGAAATGATCGGGAAGAAAAAGGGGCTCCAGGCCAAGAGAAACCCCAAGGTGAGGAAGTTCACAGCGCTGCCTGTTCCTGCAAGCTGAGCTCTCCAAAGCCAAACTCTCCCCAGCCAGGAGACAAACCAGTCCTGCTCCTTTCCCTCCCAAAAACCCAGGCCATTCATCCTGGAATGGGAACCTGGGGCTGGAAATCCAATGGGCTGGCTCCATTAGGTTTGTGTTACAGAGTTATTCATAAAAGGTCCTGCAGACTCAATGACCAGTCCCTGGATTGCTTCCAAGGATTATTTCAACTTTTCCATATTTTCTAGGCCTCGATTTGGACGTGTGACTTGGGCCAGTGCGCTGATTGATGTTGCTAAAAATGCACACTGCCCCCTCCTACTCCTCTGGAAAAAATGTGTTTTGGAATGTCTCTGGATCACTTTTCATAGGGAGCTTCTGGAGATCACCGGGGTTTGTTGTTAAAATCAACCTCCAAGGCAATTCCCTGGCCCCCTGTCTGTGCACGTTGGCTGCTTTTTTGTGCTGCTTGAGGACAGGAGACAAATTTTCAGAGCTCATGAACAGAACAAGGAAAACACAACTCGTTCCTTTGCCTGGTTTTCTGTGCTCTGATGTCCCACTGGAGGGTGGCCTGGCATGGGATCATTTTGTGGCACCTCCATCCTGCTCACTGCCCTGATGCTGCTGGGTGAGATCCTCATCCCCAGGTAACACCATTTTTCCAGAGGCTATCCCAGCAGAAAACGAGCTTTTCCATCTCCCCTGGTGCTGAACATCAAAGCTGAAGGATACACACCAAACCTGCCCAAACATCCTCAAAATAAAGGGGGAAAAGGGCAGCTCTTGTCCCATGTTGTTCGTCCATCCCACCTGAGGCAGGGATGGACTGAATGCCCCAAGGAAAGCATTTCTCTTTCTCCTCTAAGCTTGAATCAGCAACTTAAACACACCACACTCTGGGATCACAAAATCCAGAGCCATATTTGTGTTGTCTAGAGCTGCACAGAGCCCAGGATGTGTTGAAGAGAATTATTCATGGCTTTTACACTCAAAACCAAATGCTTGAAGCCAATGGAGCTGAGATGTCAACACCACCAAGGCACAAACTCCAGACCATTTGTAACCTTGCAAGATTCAAGGCAGAGAAAACTTTCAATAATCCAAATCTGCAAGAAAATTTGGATAAAATGTGACAGGAAAGAAAAAAAAAAATTAAAAAAGAAGGACTAAAGGTGAGGTTTTCACTCTGTGGCTCCTGAGCTTGTAGGAGGTCACATTTTCTGGCGATTCTCTACGAGTGACAGAAATTGGCTTTATTTAAAGAAAATGAAAGTTCAAGTAATTACAGGGCTTCAGGAGCCAAGACTCTAAGAAAAACACGGAGTATTTCGAGAGCTGGCAGTGCTGCCTGTGGAAAAGGAGTGAGTCACGGTGTCCTTTTGGACTCGTGTGTGGGGGAAGGAGACCAGCACGGCTCGTGTGGCTGGGGGCCCACTGGCCACCTCCCCAGCACGGCTCTGACCGAATCCATGGATGCTGGAGTGGCTGGAAGCAGGGATGGAGAGCCCAGTGTGCCCTCAGCCACCTGCCTGGGGTGCAGCAGGGACAGAAACGTGGCAATCTGGGGGACAAGGGAGATGAGGAGGGGGAGTCCCTGGACTTGGAGGCACAATGGAGGGATTCATTGTGAACCAGCAGCTGTGAGCCCTGCAGAGAGGTAAAGCCCCTCTTTTCTTGGGCAAAGACTTGGAAATAACTGGTCCTTCTTCTTCCT
Source organism: Vidua macroura (assembly GCF_024509145.1). Classification (NCBI taxonomy): domain Eukaryota; kingdom Metazoa; phylum Chordata; class Aves; order Passeriformes; family Viduidae; genus Vidua; species Vidua macroura. Next base: position 9,900,977 of record NC_071588.1, on the reverse strand, counting down.
TTTCCTGCCTAGTGCCAGCAGAAAAGGGTAGAGGGAGGCTGAAGCCCTCAAACCCAGATGGCCCAGTGGGAGCAGGGACATGTTCAGCCTTGCTGGAAGAATCCAATCAATATTTCAGCAGTCCCAAAGCTTGTTTGTTGTTTTTCTTGTACCTGATGTCCTTCCAGGCTGCCACCTCCCTGGCAGCTTTGTCCTGCCTGTGTCCCTGGGCTCGGAGCATTTCAGTTCAATTAAATTTTCCAAGTGAGTCCCTGAGAGTCAGAGAAACACCTCTTGTCCTTCCCGTGCTGTAGGAAGCACCCAGAGGAAGGTCACCCCTGTGTCTGGGGGAAGAACCAGCCCCTGTCTCATTGCAACATCTGTGCAGGCATCCCAGGGGATGCAGAGCTGGCAGCAGGAAGCCTCTGGAGCTCTCGTTTGGGTGGCAGCACTGGGAGAGGAGCAGGGAAGAGCCCCTGGCTGGAGATGTGGTGTGTGGGAAGAGATGAACAGAGCCAGGCAGGGAGCCAGGGGTGGGATTGTCCTGGGAGAGCACACCCTGAGCATCCAGCTCCCCAAATCCATGCTGCAATCCATCTCAGGGCAATGGGGACAGCCCATCCCAGAGATTATTCCAGCTGCACAGGCCAATCAGCTCCCCACTGATTTCCCTCTGCCCCCCTTCCCAGCAGGGTGAGTTTGGGATTGCTCCTGCATTGATCCTGTCGTGGCCAGAACGGGGTTGTTGCCAGGTGAAATTCACATTTAATATAAAATAATAATATTCACATTTAATATTGTAACAATAATAACAATAACAATAACAATAACAATAACAATAATAATTCTTCACGTTTGATACTAAATAATAATAATAATCACATTAATATTTAAAAACAAAAAAAATCTTGCTATATTGCTTTCAGGAGGAGCAGTCCCTGGCACCCTGGCAAAGGAAGGATTCCCTTTTCCTTGCCAGCCCAGGGAGCAGGGGCACAGCTCTGCTTCTCCTGGTGCTGGTCAGAGCTGCCTTGAGTGCACAGGTAATTAATTGAGATAATGGTGCAGCCCATGGCCAAGATCCCACAGCTACCCCAGGGAGGATGAGCCTGGAGAATCCCAGCCCTCTCTCTGTGCTGTTTTTGTGCTCAGCCTGCCTGTAGAGGAGGGTGCTGGGCTCAGGACGTGCTGCTGGCAGCAGCGATGGGGCTCTGGCTCTCCTGGGACACCAGGGAGGAGCCCAGGAAGTCCTGGAGCTGCCAGCAGCTCCCTGTGCCTGGGGAAGGCCTGAGGAGCAAGCTGTCCAGGCAGAGCTTGGGTGATTTCACTGCAATCCTATGCAGGCCACCCTCAAAGTCACACAGCTCAGTCCCTTTTTTACCCAGACTCAACTCATTTTCTCCCTCACTGCCAGTTAATTGGCTCCACAGAATGAAGAACTCCTATTCTGGCTCCCAGCACTGAAGACACCAAGAATTCCATCTAATTACAGTCATCCCAGCTCTGGGAATGGCAGATCCTCTGGCATTATTTATGTCACCTGCTTTGCTCCACACGGGGCTCCAGCCAGCTCCACTTGCTTTTTTTAGCAAAGCACATTTCATTTTTCACTCCCCACTGTCATCCCCTTCCCTCTCTCATTCAGAAACTTCACCCACTTATTCTATCACAGCCTGTCTCTCTCTGCTACCCTGCACCATAAATCAGCATTAATTATGCTGGGAAAATCCTCTCAATCACTCATTGTCCTCATTATTATTATTTATCCCAGCCTGGAGGTGACACATGCAAACTCAAGCTCCTCCTCAATCCTAGAAAGGATTTTATTGGGTTTATGGGCTTGGCAACCCAACAGCAACACCTGAGGCAGAGTTTCCTAATGGGGCTGTGACTGCATGGTCACAGACTCATGGAAGGGTTTGGGTTGGAAGGGACCTTAAATCTCATCTTGTTCCACCCCCCTGCCCTGGGCAGGAACATCTTTCACTACACCAAGTTGCTCCAAGTCCTGTCCAACCTGGCCTTGGACACTTCCAGGGATGGGAGATCCCTCAGTTGGGTTTGTTGGGCCCCTCAGGATGATTCCCAGCCTGCTCCAACTGCGCCTTCATGGATGGGGTCCGGATGAAGTGCCCAGACTCACATTCCCCTTGCTTTGGGATCGCTGTTCCCAAGGCTGTCAGTTGGAATCACCCAATTAAAACCTGCATCCTTACCTATGTCTGCAACAAAAACCTCACAGACAAATTCGGTCTGGGATTTTCAGACTGTTTAAGCTGCCAAGTATTAATAATTTTTGCCCTCTTAGTTATCCCATACAGTGAAGGGGTTAAAACTGAATAATTCTGGACTGTGCAGCAAAACCAGTGCATGTAAATAAGCAAAGAATCCAGCCTTTTCCCTCCTCTGCCTCCCCTGAGCAGGAAAAACAAATGTAAGAACTGAATTGAAGCTAAAAATGTTGGAAGCCATTCCTGGAACAAACCCAGATCGAGCAAGGTGGAATCTTCTGCTTTGGAGAGAGTCCCCAAATTGCCACAGTGCTGAGATGCCAGCTCAGGCACCTGGAGGAAACTCCAAAGCTTTGTTTGATTATTTTAAAGCAAAGTGTTTCATTACAGACCACCTCAAGCTAAAAATATCTGTTTACTTCAAAAGTAATCCTCAAGTTTTCTTGAATACAAAATGATGTTCTTTTCAAATTGACTAGAAGCGGGGGTTTTGGCACAAGAATATTGCTGCTTGTTATCTAATTCATCAAAATAAATTGTAGCTGTGCTGCTGTTCATTCTCCTACAAACTGAACTGACACCATTTCTTTCTGGGCTTTAACAAACTCAAAGCCACAGGCTAAAAAAGTATTTTTGTGTGGGGGGTTTGAAATTCAGCCTTAAATGCTGTTTTTCCTCTAGATTTCAGGCACGTGTGTGAATATTTTTTTAATGAGTCTTGTGGAATCCAGCCCAGCATTTCCATTGAACACATCACTAATTTGAGGAGGCTCCAGAATCCTGAGCTGCTCCTCCTCGTCTGCTGCAAGTCCCAGCCTTCACCAGCCTGGCAACCCCAGCCAGGAATTCCCTCTGATTTCCTCCTCAAACCACTTGATTCCTCCTGCTTCCTTTATTATTCCCTGTAATGATCCCTGACATGCTTTTGGCAGCCTCCTGCCAGATAATCAGGTTGTAGCGCTTGAGACCAGCCCCGCTGCGATAAAGCAAAAATGAGTGATAAAAACCAGTGATGTATTTGCAGATCAGAGGCAGAGCAGGCTGGGCTTGGGACTTTTGATCAGCACAGAACACACGTTCCTCGTTGGTGCTGTAATCCAGCAGCCACTGGATTTGTCTGTCTCAATTGTCAGGCTGGGGTTGAGGCTGGAGCCTGGAGTTCTGTCTGCAAAACTCAGCTCCTTCCCCAGGGGATTGGACACGGCTCCTATTTTCTACTCTCCCAGATATTTCCCAGCACAAATCCTGCCAAGGGCCCTGTGTGTCCTAATAGACCTCAATTCTCTGGCAGGCACCCTTCAAATCTTGGTCTGGCTGAGGGTTAAACCTGAAAAACTCACAAGGGAGCTAAAACTTTGATGGAAGTGAGGGGGAAAAAAACCCAGCAGCAACAATGACCCGCAAAAAATGAACCCAAACCAAACCTAAACCACGCAGCCGTTGGACCTGCAAAGATCTCCACTCCAACATTATTGATTTGGTGACAGCTCTGCTGCCTGACCCATTAAACACGGCTCACTGGCAAGGTGTCAGATATTCCAGTGGCACTTTGTTACATCCTGGGGCATCTCCAGTGCCTGGAGGTGTTGGACACCTCCTCAGCTTTTCAGTTTCCTCGGTTTAGCAGCAAATTCCCATCAAGCTCCAAGTGAGAGGAATTTGTTCATAACCCAGTTTGTAGGAACTCCTCCCAGTCCGCGGCGTGACTCCCCTGGGGTGATACTGGTTTGGAGTCATGTACCCCAGTCAGCCCCCAAAGGTCACTTCTGGAATAAGGGAAGGGGCTGACACCTCAAAGCTCTTTCCTTCGCCCTAAAAACAGCAGCTGGTTTGGAAAATGCTCTCTTGGGATGGAGTCTGGACAACTGGAAATGTGCTTTGGAGATGTGGAGAGTTCCTTGAGGAGAATTCCTCTCCTCCACCTCACATCCCTCAGTGGTAGGGGTCCAGACACGCTCCCAAATTTTGTTAGGACACACAACAGGCTCCTGACACAGCCTTTCCTCGCAGAGCAAAGCCTCACAGGAAGGTCCTGCCCAGGGAAAAGCAGGGACTGCTTTGCCCAGACACTTTTTCAGAGCAGTTTTCTCTTGTCTTGCCCAGGTGCTCTGGGTTCCAGGATACTGGGCAAGAAGGTTGTTGGCAAAACATGGGAGAAACAAAAGGAAGGATCTAGGGGAAAGCCCAGTGAAAGCTGAAGCCACTGACATTCCCAGCTTCCTACACTCCCTGGAGCAGGAGCAACAAGGAATGTTCTTGGATTGGGGCAAAAATAGAAAAAATTCTGCAGAGCAGCAGGGAGAGACTGAGGCAGCAGAAAGGCCTGACTGGCAGGCCTGGCCTAAGTGAAGGCCTGTGTTTATATCCAGGGTGGACACAAAACCAACCACAATTCCAGTGTCCTGGATGCTCCAAGGGCACTAAATCAGAGCCCACTCGGTGCTGTGGGGAAAATTTCACCGGGGAAAACCTCTCCACACATGGGAGCACTTTGGAAAGAGCCACTCCAAGCCCACAGCAGGACCCAGCTCTAACAGTGGGAGAAATGCTCTGACTTTCCCTGTCCTCCTCCCAAACCTCTCTCCATTTCCAGTTTGCTGTGCCTTTTCCTGGAGGAGGACTCGGGCAGTGGTTTTCCATAGGGAGGATAACTCAGCCTCGTGGGTCAATGCACAGATTTTTATCCCAGCTCCGAGTTCCCATCAGCTCTGACTGTCTGTAATGGATGTGCCTGTGCTGGGGTTTCAGCTTGATCTCTTGTTTTACCCAGAGTAAATTGTGCCCACAAGTGAAAAATCAGAGTGGATTTATCCTGTGGGAATGACTCTGTCCTCTCTGGTGCTGGAAAACCACAGGATTTGGCCGATTGCTTTTGGTTGAAAAAATAACCACCCATAAAACTTAAATTTTTATTTATTTCAACGAAAAATTTCAGTTGAGGACACCTTGAGAACTGAAATACCCCAGTAATCCATGGGCATCTCCCAGGAAATCCCTGCAGAGGAATATCAAGGGTGCTTGACTGGATTCCTCAGGCAGCAGAGGACAAAAAAGAAATTATGGAAACTGCTTATCAGACCCTTGGCAGGAGCAGTTTTTTTCCAGGCAGATCTTGGATATTTCCTTGTTGTCCCCTCTCCTTGGAAAGTCTTTTCAGAGCTTCCATGGCAAGTCTGCCCCAAACCCAAGGAACAGCAGAACTTTTGGCTGCAAAGCTGTGCTGCGATTTTGGGTGCTCATCACTGAACTCGCTCTGAGTGGGCGATTCCATGACACCTGCTGGAATCCACCCTGGAACGCTCCCGAGGAGACACGGGAGGAATTCTTAGGATGCATTTCCCTCAGACCACAATATATTCCATATGCTCCCACTGTGGAGGAGAAGGGAGCTGGGTACATGGAGTTACCTCTGGAAAATCCATCATTCCCAGCTGGGGGGACAGCCAGGGCTTATCAGGGTTTTCCCGGACTTTCCAGCTGGAAGAAATTTGCAGCCCAAGGCACAGTGGTGGTGCAAAGGAGGGATAAGCCCTCCCTAGCCGTGCTTACAAGCCCCAGTTGTTATCAGAGGATCAGGGGGCTTTGGAGCCCCTTTATTGCTGCCCACCAAGGGCTCCTTGGGAGCCACTCCCTGTGGGATCCATCCGAGGAGCTTTCCCAGCAAGAGGCTGGGATGCTGCTTTTCCAGCCCTTGGAAAGCACCTTGACAAAATTGACAGTAGCTGGGAGTCTGCAGCTTTCTGAAGGTGCTGATAGAACAGGTTTTTGTCCCCTCCATTCAAACCCCATCCTGGGAAATCCCACAACCAAACCTCTCTTGCTGCATTCCAGACCCGTTTCTGCTGGGGAGTTTCCGGAGTCTGCTCCTGTTGGACCTTGGTGAGGTCTTCTTTGCCCATCCTAAAAACGAAACATGGCTGGAACCCAAATAGTTGCTTGATTTGGGACTTCTTTGGGATCTCACCTGAGCAAGGAATGTTTTATATCCCAAATCCACCTTCTGCTTTTGGTAAACAGGCAGCACCCGAATACCCAGCTACAGTTTTAGGATTTGAAATGTTGATAAACATTTCATTTTTTTTACCGTGCAATTTTACAGGCTGTTTAATTATTTCCCTTCCAGCAGCTCTCCTTGATCTCTGGGTTTTAAAGCCATTGCTGGGCTCTCCCAGTCCCACATCCTCCCGTGGAAAGGGTGAACTTGGCTGAGGGAGCCCCATTGCTCAGGTCACCGAGGCCTGAGCAATGGGGCCTTAGGGAGGGCAGCGAGATAATGATTGTTATCTAAACAATCGACTTGTTTACAAGCACCTGTTATAATTCACTTAATTGTTCTAATTAACATTGATTGTTTCTATTTAAGTGGTCATTATCTAAATTGTCATCTAAACTACAGGCAGGTTAGGCTGCGCTTAAAATGTCCTGTGTCTCTGCAACCAGTTTCTGCTTTTAAATATGGGGCTATTTGTTAAAACTCCAATAAACCAGAGGAAAAAAACAGTTCAGTATCTCAAACATGCTGGTTTGCCTTCAGAACTAATTTGTCTGCCTTTGATTTTTGTTTTCTAGCGACATAAAAATACCTTATTGCTGGCTTGCATCTGGAATAACAAACCCTGTATATACCTGTGCACGTGGGTTCCCAAAAAATCCTGATTGGCATTAACTCAGCCTCTGCAAAGTGAAAGCCAAACACAAAAATAAAGTGTGTTCATCACAGAAGGCAAGAAAATCCATGAGGAAGCAGATGGAAAATTCAGGCTTTTAATACACTCCAGCACTGAATAAAATAATAACTTGAAAAACACCAGGGCCAAGCTCCACCCTGGCACAACTCCACCAAAATCAGTGGGGATGGGCCAGCAGCAGATGTTCCCTGGATCTGAAGAGTTTCTTTTCCTCCTCTCACCCCAGTTCCCTGTCACTGATGGATGGGTGTCCCAAAGATGCTGAGTGGAGCAAGCCAGTGCTTGCAGAGCCGGGGTTTCGCTGGGTGAAAGCAGAAGGGCTGGAAATGGCAAAGGGATTTCTTCAAGAGCTGCCAAAAAACAGAGATAAAAGGAAAAAAAATAAGCTAGAGGTTGTGCTTTCTAAGGCCACTGCCAATTTTTTGAAAAGATAATCCCAGCAGATACAGCATTAGATGACAAAAGTCCCGTTAAGGAAATGCTGCCAAGTTTTTAAACATCAGCGTTTAATCTCTTGGCAGTAACACCGGTCCAGCTCTGGTTTATCTTTATTTTTTTTATAGTCACCAACAAGATATTTGCATAAATTATAGCAGCAGCATATAGCCTGAGGAAGGTTCATTTGCTCTGCAATTAATAGCAGCATGAAAACCTTCACACAGCAAATACAGGCTGAACCAAGAGACAGAAATCCATCCATGTTCAAGCTGGAATATGGAGAGGAAAGGAATATTTGCCAAGCACCTGCCTCTGTTTCAACCTGACTTTCATCCCAGAGCAGCAGGTGAAGGCAGAAACAGGTTAAATCCAGCTCTCCTGGTTTTTTTTACAGATGGAATTTTCTAGGATTTGCAAAGAGGTTTTAAGGAGCTGGGACCCAAAAAGGACTTAGGGCAGGGCTTTCTCAGGGAGCAGAGCACGAAGCCAAGATCCTCATGGCACCCCATGGCAGCAAGGATGAGCTGTAACGAGAGGCTGAGTGGGAAGAAGCCAAGGAGGAACGGCTGGGGAGCCACTGAGCTCTGAGCAAGGCAAGAAACCCCCTGGAACTATTATTATTTACATGCAAAACCTTCAGATTTTGGCAATATGTAGAGAGATACAACATTGTTGCTTGGCCATGTGAATTTTGAATGTTCAAATTCATGCTCTGAAGTGAGAAATTCTGAGGAGCTGGTGGTGCCAAGGTGACCAGCACTGAGGAAAAACAGAAGGTTGGGGTTTTCCCAGCCAGAAAACCTTTCAGAATTATGTGGCTTTTGCCACTCTCACCCTCCCAAAAAGTCAGTCTTGGGGAAAAGAAGATAAAAATGTCAGGGAGATCAGATCTAACTCTCAGAGCTGTTTTAAGGACATGTTCTGCTTCCAAGTGAAAGCCAAGCTTTGCTCTGGTAGATGGGAAAATCTGGGAGCTGTTGAACGGGTGAGAGAGCAGAGGAGCATCTCAGTCTGCCATGCCTCAGCTGAACAGCCCTGGGACCATCCCAGCCTCCCCAGGCTCTCCTCTCCAGCAGCACTTGTTAGTCCAGGTGTGCACAGACACAAAGGGATGGGAGTGAGGTTGGTTCTCCAAGCAGGTGCAAGCTCTCCCTTCCCTCACTCTCAGGACTTGGGCAGGAATTAACGTCCCAGCAGAGCCTTTCCAGCACGGCCAAAATTATTCAGCCCCAAGTTTTCCCAAGGAAACCCTTCCAGGCTGGGCAGACCCTGGCAAGGCACAGGCCTTGAGGCAGCTGGGAGCTGAGGGCTCCTGAATTACCAGGATTTCCAAGATCTTGCCATAAACTCATTTAATGTATTCCCCCTGCTTCAGGATGAGGCTCCCATTGCTGTGGATAAAATACATGGATGTGACTAAGGGATTTTATCCATGCTGGCAATCTCATCCAAATTCAAGGCTTTTATTATAATTGAGGGCTACTCTGATTTATGGCATTGTTTTTTAAACACAATTCAGTGGTAGAACTCGTTGTCAGAGGAGGTTGTGCAAGCCAAGAGCATAAATGGGTTCAAATAAGAATTAGAACCACTGAAAGATCCAACCTGGGAAATTAATTCCACACGAGGATGTGGACATGACCCCTAGCTCAGGAAGTCCTTCAGCTGCAAATTTCCAGGAGTTGGAATGACCACAGGAAGAATCATGAGGGACTTGCCATGGTTTTGCCCTGAACATTTGCTGCTGGCACCATTAGAGACAGGATTTGGGGAGAGATGTGTCTTTGATCTGAGCCATTCCAAAGTCTCCAAAACATGACCTTTAACAGATTTACTCTTTCCAAAAGATTGTGGTTTAGGGCTGCAAGATACAGACCTGTCTCAAAAGCTGTATCTTCTCCATCTGGAGATTGAGCCAGAACCTCAGGTCAGGAGTTCAGGATATCTTCCAAGCTTCAGCCTCAAGAAGTCCCTCAAAAGCATGCTTTCATTAAAGGAATTTTCTATGGTAGAAAACCTTGATAAACAAATGTTGCAATGTTTGGTACAGATTTATGATTGCCCAAGTTGGCAATGCTTTAAAAACAATATCCAGGGAGAACACAGACATCATTCCCTGCAGATGAGTTTTCTTGCTGGCTCCTTGGCATGGCACAAACCCAAAAAGTCTTGAACGTTCAACTGGAGAACACACTTGGAATTTCCCAGAACACACTTGGAATTTCCCAGACCTCAGCTCAGGGTCTTCTTCAGATGCTCCAGATCCTCTCTTATGTAATAAAAATGGGCGGAAGGGAAGAAAACCGGGTTTATTATTTATGTTTATGAAATCTTTGACAGAATCTGTTCATCCACGCAGAGGCTCCGTGGGAAAACAGGGTGTGAGGCTGAGCGTATTTACAGGAATTTTTCTGAGCTGTAAATGATGGCAAAAAATAAAACACAAAGGAAAATCTGGCCCTATAATTCATGGACAGGCCTTTTAGTGGGAGGGTGTTTTGCAAGGACAGAGATGTCATAACCAAAGCTTGCTCTTTAACTTGTTTTTAAATGGAAATCAAAGGGCCCATCATCTGAGAAGTCTCAACATTTCATCTCTGAAGCTTTCCCACCCACTGAATTTTTGGCCAGCCCAGGTCTAGAGAGGACTTCCCTCCAATGTCTTGGGCTGGCTCAAGAAAGCCTCAGCAAATAATAAATGCTAGCCTTGAGGGCACAGAGGGCTGGGATTGCATCTCCCTGCCATGAGGCTGGGACACTGAACAGCACACTGGGCAACACAGAGGGGAGGTGACAGTCCTGGGAAAGCCACAGTGGGGTGACAGAGAGACTGGACTGGAGGGTGGGCAACAGCCAAAGAGAAGCATCTTGCCAGTGCTCGGGTACCTCCTTCTATCTGAGCCTCCTCCAGCAAATAAATCCCCCTTATTTATAAATCCAGGTGGAACCTGGATGTCCCCAGGCACCACCATAATAACTCAGCTGCCCTAGAACCACGCACCAAATACAGGAAATTCTTATTTCCCTTTTGCCAGGGAAATTCTGAGCGTCCAGTTTTGTCAGGAGCTGCAAGACAGAAGCACAGACCAGAGAACAAATATTTTGGCAAGTGACTAACGTGGCACACAGCTGGAAAATAAGGTATTCTAGTAAAAGAAGTATTTTAGGCTCCCGAGAAGGCGGGATTCCTTTCAACTTTCCAGACAGATTATAGTGGCCATTTCACATAGCATTTATCACCTTGCCCAACAATTTACAACCTGCAGGGTTTGCTCTTTTTAGCCCAACAAAACACTCCTGGCTTGGGAGAAGTCAGCGAGCTGGCACAGGTGACACTGCTGAAGTCCTGATGTAACAGAAATATCTCATTACAGCAAATTTGCTTAGGCAAATGAGCCAGCTAAGATTTCCTATGGCAGGGGACCTCAGAGCTTCTACAGACCCATCTTCAAAGCTGCTCCTGGATTTAAAAAAAAATCCCTATTTGGAGAAGAAACAGGAGGGGATTTTGTTTGTACTGATTTCCTCCTCTATTTCTAATTTAACATGGGAGTGTGTTTGGCTGGAGGGGGCCAAAAGACTTTTGCAAAGGCACAGCCTTCCCTCCAGGCAGCCAAGCTCTGGATTTGCCCTCTCCTCTCCAGAAATCCATGGCACAGCCCGATCCCTTCAGCCAGGAATGCAGCCCTGTCAAATCTCAGGCCCCGAGCAGGACTGCCCTGACCCTCTGCTCCCTCCCAGCTCTGCTGGGCTCTCCCTGATCCCTGACCCCTGTGCCAGGAGGTGCCACAGCTGCTTGCCTGAGCACCCCTTCCTGCTGCTGGGGGTGCTCACAGGCTGGGATCTGCTTCCCACTGCTGGGATCTGCTTCCCATTGCTGGGATCTGCTTCCCACTGCTGGGATCTACATCCTTCTGCTGGGATCTGCTTCCCACTGCTGGCATCTGCATCCCTCTGCTGGGATCCTCATCCTGCTGCTGGAGCATGCCCAGGTCCTTCTCTGGCCAGAGCTGTCCCTCCAGCTTTTCCCTCCTTGCTGCATGACCAAGCTCAGCGCTGTCCTCCTCGCCAATGCTGGAGAAACCCGAGAACGCTCCAGCTTTGAGCGCTCCCATCCTGGCTTGCACAGAGTATCCCAGAAGAATGCAGCTGTCTCAGGCCAGGATCATTTTTGCAAAGCAGGAGATAGACTCTTTTCCTGATTTATTTATTCATTGCCTATAACAGCTTGTCCACAAACATCCCAGCTTGGTTAAATCTTTGACATGTAAAACATTTCCAGAAATTCTTGCTGCCAGCCGACAAGACAAATGGGGAAGACTTGGCTTAATATTTTTTTTTTAAGACTCCTCACTTTTCTTCTGTTTTCTCCTTTCTAGTGTGACTTTGTCTCTGGCTTTCCCAAAGCAAGGCACTCATTTATCAGGCTTGCAAGTTCTTAGGGATTGGCAGACTCCGTGGCTTTTCCGCTTGGCTCAGGCCTTGCAGCCACCATATGGAACGAGTTGCACATTTTCACTCCTTATCGCAGTTTAAGATGGAAATATTTCCTTGGTTCTTCTCGGGGCATTTCTGCAATTGCACACATGCTGCGAGTGTTTAACCCTGACATTGCTGCTGAGGAGCTGCTCCTGTTCAAGTGCCAGCCAGGACTGAACTGGGAACCTTTTACAGGGAGCTCTGCCAGTGGTTTGATTCTGTTCCTGGTTACAAATAGCTCCTTCAATACTTTTGGAATTCCGTGCACAGAACAGAGGAGAAGCTGGCTCGCTGTCTGTCTGTCTGCTTGTCTCTCTGAAGAGACAACTTTCTCTCCCTCCCTGCACACTGAGCCAGTTTTGCTGCCGTGCTGTTGCAGCAGTGATGTCTGTGAAGGCAAGGAAAGCTATTCCCTCTCCATCCTGCCTTTATGAAGGTGGATGACAGCTGAGGACAGCTTTTCAGGCACAGAACTTCCATGCACGAATCCCCCACTGCTCTGCACCTACTGGGTGTTTCTGGCTGCTCCCTGTGAAGGCACATCACACTCAGGGTTTGTTCCAGCCTTTTCCTTTAGTCAGCCCAGCTGTGGAAAGTGGGGCTGAGCCCATCCGAGGCAGCCTCTCTGCATCCATGGGGGTAGAAGTGCAGTCCTCACGTTCACTGCTGGCCTGGAAAGCCCAGGAGAAGGTGAGACAGGGTTGGGTTGCAGCTCCAGCTTCCTCAATCCGGTCACATCCACAAACCAGCAGCAATATCAGGAGGTCACTTCCTTCCACTGCCAGGATGATGTTCCGAGACACTTCAGGAGATGCTGCAGCCAAACCCAGCCCCAGGCAGAGACCAGGAATGGCTGCACCAAGTCCTGATTTACAAATCCACAGCTCTGCCCCAGTGAACAGGAGCAAGATCTCTCCTGCTCCACCCTGTGCCCTTTCTCATGGCAGCAGCTCCTTTTTCTGTTTAACTGTTGCTTCCAGCTCCACATGCAAGGCACAGATCTTTCCTCATCAGACATCCAAGCCTTGGATAATATCAGTGGTGACAGATGTGTGCACTTCTTTTCACAAGTTCAGCTGTACATCAATTTACACGTTTAAAGCAAGCTGAAAATGAAGGTTAAAGTCCCTAAATCTACAGAGAAAAATCACAGCAAAAATAAGAGACTAAATATGATGCAAGATCTTAAACCTCAGTGTCTCTTCCTCAGGGTCTCCTTCACGGAAGTGAGAATCGTCCACAACAAAGGCTGGGGCTGGATCAATGCAGTCCTTGTTGCATTTGACAACTTGCTGCAGCTCAAATACATCACCAAACCCTGTAAATCCAGATTTTTACACTTGTCAGTTCTGCTTTTCTCATCCTATGTGGTTCCTGACCATGTCCAGCCCAGTTCCCTGCTATCCCAAACCAGCCCACAGTGGTGGAATACACAGGCCTTCAGTGGGAAGGGAATTGAACACCACTTTTAGGCTCAGGAATGCTGCCAGGAGCTTGTAAAACAATATTATAAACAGAAAGCAGGCTCTGGTGTCCACAGATCTGAGATTGGTTATTCTTGGTCAAGGTTCTTCCATACTATTATTATTATTATTATTAAATTACCTGCTTTGCTTGTCTGGCCTGTGAGTATTTCATGTGAGCCCCATGTTTTTCCATCAGGCTCAACATTAGTCCCACGTTGATTTCCATGTTCGATCCAGTGGTTTCAGCACTAGCTCCAGCTGCCAGCACTTCACCTTTAGTGAGCATACATCACCATCAGTCTCCAGAGCTGGTAAAAACCCCAGGTTTCCATGGAAATCATTGCTGATACTTGTCTGGTTTTCCTTTTTCTGTGCCCACAGTTAATGGGGTAGAAAAAACACCTATGTGAATCCCAGTTTTTTAAAATTTCTCTCTTCCCAGTGGAAAGACAATAATGTGTAAAAAATTGAGAAGAGGGCTGGAGTCTGATTTTCACATCCAGAGCCCACAGCAGCTGCTGTTCAGGAGCTGAAGCCCCACTGATGCTGTGGCCAGAGAGGTGCAGCTTTCCTTGTCTTGTGTAAGAGGGACAGGAAGTGCTGTTTTCTTTTATATTTCATCTGTATTCACCAACAAATTTCCCTTCCTTTTGCCCCTCTAGGAGAGCAGTGCAATCTCAGATCTCCTCAGACATTTGGGCAAAGTCAGAGGAAGAAAAACCACCAAATAATTGCCAACTTTTACCTCCCTTAGAGGTTTAAGAGCCTCATTCAACTTCCCATGTGTTTGTCTCTCCCACTCCAGCCTCTCACACAGAGGCAGCTGACCCAAGGGAGAGTTTGGGTTGAGTTCCTTGCAGGCAAATGCCATTTCCCCACCTCTGGTAGCACTGTCCAAGACAATTTTTCCCTCATGTTCAAAGGATTCGTTTTCTAAATCACTTTCCAGCCCTTTCAGCGAACAGGAGGCTCTGAAAACACTCTGAAAGCTTCTCTTCATCTTGGTGCATCTGTTCTGTTTCTCCTCCATCTGGACAGAGCACAGGTACACAGCCCAGACCCTGGCCTTTGGCCGACACGCTCTTTCCAAGGAATTTTTGGACACTCAGTGAAAAATCCATCCAAAGCTCACTCTGCAAAGGGCTTTTATTTCCATTTGAGTCCACTTCAAGGGGCTGCAGTGGGCTTAGTGATGTTATTTTTGTTCCCCTTTCCAAAAGGATAGCAGAGTGATCCAAAGTTTGGATTTAGGGAATTATTGGGCTGTTGCTGGAAAGGAAAATAGGAGGAGCTGCCTCTCTTCCCTTGAGTCTCGGGAGCTGAGTCTTGACCACTAATTGTACACCAGATTAAGCCGTCGCTGTCATTGCCTAATTCCAGATCAGACTCCTGGCCTGACTTCACAGGGCTGGATGAGGCAGGAGTAAGAGCTGGCAGAGCCAAGTGATGCTGTTCTTCATCCAGCAGGAGGAACAGAGCTCTGGGAGTGACACTGGCACCTCCTGGAAGCAAGATGGGAATGCTGGCTGGGAGCTGGCACCTTCAGGGACCCAGGACAGAGGGCACAAGCTGGCACATCCCAGATAATTCCTGAAGCAGAGAGCCAGGTACTTCAGGAGAGACAGAAGGAATCCTATCTACCTGCAATTTAAAAACAAAATCACCATTCCAGTCCAGGAGGGACATCTCTGCCAACTTTCCTCCAGGATCCGAGTTCACAGAGCAGGTGTTTTGGCTTCCCACAAAGCACTTTGGAAACTCAGGGCAGGAGTGGATGAGCTGAAGTGTGGGAAACTGGAGAAGCCAAAGTTTTCCAGCAGGGAAGCTCCACGATGAGGTTGGGAAGAGGAAAGCAGCCTCCAGCTTCACCCTCCTGTGCCAGGAGCTTTGCTGCCAATAGGGACACAGTGCCACTGTGCCCCAGGGGTGGGGACAGGGCCACCAGGAGGGCTGGGAACACCCTGGCAGGAAAGGCACAAAGGAGGAGGAGAAGGAGGTGAAGCACATCCATGTGCTGCAGATGAGAAACTTGAAGCTTGCTTTTCCAAAATAAACTCTTGGCCTTCCGAGGCTGACATCCTGCCTCCCAAACAGCCAAGACAGGATTCCTCCTGTGGAACCAGCCACCCTTTCCATGCACAAAAACACTCCTCTTTTTTTCTCCCTCTCTGGGGCCAGAGGGGAGGAAGTCTTTAGTTCTAGATTCAAAACTGCCAATGGCTTTTCCAGGCCTGGGACATGAGAGACTCTCCCCAGGCAAAACACACAGCCTCTGCCACGACCTGGAATTGGACAAGAATTTCCTCTTTCAAGACCATTTCAACCACTTCCTTTTATTTTATTCACCTGTCTTTGATCCTGGGCGGGGTGCAAGAGGAAGAACAAGGCTTGGATTGCAGCAGAGATTTAGGAAGCTCAGCTCCAGACTGAAGTACTTCTGATCAAACAGCAGCTGCCTCTTTGCTGCCCCATCCTACAGTGAATTTTACCTGTAGAACCCTTCCATGTCCCAGTTTTATGTTTTGCAGAGTAGCTGATCATGCCTGACTCTTGGTGACAGCCAGGTTGTGAACCAGCAGCTCATCCAAGCACAGCAGGATTGGAGCCAGGTCCTCGAAAGCTTTTCTGTGGTTTCTACAGCAGCCATTCCCTTTTCCCTCATGAATTGCCTTTCCTGTTCATCTTTGAACACAAGAAAAACCAAAACCATTTCAATTTTGACTCTGGAGCAATGTTTTTCTTTCTCTCTGCTCACTTGGGCCAGCGAGAAAGTTTCCACAGATTTTCCCAGGTCTCTTCTTCGAAAACAGAGCAGAACAATTCATGGAAAGCAGTGCTTGTGTTGCCTGCTGCTGTTTGCTTTGGAGGGCAGGAGCAGGGTGGAAAAAGGAATTAGATATCCTCATGTAGCTGCTGAGCTCCAGGATTCACCTCTGGAAAACAGCTGAGCAGGTGCAGAACTCAAATCACTGCTGGAAAGTGAAAAAGCACAGGGAGAATGAGCTATACCCAGTTCTGGGGAAGGCATCTCTCGGAACATCAAGCTAAATTTGATGCTCAGCACATGCCCAACAGCAGAGATGGCTTGAAATTTGTCACAAACACCATGATCTCATCCTATCTCATGGCCAAGGCCTGGATGTTCCCTTGAGGTCGAAACAAATGTTTGATGTTCAGTACTATGGGGTTTTGCTGGTCTGTGGGCAAAGGTTTTGGCTTCAGAGCGGCTCCTTCCCTCTCCTGAGTACCTCACCGAGTGCAGGGAAAGCCAAGAGTCTGGAAAGCCACATCTGCTGGAAAAGCTCCCTGCTCCATCAAGCAGCTGGCTTGCCAGTCTGTCTAGGTGCTGCTTTGGACAGGGTTTGTCATCTGAAATGAACAGTGAGAAAAAGCAGCAGAGCCCAAGAGGGGCCACATGTGATGACCCAAAAGCCACCCCAAGTGCCTGTTGTCCAACAGAAAGAGTTTGTCTTTGTCATTGCACCTGGATGACCATGGAACTTGCTGCTGAGGAATCCAGGGACTGATTTGGGTTGGCAAGGACTTTAAAGCCCATCTCATCCCACCCCCTGCCACGGCAGGGACACCTTCCACTATCCCAGGCTGCTCCAAGCCCCGTCCAGCCTGGCCTTGGGCACTGCCAGGGATCCAGGGCCTGCCCACCCTCCCAGGGAACAATTCCTTCTGTACATTCTGTATAATATCCATTATTTTTCTGACACTGGTGACCCCAGAACTCCCTTACACCTCAAAGGAAAGGCAGGTCTGGCCCAAAGGGCTCCAAAGCCTGGTCCCCGTGCTGTTCACCCCCTGAGGCCCAGTCCCAGCGAGTTTGGTGGCAGCAGAGCTGTTCCAGCTTTGAGGAGCACATTCATTGACCCTCTGTCCATCAAACACAACTGAGAATTTGCTCTCAGCTTGCTCCAGGGAGCTCCTGGCTGCTGGAGCCCCCAGCCAGGCCTGGGGGAAGCCTGGGGCTGCTCGGGTTCCTCTTGTAGAGCTCTATCTCCCTTTCTATTTCGAGTGCACTTTCAAGTGCAGGAGGTTGTGTCTCCTTATCGCTTCCCAGCAGGGCTGCAGCACCAGGAGCAGGCAGCCCAGAGCCCCTCCAGAGCAGGATTTAGGAAACAGGCCGAGTGGACACGTTTTTTTATTGTTGCTGTGATTATTATTGTCTTGTTGTTGACTTGCTCTCTGCTTTGAAGGAATGCAACCACCCCCAAGAGCAAATATCAGAGGAGAAGCTGCATTTGTGTCGCTCCAGCCACTGTTTCCCATTTCTGTTTATCTTTCTGTCTCGGCCTACGAGAGGCTCCGAGCAGAAATCTGAGTCTGTGCCAGCTCCCTGTCCTCACCCAGAGCCAGAGCATTGTTTTGCACTGCTGGGGCATCCCTACAAGCACCACATGCTCCCTCTGTATTTTCTGCTGACCTGTGGAGCCTCCAGGAGTTGAAGGACACATGTTTATTTTAAAAAAGCCTGGATGAGCAGCTTAAACTTGAGGCAGAAATTTTAAATTGCTAAAATTAGATGCCAAGGACTCCCACAGCCCTGAGTGCAAGAAGCCCACACCTCTGGCAGAGGCAGAGCTCTCTCTCTCTCCCTGGGCTGTTTTGGGCTCAGATAAAGTTAATTTTCAAGGAAAGCATCTGTGGGGATGGGGTCACACTGCAGCCATCCCCTTCTGCCCTGGGAGAGCACTGCAAATCCTGGGACATGCAAGGTAAAGGCTCCCAGGTATATTTTGAGGGTTTAGAATCTTTTCCTGCAGGTTGATGATGATGGTGCTTGTAGGAAAATGCAGGAGCTGGATGCAAGAACAGGAAGCAGCTCCCAGGGACATTCCCCCAGAAAAGCTTTATGGCCTCTGCTCTTCCCAGGAACTGATGCAAGGCAGCTTCACATGAACCAAGCCAGAGTGGGAATCTGCTGGAAAAACCCCTTTCAGGCTGGAGTGAAGGAGATCAGGACACAGATCACAGGTGAGAGTTCCCAAACAGAGCTGTGAGCCCCAAAACACATCCCTGTTCCCTGTTCCCACTCTGTCTGGGCCTGCTCTTCCCAGGAACTGGTCCAAGCATCTTCACATGAACCGAACCAGAGTGAGAATCTGCTGGAAAAGGCTCTTTCAGGTAGGAATGAAGAAGATCAGGACACAGATCACAGGTGAGAGTTCTCAAACAGAGCTGTGAGCCCCAAAGCACGTCCCTGTTGCCACTTGGTGCATGGCATTCCCCTCCTTTCCCTGTGAGATTCCCACATGCAGTTCTTTTCCTATAAAAATGTCTAACTGCATCCTAAAAGCACATGAGACCTTTGTGACCCTCTTGGCAACTGCCTCCACCATCTGACTGTGCTGCCAGGGAGGAGTTTTGTCTGGAATTCCCTTTTTTTTTCTAATGGTCCCACTGACATTGGACCTTCCCAATATGGGTATGGGCCATTGGCCTTGTGGGGTCTCTTCCTAAAAGGAAAAGCTTCAGCTCAGGGGTTTAGGTACCCCCATCAAAGAGAACACTTTGGAAGTGGACTTACCCCAGGTCATAGGGCAGTGAGATCCTCCCTCACCACCACAAACCAAGGCAGGCTCAGGCTTTTTTTTGGCATGCCAAGGTGATGCCATAACTGTATCTGGCCTAAGTTCCCAGCTGATTCCTTGCTCCAGGGAAACACTGTCCCATATTCTTCTGCTAGCTGTGGTTTTTATCCCATTGTAGCTTTAGAACTGAAGGCATCAGAAGATTTCTGGGATTTTTGAGGCAGCTTTAGGCCTTCCTCCTTTCTCTTTTGTCCTAACAGCCTGGCTTTTCAATATGGCCTAAAAACCGTTCTGATGTCTCACTGGATGGCATCAGAAGTGCCCATTTTGTGCCAAAATGAGTGATTATTGATCAGGAATTAAAGAGCTCCCATTGTTTAGGCTCTGGGGAGCAGAGCAGAAGGAAGCAGCAGGTACCTGGTGTGGAGGAAGAGCAGAAGTCCCTGAAGCTGCTGGCCTCTGCCTCACTCCCTTCTGGACACAGCTCTCAAACCTCCACCTCCAAAAGTGAAATTCCAAAAGATACAACCTTATCAAAGGACAGGGAACACAGCCCAGCCCTTCTGATCCCCCAGAGAATTCCAAATGGCAAGGAAACAAATAAAGGCAGAGATTACATTACAGAAATCTCCACTGATCCATTTGAAAGGCAGTGCATGTAGGGCTGCACATTCCAGACTCTCAGGCATTGCAAGCTCCAGGGATGCTCAAAATCCTTCATTTTGCCAGCATTTATAAGGCATATCTTGAGGCCATTGATCACTCCCAAAAGCCAAAGTTATCAACTTCCCTTATCTGCTCCCTGTCTTTATCCAGCTGGAAAACACTGTGTGCTCATTTAACCATCCTTCAGGCCCGGGCTGGTTATTCACCACATCTTAAAAAGGGGAATTCAGTGCCTTGGCCACAGTGTAAGCACTTAAAGGAGCAGGGATGGATCTCTGCATCTCCCACTTCTGAAGCCATCCAGTGAGACATCAGAACGGTTTTTAGGCCATACTGAAAAGCCAGGCTGTTAGGACAAAAGAGAAAGGAGGAAGGCCTAAAGCTGCCTCATAAATCCCAGAAATCTTTTGATGCCTTCAGTCCTAAAGCTACAATGGGATAAAAACCACAGCTAGCACCCCCTGATCCCAGCTCCAGCACACAGGGGAGCAAAAAAAAACCAAGCCAAAACTCAAGTCCAAAGGGGCCTCCTGGGAGTGAATCCCTAAAATAATCTTCTCCCAGCTGAAGCAGGCAGGATTCAAGCCCAGGGAATTGCTCCCTGCTGCCAGGAAGGAGGAGCAGGAGTGACTGCTTTAGGTAAATAATTAGATGGACAGACAGATGGAGACAGATACGTATTTATATTTTTACACACATGTTTCTATTGAGTTGGATGCTCTGGGAGAATTCTCCAAGCAGGTTTCTGCCCCACAGCTTCTTTGACCCCTTACTCTGTTTCTCCCTCTCAGAGTGAATAATCTCCCTCATGGAACCTTATCAAGTGATGTTTGACAGTCTGGGAACTCGATTGCATCCAGGAGCTTTCTGTCCTGCACCATAGCAGCAATATCTCCCAAAAACTCCTACTAAAGCCAGGCCCACTCCTCATAAATCACAGGCACACATTGGCTGTCTCTTAATCAATCTTCCCCAGGTGTTCCCTCACTCAGCCTCACCACCAGCATCTTGAGGCTTTTCCTGGAAATTCTATTTTTTTTTTTTTTTCCTAAAGCATGCTCAGGGCTTTTGGATTTTCTCCGTTTTCCCTGGTCATGTCCTGCTATCAATTTTCTTTTTGCAGAAGTCTCAAGGGTCCATAGATATCTTCTACAAATGTCTGATGAGTTAGAAACTCCCCTCAAAAATATCATGTTGGCATCTCTAGCTCTGTTTGGTTGCCCACCAATCAAGCAGATTAAAAAAATATTTTATAGAGACCTTCAAATACTTTATATAAATATATAAAGTCAGCTCACTTCACTTCTTTTCCCTGTCTTCACAACATCTCCAGGAGCACTTGCCTGGTACCCAGAGAAAACTTTTCTTCTTGAAATAGTTTTTATTCTCCAGGAAGAAAAATGTAATTTTTCAACAGAATGATAATTTTTTACCTTAAATTACCTGGTCTATTTGAAGACAGTTGATAAATCACTAAAGAAGTAAAACACTTCTCTGCATTGAATCATCTTGTAATGAAAAAGATTAATTTTGTCATAGCTTCATTTCTGGGCAGTTTGTTTTTTGTTTTTTTTTTTTTTTTGCTTTTAAGTGTCTCATGAAAAACACACTGTTTGTAACACGCCTGCTCCATTTCAGCTTGTAAAAAAATCATTAAAAAAAAAAAAATCAATGAAAGCATTTTTAATTTCTATTTTAGGGGAGAGCTCAGGCTTAGCAGCAGCCTGACAAAGCCAGGCAGGGCTGGCTGAGGTCCAGCCAGCAGAGGGGACGGGCAGTGAAGGTCGTGGATGCTTGGAAAACCTCCCAGAGACATCCCCCAAAATTCCCTGAGCTTCTCTGCCTAAATCCACAAGGTGATCCCAAAAAACCTCCATTTCTGAGAGAGCTTTGATAGTCTTCCACACAAACAAGTCAAGATACGATGCAGGGATCCTCCCTGGCTGTTCCCTGTCTCCAGAGGCTCCTGGAGAGCCCTCGCAGCCCTGGGACATCCCTGTGCCAGCACCTGAGCTGGCCCAGCCAGGGTCACAGAGCCCTCTGGGCACAGAGGCCACTTCCCAGTGACATTTGAAGTGCTTGAGCACAGGCAGGGACCTTCTCCAGGGCTGCACGTGGTCCCCAGGCAGAGCCAGGAGCTTCCCAAATTCCTGTGCTGAGCTGGGACCAGCCAGGCCCTCCCCAGCTGTGAAAAACACAAAAAGTGGCACCAATCAGGGGGGAAAAGCCCTTTTGTGTGTTTTATCTCTTGAACATCAAATGTTTGGGTCAAAAGCTGGAAAATTGGCGTTTCTCAGCTTGACTATTTTGTTTTCTGGCTGATAATAAACCCTGCTGTGCACGAAGTCACATCCCACTCCCCTTCCCTCACGTGAGACCCCTGCTCTGAACCACCCTGGAGCTGCCTGAAACCCCAACAAGCTGAGCCTGTTTAGGATGTTTGAACAGAGAGGATTTCCTAGAGGAGAAAAAAAAAACAAAAACACCTATAAATCCTATTTCTAAGCAGCTTTAATAGAGAGCCCAACTCCTGTGCAACTGAGCCTGTTGTGTCTGAAGTATCAGGCACTTGAGATAGCCCAGGGAAGTCGTGGTCCCTGCCCTTTTTATATCCATTGCCTAGTTCTGGAAAGCATCCTGTGAGGAGCCACTTGGACTTTAATAGGATGAATCATTGTTAAAACCAGCGTGTGCTTCGAAATGTTTACATGAGGGGGCCTGAAGTGGAGATACCACAAGCAGAAAAAAAGATAAATCCAGCTGAAAGCTGCAGGCAGAGCTGAAAGACACTCGTGTGGAAGGTTTCGGATCTGCTGGTTCCTTGTTTGAAATCAAAGTGTCGCCTCAAGAAGAGAATTGCTAAACCCAGCGTTGGGGGAGCTCCAGAAGCTCTTTCCCCTGCTGATAAATGACCCCAGGACCAGCAGTGCCTGATGCAGAGGGAGGTAATTCAAAGGAATCGACATCTCCTGGCTCTGAGAGCCATGGGATTACTCACCTGGTGGGAATGGCTCCTGGAAGGAGAGAAACCTGCTGTGTGAAGCTCCCAGAACTCACTGAAAAGCAGCAAAGAGCAGAAAAAGAGCAGTGTGGCAGTGCCTCCCTCCTGAAGAGCATCCAAAGCACAGCTATAACACAAATCCCTCTCTAACAAGCGATATTTTCCTCTGCCACCCGCCTTTAGGAGAAATTCCCATCAGCCGCTGTCATTAATCCATGTTTTTCTTGCTTTATCTTCCATTCAAGGCATCACACTGGGTATCTGAGATCAATTCTAGCTTCGGGCCAAAGTTTAGGGAACATTTTGAGGCGGTTTCTTGCAGCCACAGGTGTTATTTTTAAGCTCCACGTGCAGCCAGGGTACTGCCAGATAGGCTGGGTGTGTTTGAGGGCACGGTAAAACAGAGCTCCTGAGGGTTGGGGGTGAGATTCCCACCAACTCCAGCAGCTTTGAGATCAAACCCTCCAGGAGATAAACCTTAGGCCCCTCACAGACTGCTCTGGGATCTGGGAGCTTTGCCCTTGGCTTTGAGACTTTGAACCAGGGCCAAGCGATTGCAGCTCCTGGTTTAGGGGAAAAGGAAACAGAAAGGAACTACAGGCTTAAAGGATTAGAAGGAAGAGCTAAAAATAAAGTACCAGCAATGCCAGACCCCCAAATTTACTGCTTTCCTGCAAAGGGGATGGGTTTTCCTGTTGTTTTAGTGAGGGGAATCAGCTTTCTGCGTGACTTGGAAGAGCAGGACACCGATGGACAGCTGAGTGCTGTTACTCTCCAGGAGCACAGTTGTTCCTGTTGTTCTTCCTTCTTCCTGGAACTCATCCTCTGGCTGAACATGAAGAGCAAATGGGTCTTGGGGAGCATTTCTCAGCTACTTCAGCTGATTTCAGTGAAGGGTTGCAGCCCATCGGTGCCGAAAGACGGCACAGATAAAGAGATTGGGCGTTTCTGCTGGTGGAATAGCCCTGCCTTGACTTTTCCTCCATGCTGTCCATCTCCTCCTGCCTTTTCCTTCAGCCCTACATTGTCCTTCCAATCTGCTTGATCCTGTCTTGGGGCCTGGATGACCTTTTTGGGGTCCTCCAGATCCTATCTCCCACCCAGCCCTTTTCCAGGGACCACAGCTCAAGGAGAACAGGAGCAGGTGCCACCAGGACAGGCAATTGAGGCTCAACGAGGGAATTTTCTGGGAATGAAAGGAAAAGGTTGAGTGTGGCTCTCTGCTGCTCTGAGCAGACAATTGGCTCTTGAGAGGAAGCCCAACACTCAGCTCTAAAAACTCTACACACACAGATATGTTACATATTTATCCGAGGCAGAAATTGGCCAGGAAATGGCTATAAAACACACATTTTGAATAAAAGGAGGGAGATTTATGGCTCTTTTGTGAATCTGAGTCATATCTTTCTGCATCCCCCAGGCAGGAATACTCTAATCACTAACATACCCCAAACATGGACGCACAGTGGGCCGGGAATTGCTTCCTTCTGGCCACAGCTCCAGCTAAAGACGTGATAGGGATTGAGCTACTTTATCTGACAGTTGGTAAATGAATTGCCAATTCATTCTGAGCTCGGAGGGGGAGTTTTTCCCCTTGAAAAAAAAAGGGTCCTTTTATATATGTCTTTGATCAGGCAGGGCCTTGACAAATTATTTTCCAAGGAATTTCTTGAGCCCTAATGCCATGAGAAGGAGAAGGGGGGGGGGTTGGAAAAAAAAAAAATTGCTCTCAAAGAGAAGCTTTTATGTCTCCAAAAATCACAGCAATGTAAGGGATTTTCTGCCATTTCCCCTCATCCCCTTGCCTTCAAGGGAGGGAGGCAGGTAGCTTGAGGATTTTTCCATGCCATGGGAAGCCAGGAGGAGGTGGATGGGGAGGAAGCAGCGCCAGCTCTCCCAGGCTGATCCCTCCCCGCTGAGGGGGAGCTCGGTGAGCTCCAGCACAGGCTGAACATAAAGGTCAGGGCCATCAGTGACACTGAGAAAGAGCCCCTTCAGCACCAGCACAAGCCATGGGAGCAGGGGACAGCTCAGGGTCGTGGCACCACAGAGCTGCTCCTTGCCACGAGTGCTTTGGAAAGGTTGGGAATCAAGGGAGCATCTCCTGCCAGGGTCACTCCGAAGTGTGAGGAGAGAGCAGCGTTTGCTTGTCTTTTACTGCAGTCTGGGGGGTTTTCCTGGCTCTGCCATTTTATTCCTTTTATCCTACCATTTAATCCCTCTCCTCCAGGCAAGGATCGTGTCCTTGATGGAATCCCAAGTGAGTTGCACAAGCCAGGTCTGGACAATGGCTGTGCTTTCAATTATCCCTAATGTACAAATCACTTATTCCCCTGTTATCCCGCTCTTCTGTCCTGAAGGAGAGCAGATCCCCACAGCACAGCATTCAATTAATACATTTCTGCTGCACTGAACTTCATCAGGATGGATTAAGCAAAAAAATAAATAAAAAAAAAAAACCCACATGACTTTTTTCTCTGACCTAACTCTGCATGGGCCCATCTATCTAAAAGAATATTCCTGTTGGAATTCCCAGTAGCACCCTTGCTATGGCCAAAACTGATGGATAAAAGCTTCTGGTTAAGGAATAGTTGGTGCAGAGATTTAGGAGTGGCTTAATTTCCTAAAGAAATGGATCTCTGCAGTTGTCTTTTGGGACCTTCACAAGCAAAATTCAACCACCTTCAACAAAAAACCCAAAAGAATTTCAGGTTGAATGTTGAGGGTCCTCAGTGAAATGCCATTGAGCTTGGAGAGTTCCTCCAGCCAATTCATTCTTTAAATAGTGCCTGTTCAACTTTTCCTGGCTCCCAAACTCTCCAGATGAAGCCCTAATTTAGGTTATATTTAGCTACTGTCCCATCCCAGCCTGCTGCAGCTCTCAGGCAGAGTTGCTTGTCCTGAAATTCTCCTGGGATTCTGTCCTCCTGGAAAGAGCAGGATTCACCTAGTGAGCCAAGGGGGTTCTGCCCCATCCATCAGTAACTGATCCAGCTGTTAAAAAACCCTAAAAGCTGCCACGACCAGGTGAGAAAGGACATCTCACTTTCCTGTACTTTATTCACAGCTGTGCCAATTGAACAAAAATTCAAGCAAACCAACCTTAAAAATAAACCCACATCAGGCTCAGGAATGCCTTGGGATGCTGATAATCCTGCTCAGACCCAGAGCTCTCTTCCTCATGGGTCAAAACCTTCAAGGAAAGGCACAGACTGAACCCCAGTGGGGTTCCAAGTGGAGAAATACTTGAGATTTTAAATTATTTAAATTATAGATGATATTAAACTATTATATTAAATAATTTATTAATAATTATTACATTCTATATTAAATATATTATCTATATTTAATTATTATTAAATAGTAATAAAATATATAATAGCTGTATTATAACAGCTAAGAATGAGTTGACCCTTTTTGGTTCCTGACTTCCCCATGTTTTATTCCTTCTCTGAATACTCTTTACAGCTGAGCAACAAGTTGGGATGCTGAGGTGGCCAACAGCAATAATTTATGCCAAAAACTAAGCAGCTCTGATGCTTCCTCTTCTAGGAGAAGCTTTACATAAAAACCAATTTATTGTTTCAGGTGATTGGGTTAAAAATGGAGGAGAAAAGAACAACTGCTCCTTTTTAAGTGAAGCAATGATGTGATGCAAGCCTAAAAGCAGTGTTTCAGTGCTGGTTAAACGCACCCAAAAAGCACAGGTACCCACACGGGTCCAACAGTGGTATTTCCTCTCCTTTGCCAAGTGTTTTTGGTGCTTTGAAAGTCACCCAGCAGTGCAAGGTTGCCTCAACCTGGAGCTACGAGGTGGTGCTGCCTCCCTGCTTTACTACGCAGCCCCAGTGCAGGACACTTGGAAATGTCCCACAGCAGAGTTTTATTCTTTGCTCCCCACGTAGGCAAGGGCTGCAGCCACTGCCAGCCTGGCTTTGTCATTGTCACCTCGACTGGCAGCACCCCAGTATCAATACTGGGGCTCTCGCTCACCCTGTAAAGTGTCTGTGCAGAGCCAATCTCTCTCCTGACTCCCTGAGCAGCTCCACACTGTCCCAGCAGCACAGATCCCACATCCCATGTCCGCAGGATCCTCTGCCTTCAGTTAAAAGCTCTCCAAGTCTGGATTTACCTCTCCTTCCCTGTCCAGGCAGGGGAGGCAGCACTACTGGAACAGCCCCAAATTCATCCTTCTACCCATCTTTGTAACCAGGCTCCAGCTGGGCCTGCTTTCTCCACACAAAAGCCATCCTGGGTGTTTGTGGGCCACTTCTTTTCTATTTGAAAGCTCTGATGAAGAAGTTGCAGGCAGACATCTCAGGTGTGCAGTGCTCCAGAGATGGGAAGTGCTGGGGCACTCCCCAGTGTGAGTTCCTGATGAACACCAGGACCTGAAACTGCCTTTAACAGAGATCTCCAAGTGCAAACTGATGAGGCAGGGACTGGGTGAATAGACAACAGAGGGGGTGGAACGTTTCCTGGGCCAACAGATGCCAAGGGGGATCTGTAGCAGCCAAAATCCCAGGTGGTGGTTGGCCACAAGCAGCATCCCTCAACCATCGGTATTGGCACCAATGATTTGGAATAAGTTCATTTATTGACGACTGGGATGATGGGACAGGACACCCAGTTCAGGGAGCAAAACACTGGAAGGCAGAGCTGCTGCTCAGATGGATCCCAAAAAACTGGGGAACTCCCCCAAGCTGCAAGGCACAGCCCTACCTCTGGCACCAGCTGGGAAGAAGCTGTGCAGGACGAGTGGAGCAGGAGCCAAGCACGGACAAAGATCAGCTGCACCCTTGGCTGCAGGAGCACCAAGGCAGGCAGCAGTGGGATTTTAGAGGAGGAACTGGAATTCCACACACCAGGAGCAGGAAAAGAGGAACTGGGATTCCATCTCATGGCTTTTGCAGGAGAATGGGAAGACCCAGGGGCAGCAAACAAATTCCTGATTTGTGGCAGTGCAGCTCTGAGGGAAAGCTGAAGGGAAATAGTGATGGATTTCGGGTCAGTGACAGGGACATCAGCACAGCACCACGGGGACACATTGCTAGAGGCATTCTCCACATGGCACCTCCCACCAAATGATCTACAGCAGCAGATAATTGCAACAACAGCAATAATAATTAATAATAATAAAAATTATTAACGAAAATATTATAATAATTTAAATAAATATTAAATTATTAAAATGCATTATTAAAATATAATGAAATATGATTAAATAATTAAAATATTAAATTATTTTAATAATTTAGTATTGGAATATAATAATAGTAATAGTAATAGTAGTAGTGGTAGTAGTAGTAATAATAATGATAATAATGATAATAATGATAATAATAATAATAATAATAATAATAATAATAATAATAATAATAATAATAATAATAATCTGGTTTGACCTTAGACAACAAAACCACATTTATGGATACAGGTACCCCCCAAGCCCTCAGTCCCCTGCTGTTGAAGGACTCACCATGTTTGCCTCTTCCTCCCTCCCACCTTAGAGCTGTACTTTCTGTTCATAATTCAAGCAAGACTTTTTGCCCTGAGGCTCCTTTCTTCAGCTCTAGTAGAAGCAAACACTCCTGGGGGAGAGCAGTGCCCAGGTGACATCCACAGTGACCAATTCCCACATTCTCACCACATCCTTTTTTTTCTTTTTTTCTTTTTTTCCTTTTACTCACTTGTGCTCCCAACAGAATCTCTACAAGGAGCTGATGCAAAACCTCCTCAAAACCCCACCCTCCTCTTCCCCCTGCCTTTATCCCTGTGCCCAGAGGGCTCATCCAGGGGCGAATGGGGCTGGTAGGAAACCTTGGGATTGTCCCCAAGGCAGCCAGGGGCTTTTCCCAGGTGTTCTCAGGAGAAGTTTGAGCCAGGATGTTCAAACCAGCCCTTCTCATCGACTGTGGAAGATGTTGTACCTTTATTTCTTGCTTTTTTTTATCTCAGGAACACTTTTAAATCCACCCTTCTGTAGCTGAGTCCTTACAGGTGCAGGGCAAAGTCTCCAAACCTCACAGCCAGAACCAGGCACTGAGTGTGAAGGATTTGTTTCAACCAAAAAAAGGAAGTAGGAGATATTGGAGTCCCTGGGTGTGATGGGTTCAAGTGAAACGTGTCCCTCTGAAATGACTTCAGGTTGGAAAATTTCCTTGGGAATTCTGAAGGAGTAAAATCTAAATGTGAATGAAATATCGCCCCTCTTTGGGGGTGGGAATTTATTCAAACCACTCTCTGAACATTTGCCACTCACTTCACCTTTGTCATTTTTATTAGTCAAAAGTAATGCAGCAAAAGCATTGATTTTAACAGAGAAAAATATTTTTTAAAAGCAAACAATCAAATTTTAAAACCCCCAAACTAAGTATTTTTGGAGCCATGATGAGTTCTAGCCCCACCTCCCCAAGTCATGGTTTCTCTGCCTCACTTTTCTCTCCAGTAAAATTTCCAACTTTACAGTATGTTCTAAAAT
The DNA here is from genome assembly GCF_024509145.1 of Vidua macroura. Taxonomy (NCBI): domain Eukaryota; kingdom Metazoa; phylum Chordata; class Aves; order Passeriformes; family Viduidae; genus Vidua; species Vidua macroura. Next base: position 9,872,008 of record NC_071588.1, on the reverse strand, counting down.
CAAACAAAAAAATCAAAAACAGGGCAGTGGGGGAAAGACTCGGAATCCTTTGAGAACCTGATATATTCACTGGTCTCCAGGAGCTGGAAATTTTAAGAGAAAAAACTAAACCACACTTTTGCAAATCACATGAGACCCATCATAAAATTGTCAGAGTTGGCAGCACTGTAAAATCTATGATATTGTGGGCTGGATTTATGGACAAGAATCCTGAGGCTTTGGGATATTTTTTTCCCTCAGCCCTCGAGGCACAACAGCAGTTTTTGGGAGGTTGGCTCTGCCGTGGGAGCAGCCTGAGCAGCAGAGGGGTGACTTTGCCCCTTCCAGCATCCCTGCCTGTAG